>NW_020175831.1:3411109-3440778 GCF_003031525.2 Neophocaena asiaeorientalis asiaeorientalis | reverse complement strand
TCCCTCCTTCCCTCCCTCCTTCCCTCTCCCTCCCTTTGTCCACTTTTAAGATTTTCTCTTTATCACTGATTTTCAGTAATTTGATTTTGAGGTGCCTTGGTAGTTCTGTACCATATAAATGTTAGGACTTATTACCATACACACCTCTAAATTAATCTCTTCTAATTTAAATATGAGTAGATATAAAAAAAATAGATACCATGGGGAAAAAGAGTACAGAGTGAAGGAAAATTCAGTTACAAGCTTTAATATATTAATTCATTAATCCTTACCGTGAGATAGGCACTATTATTCCCTTTGTCTGTCTGAGGCACAGAAAGGGTAAATGTCTCCAGGTCACACAGCTAATAAGTGGTAGAGCCAAGGATATATACTAGGTAGCTTTAACCATTGCCTCAGGATCCGTCTGGGGGTTATTGGCCATATCCACTCTTAGATCCCTTCTTGGATCTGAAATCCAAGAAATACACTTTGAGCACAGTTCCCAGAGATAAACCAGCTAATCTCATTCAGACTTCCTAAAGTAAGATGGGCTTCTCTCCTCATCTTTTTCCTTGATTCTCTGACACTCTAAGCACAGAGTACAGGGAATACCATAATCCTCAGGTTGAACTTCTAGGTTCTTCCTGCTCCTGCCTCTGTGTATGTAGCTTGCTCTGACCTGATAACACGCACCAGTCCTGGTGGCAGCCTCACTGCTAAGTAGTTATTTTTTGTGAGTTGCAGGGACTGACTGGCAAGGAGGAGATGAGAGCAGCATTCTGGCTGTGGCATAGTTCAACAACAAAGAAAAGAAATGGCTGCTTGGTTTTTCTGTTTGCATAGACATGACCAGGAGATGGTGGGGCTGGGAAGAAGGATCTTCCCATCTAAATGTTTTGAGATGTGCTTAGCACAGAAGGACCCCTAATTTCATTGCCCACCCCAGTTCCCTTGATCCTGTGGAAGATACTTTCAGATTCCGACTTAGATGCTGTTCGTCCTTGTCCTCAGCAGTCTGGTAAATTTTATAATTTTTCTCTATTTTCAAATGTATTTTAGAGTGTGTCTGGGAGAGGTTATGGCAGGGGCTGCTAGCCTCACGCTTTTCAAGACCAGAAACCTATCATTTATACAGGAAGTTGTCATGAGGTACCTCAGGCCACAACGTTTTTCTGTGTATAACCAGGTAGACCCTTCTTTATTATTATTATTATTATTATTTTTTTTTTTTTGCAGTACGCGGGCCTCTCACTGTTGTGGTCTCTCCCGTTGCGGAGCACAGGCTCCGGACGTGCAGGCTCAGTGGCCATGGCTCACGGGCCCAGCCGCTCCGCGGCATGTGGGGTCTTCCCGGACCGGGGCACGAACCCGTGTCCCCTCATCGGCAGGCGGACTCTCAACCACTGTGCCACCAGGGAAGCCCTGTTTTTGTTTTTTAATGGCTGAGTAGTCCATGGTCTTGATGTACTACAGTTTGTTTAACCATTCCTCTGTTGAAGGATATTTGATTTATTTCTGGGTTTTGTTAATTATGAATAGAGCTGCTATCAACATTTGTGTACAAGTTTTCACATGAATGTAAGTGTTCATTTTTCTGAGGTAAATGGTCAGAAGTGGGATTGCTGGGCCGTATGGTAAGTATGTATTTAGCTTTATGAGAAACTTCCTGTTTTCAAGAGTGACTCTACCATTTTGCATTTCCATCAGCAATGCATGAGTGTTCCAATTGCTCTGTATCCTCACTAGCACTTGATATTGTCAGCACTTTTTATTTTAGCCATCTAGTAGGTGTGTAGTGATATATCATCATGGTTTTAATTTGCATATCCCTAATGGCTGATGATGTTGAATACTGTTTCATGTGCTTATGACTTTGGTGAAGTGTTTGTACAAGTCTTTTGCCCCCTTTTTAATTGGCTTGCTTGTTTTCATGCTGTTGACTTTTGAGAGTTCCTTACATATTCTGAATACAAGTCCTTCATCAGATATGTGATATGTAAATATTTTCTCTCAGTCTGTCACATGTCTTTTCATTCTCTCAACAGTGACTTTCAGTGAGCAAAAGTTTTCAATTTAACTGAAGTCTGATTTATCCATTTTTTCATTTATGGATCATGCTCTTGTTTTCATGTCTAAGAATTCTTCAATTAAGCTCAAGTCATGAAGATTTTCTCCTATGTTTTCTTTAATTGTGTTATAGTTCAATGTTTTATCTTTGGAGCTATGAGGTGAGTTTAGTGTATAAGGTGTAAGGTTTAGCTTGAGGTTCATTTCTTTGCATAGAGATGATCAATTGTTCCAACACCTGTTGCTGAAACCTGTCTTTATTGATCAGCTAATAAATATGTTTGTTTTAAAAACAGTGATAGTATTTGAAACCAGCACTTTTTAAAAACAGTGATAATATTTGAAACCAGCACCTTTGACCTTTCAGACATCACTCAGTGATTCAGTAAGTCAGTCTGACAACCAGTCAATTAGGTGTTCAATCATTTGGTGATTCTACAAACATAAACTGAGTGCCTGCTTTGTGTCTGGCAATATGCAAAGTGCCAGCATTTCAAAGTGTCTGGAATGTGGTTTGTTTTCCTCCAGGGTTTCATGAAGAGAAACAAAGTAGGACAAACTTACCATAGCAATCAACAAAAGACTCCCTTTGGTTTCTGTTATGCCTTTAGAGATTCTTTATTTAATATCTAATCATCACTTGGATGACCTCCTAACTCTTTTCCTTTTGGCTTCTTTTCCTCATCGACCTAATTTCTAAACATATAAGCGGTTAGAGGTGAATCCTTTTGCTAACGGAAATAAATGTGCTTGTTTTGTTTGTAAACAGTTTGTTTCTCAGATTTAAAGTTTGGATCCTTGTGCTGTGGATTTTCTTAAAATGAGGCACACTGGCACCAAACTTACCATTCTTTTCCCCATGCAGAGGCTAGAGCAATACCAGATCTAAATGCACTGTCAATAAAAACAGTGCTGGGGACCATAGATCGTGTAATTCTAGTTATTTTCAGTAAATTTATGATCAGAGTAGTGTTGGGAAATAGAAAGTTGATGGTGTTCCCTAAAGGCTGGACCCACTACATAGGTTGGTTTTTGAGAGAGCAGAGAGTGGATCAGATTTAAGTCATGAGACATTAGTGATCTCTCCTGTCTTAACCAGAAAGCCTATTTTTTTTCCATTTAAATTGACATTCCAGGGTTGTTAGATTGATAATGGCATGTGGTGGAGACAGCTGGATTCTCGTTTAGGTGGTACTTGTGCTAGTCAGCTTGGGTTGCCATGCCTTGGTACATTGCCTACCTTATTTATTCTGATGTGTGCATAAAACCAACAGGAAGCAAGATGAGCATGACTTATAGCACATAATAATAAAATAGTAAAACAAAAACCCCAATGAGAACAGTAGCTAACATTTATCGAACACTTATTATGTGTTAGGTACTCTTTGAAGCTCTTTATATGAATAAACACATTTAGTTCTTCCAACAGTCTGGCAAAGTAGGGGTCAGTGTCATTCCCATTTGACAGATGAGAAAATTGAGGTACAGAGATATGGTGGACAGATTCTATGGTAGACCCCAGTGATCCCTGCCTCCTGGCATTTGTGCGTTGTGCAATGCCTCCCCTTGAGTGTGGGATGGCCCAGAGATGTGCTTCTAATCAGCAGAATGTGGCAAAAGTGATGGGATGTTATTATGCTTCATAAGACAGTGACTTATGTCTTGCTAGCAGATTCTCCGTGTTGCTGGCTTTGATGAAGCAAGTTGCTATGTTGGGAGATCCATGTGTCAAGGAAAACAATTATTTTTCCACACGGAAGGACATTTCAGAGACTCTAACCATTGCCATGCACCAAGAGAGTCTCAGAAGGATCCCTGCAATTGCAAAGCCTATAGGTTTTAAGTTGCCAAGAGCTACTTAGGAACTGAGACCCGCCATCTAACAGTCCTTGAAGAACAAGAAATGAAATTCTGCCAACAACCATGTAAGAAGCTTGGAAGCAAAGCCTTTCCCAGTTGAACCTTCAGATGAGACTTGAGCCCTGGCTGGCCGCTTGATTGTAGTGTGTGAGAGACCCTGAGCAGAGGACCCAGGAAAGCCAGTCTAGGTTCTTAATCCTCAGAAACTGAGCTAATAAACATGTGTTGCTCTAATCTGCTAAGTTTGTGATAGTTCGTTGTGTAGCAATAGATAACTAATGCAAGAGACAGAAAGTAATTTCCCCTTAGTTACATACCCATCTGGCTACAGGCTGTGGATTCTCACTTAATGCTCATCATAGGAATGTCCCCAAAGGGCTTGCCACATGGTACTGAATTTTACATTTAGAAATTAGAAGTTTTCCCTAACATTTTAAAACAGTTCTTTGAGTGAGAAATTGTATTTTTAAAACCCCAGGAATCTGAAGGAAAAGGAATCCAGGGAATCTTTTTTGGAGTATGGAGTAAAGTATCAATCTTTACTTTTCCGTACCATTTTTACTTTGCTGTTCAAGGGGCCACTGATTCTTTGCATTTAGCATCAGTCTACTTTCCTTATATAATGATTCTAAAGGGAAGTCAGGCCAAACAGAGAGGAGTTAATGCTAGAAGATGAGTTGGGGACCATTTAAAATATCCAGCCAGTTTAGAAGAAAGGTGAATGTGGGGGGTGAGTTCTTTTTCAGAGGTGCCTGTAATAAGGAGTGGTTTGGCTTTTTGCATTTAAAGACTCTAATGGGCTATAACTTCATGCCTTTTAAAATTTCTGGGAAAAAATCAAATAAACATGGATATCAACAATGTGTTAGCATCCTTAATGGCATCTATGCTCTTTCCCTGTCTGTGGATAACAATGTTTTAATGGCACATTATGTGCTTGGAAGACTGTCATGACCCCTGAGAGGCCTCTCCCCCTGCCGTAATCACCACCTAGGTAAAGAAAATCCAACCCTCTCAGGAGGCCTTCATTTCTGGAGAGCCCCTTGTTCTAATGTTGCAAACACATAGAATTGTATTTTTCTGCACAGAAGGACATGTTAAGGATGTTTTAGCTTCAGTTATCCACAGAGAGAAACTTAACAAGATTTCTGCAGCCATGAAGCCCACAGGTTTTAAGTTGCTTTAGTCTTCTGGGATCATGGTGGCTTTCTCAGGCTACTCAGCATCTTCTGTTAACCTGGATGGGCTGATATCCTGAGTAGAAAGTTTCAGATAAACACGGATACAGCAAATAAAGCATCAAATAGTGAATTGTGTTCCTACCGTGATTGAGGGTTTTCTGAAGCTGACTGTCGTGAGAAAGTGAGGTAGTTTTTCCTTCACACGCTCTTCATTTTCTAGTTCTATCCTCCCGTGGTAGTCATACCCCTCTCCATTGTCTCTCTCAATATATGGTGCATATATTCAAAATACTTTGGATTTGAAGGTGAAAAATCCTGATACAAACATTAATCATTCATTGCTCCTCTATGTGGTGAAGTATTCAGGACATTTGCTTAGAGAAAAAAAGCTCTAACCTGAGCTATAAATCAAGAATTTCAGACATGTTCTTTTTCTCTGATTTTAAATTATAGCAAAGGTTCATTTGTTGGTTAAATTTCTGAGAACTCTTACACTTGCAGTTTTGGAAGCGTCCCTTACAGAGCCGAGAATGTCTTTTTGGCTGTATTTCTAGCTTCCTTGGATATCTTGCTTCCTAAGTTTAAAATGATTTAGTTCCATTTACCTTTGGCACAACTTGAAGAAAGACCAAGTTGAAAGGCTCTTGGAAAGCTTTTATAAGTCATTTTGGATGACAGTGCATTCAGACCAAGACGGGGATGAGTTAAGTATAAATGAATCAGAAACCCGTGGATGACGTTTCTCTTGTGAGCAACTGTGCTTTTAACGTGGGGCTGGAACGCAGTAAGCCAGAGACAGTTTCGTTTGGGTTAAGCTCACATGGTGACAGAACATTGCTGAACTCCAAGCCAACTTGCTACTGTGTAGTGTACCCAGTAGTGCCCGGTTCCTGTGGGCAGGAGCGGTGTACTTGAGGCCTCACCCTGTGCATACACATACTCAGCACGTTGGTTGGGGGCTAAAGTTGGATAAATGTTCAAATTCTAGGTTCTGTCTCCAATGTCATGGAGGCTAAGTGTGTGAGCTCTGGAGTACAGATCCCTCCTCCTCCACTTGTGGTCTTGGTTAAGTAGCCATGCTGAAACCTTAGCTTTTCATTCTGTAAAATGGGGATCGTAATAAAATAGGAGCCATTACCTAGCATTGCTCTGAGAATTGAGTTTGACCGTAGAAAAGAATTTAGTGCATTTTCTGGCATAAAGCAAGTGCTCAATAAAAGTTTGGCGGCTGACTTAAATATTGCTATAGTTTATACATGAGTAACAAACATTGTTATAATTCCTGTAATGGACCTAGACGGAGTGTGCCATCATCATTGGAGCATTTTAACATCTGATTTGGAGGTAGATTAAGAGGCTTGGCCAACAGGATTATCATCCAGTGTGGTACTATTGGCGGGCAAACCCTGGCTGGACAGCCTCTACACTGGATTCATAGCCTGGCACCACCCATCTGCCTCTGCCTGGCTTTGGAACATTGTGGAATAACCTCAGATCTGGAAATTCCAGTTAGAGTTGATGACACCAGGCTTCAGGTCCACTTGTGAAAGCCTCATGACGAGGCATCAGTCCACATCAGCGTTCTGTGGCAAACTTCTTTTTGCTAAATGTGCACAGATGGTGGTTCTTTTGTTATGACTCAGGTGCTCCATTTAAATGTTCATTTTGGGGCTTCCCTGGTGGCGCAGTGGTTAAGAGTCCACCTGCCGATGCAGGGGACACGGGTTCGTGCCCCGGTCCGGGAAGATCCCACATGCTGTGGAGCGGCTGGGCCTGTGAGCCATGGCCGCTGAGCCTGCGCGTCCGGAGCCTGTGCTCCGCAACGGGAGCGGCCACAACAGTGAGAGGCCCACGTATGGCAAGAAAACAAAATAACAAACAAATAAATGTTCATTTTGTTGTGAGACAGCCGTTCGAGCTGTAATTCCTGGCATCCTTGTGCCGGGTGCTTCATAGATCTCTTACGCTTCACAGTGTAGTGTTCTCACTGTGGGAGATTTGACAAAGCCAGAAAATGCTAGAGAAAGGAGAATTTGGTGATTTGGGATGGCTTCAAACTAATAAAGTAGTATCTACTGCTCTTCACCATCATCCCTCCACCTTCTCTGCCAGTTCTGACTTGCTTGTTCCCTGGAACTTGCTTCCTGCCTTCCAACAGTCCCAGTGTCCACACCACCCTTCCTGAACCAGAGTTAAAAATAAATGCTGTCTTTGTCTACTTGTTGGTAATCTGTGCGTGTGCGCAGGCAAGCTGTGGTTGCACCTGAAACCACAGAAGGCTGCCCTCGATGGTGGCGATAGGAGAGGCATGGTGGTCATTCAGAGCCATTGTGAGTGGATAGTTTTGGGAAAAACAGATTCTGCAGCTCTCTTTTAGCGCTAATCGAACACGTTTAGTCACTGCTTTTAAGAATCAAGATGCTGCTGTGCACAAGGCTGTTTAGGAATTCCGCATCCATATCCTGTTAATTTTAGTGAGCCTCATTCAAAGTACTCCCAGCAGACCTCTCCTTTAGGCTTTGGATTCTGAGTCCAGTTCATCTTCGATGTCTTCCATTTGGGAATGGGTGCAAGATGTAGCAAGACAAGCCTTCCTTGTTCCCATCCTCCAGCCGCACAGAGTCTGATGAAGGGACTCATATTGGTCAGTCATAACTCTCCTTGCTGACTTCAGACTCCCCCGTATTGGGCATTCATTCACAAGTTAATCTTTTGTTCAACAGACATTTATTAATTTTGTGACAATCACAGTGCAAGACACTGAGGACCAAAGGGGGAAAGACAGAGTCTCTCTCGTGAGTAAAGTGTATTATCAATAAGGCAGGAAGGAATAGAAATAAATTGGTCTATGCCATTTGCTTGGGGCTAATAGAGGTGAGTAACAGTCTTGCAGGAATACAGAACTTATGACCCTGATGAGGCTCCATCCCGTGGGAAGGATTTTATAGGGAAGATGATGTTTAAGCTGAGTTTTGGAGGTAGAGCTGGAGTTCTAGAGGATGGGTGCAAATTCAAGGAGGTATAGCTGTGACTTGTTCAGGGAATAGCCAGTACTTTAGTTAAAAGCAGGGTCAGGGGCTTCTAGAACCAAATCACGGTCTTGGCTGCCATGCACACTAAGATGTTTCTGCAAGTGGTAGGGAATTGTTCAAGGCTTAGATGAGGGAGTGACACAGTTGGACTCTGAAAGATAATTTGGTGATGGAGTGGGAGGTGGCGAAGGGAGGAGGCTGGGTGAGATGGGAGACAGGGAGGCCAGCCAGGTGGTGACACTAATGACAGCCTGAACCCAGGTAGAGGCTGAAGGAATAGAGAAGAAAGACATGTTACAAGGAGAAAACAGCCGTGGTCTATGTAAGGAAGGGGAGAGGGGCCCAAAGGAATGGGACTGGTTGGCTTTCGAGGAGTTAAAAATTCCCTGAAGCAGGAATGAGCACCTCAGACAAGTGGTGACTGGTACACTTTTAAGTTGTTTGCTGATCAGTGTTGAACTCTGTTGGCTCCTTCTGTGATTCCAAAATCTGCAGTAAAACTATGTCACACACACTGGCCTGTGTGAGACGTGCTCTGGGGAATGAACTGGTGGATGGTGTGTGTGCCTAGGATGGGAAAATGAGGGGGTGGTCAGGCCTCTGGGTCAGCATGGAGATATCATGTCCCCGAAAGGCACAGGTTCTGGAAATTCAGGCAGTGACCAGCAGAAAGTGAGCTGAGGTCCCAGGTAGGCACAGGAGCCAAGTTAGGAGCCAAGCAGTAGCTGACACAAGCAGCACGGTGACTGACTCAAAGGCAGATGTGAAATTAACCACATTCCCTTAAATACACCAGAGGGAAGTGACCTCTGCAGGTATTGGAGAAGCCAGGTCCTGCTGCTACATGGCTAGGTGCCTCAGAAGACAGCCCTTTGGGATTTAAGAGATTTGTAGGAGGTAGAGTCATCAGAACATGGTGGCAAATTGACCATGGGATGAACAGAAAAGGTAGGGATGAAAGATGGCAAGGGGCTGCTGGCTATGCTACTAACTAAACTAGGGAGTTCAGGGAAGTGGTGGTAGGAATTCTTTCTGAAAGGGGGAGTGGAATGGGAGTGGAATATGAAGTGGTTATAAAACATCCAAGTGGAGAGGTCCAGTTGGCATCTAGAACCATACCTGTGGGAGCAGGAACAGGTCCATGATGAAGCTATTGTGTTTTTTTTTGTACAGAGTAGGCCAGGTGACTAGAAAAGACCATCCAGAGAGGGTCCAGAAGGAGAAGGAAAGAGGCAATGGCAGAGGCCAAGATGGGCTAGCATTCAAGAGACCCTTCCAGACGGGACACTTTGGGGCCGTCTTTCTTGAAAACTTTGCTCTGTTTACTTAAACATTACTTGTTTCCTCTCTTCCTTTCAGCGGTGCTCCCAACTGAAGGAACTATAGATAGGGATTACTCTTTTACCCAAGGGACTTAGAGCTGCCTTTTATAGTATCTATATATCTTCTAGGTATCAGAAAGTTTTCATTAAGAGCCTGTTGTGCTCAGGCACTGAGAATTTAGCAGTGTGCTTCAAATATTAGCTCTCTCTAGAAATGGTCACAGTTTATAAATCTACTTCTTGTACTGCTGCTCATTGAGGAAAATGAACAGGACACTTCTGATGCAAAGACTGGAGTCACTTCCTACTCCATCCTGTCCTGTCCTGTCCTGTCCCTTTCCATTCCACTCCATTCGATTTCTATTTCTATACAAGCAGCCTAAATGAGGAGACTGTGTTCCAGAAGTAAATCTAGAAGTCAGTTATTTAAAATGTGGATAATATTTTCTCATAGAATTTAACATCATAAAAACATAGTTCAACTCCTGTGCTTTTGACAGAGGCCCTGGGGAAGTGGCCCCACTATGTAACTAGAAGAGAAAGCCATGGCTCTGGGGAAAGCCAACATCCCTTCTCCTCCATCCCCAGGTGCCCAAATACCCTGCTGTCTTTATAAGCCAGCCATTTGGATGAACCAATGAGATAAATTAGTTGACCGGAACTCAAGGAGTGAGACAATGAATTAACCTCTCAATCAGCCTACTCGAAGCTACAAAATCTGCTCTAGATTCTTTATACCTTTTTCCAGAAAAAAGCCATGAACAGAACACTATTCAAATTTGGAGACATCTATGAGATAAACCAGTTAACAGGTTTAATACTGAGTAGGGCTAGAGGTGATGGGGAGAACAGTGGGGTTACAGAGATACAAGGACACTCACAATCGGTCTGACTCGGTTGGAGGAGTTGACAACTCTAGCGGTGAGGTGGTGGGTACAAGTGGAAGCCTTGAAGTCTAAGGTCAGTATTTAGATCAGAGATGAAGGGTTCTGTCAAAAGGACCAACGTATTTTAAGTTAGTGGAAGAGGCATTCATTAACTAATTAATCAAGTGTTTGTTGAAAACTGTGCAGGTGGCAGGGAAATAATGGCAAACAAGATGGTCACAGACTTCAGCCTCTGGAGAGCTTACAATCTAACACAAGAGGTGAGAAAATTCTAGGTTGGGGAGAGACAGGGTGCTATGGGGACCCCCTGGAAGAGGGCCAGTCCCTCAGAAGCAGGAGCCACGGTAGGTTGGGAAGGCTTCCTGGAAGAATATGAATTAGCCAGATGAAGAGAGGCAGAAGCAAGTTCCAAGAAGAGGAAACAGCAGAGCCAAAATGTGGCTGTGAGAGATCACCTGAGAGACCCTCATTTTCCCCGGAGCTAGAATACAGGAAGAGTGGAGAGATAGGCGTTTGGCATTTAGCCTTTTCTATAGAGGTAGGCATTTGGCATTTAGTCTTTTCTAGAATTTAATTTCCTCAGGTGAACCAAAATTTAGACTTTCATGTAAAAATATTTACTGAATTCCCGCAATAATGGAAATAGCTTAACCAGAAAGAGTGTTTCATAACTAATATTAAAACTAGTTTTCAGAAAAGAAACCTATTTACTTTCTGCCACCAATTGGATTTTCCCTAATGTGAACTTTGCATCGTATCTGGAAGTTCTTCCATTGTTGTAATTATGTAATTTTAAACCTTTAATAAACATGTTAAGATAAATTCCTTTTTATACCTAAGAGCTCCTAGAACCAGAGGCAAAAGTTCTAAGAAGCCAAAGAGGATGTTTTCATGCTTTCTCATTATTTGTTTAAAAGTAGCAAAATGGTATTTTTTTTTCTCTCCTTAAATGATCGGGCAAACATCTTCTCTAGGGAAATCCTTGAATCAAATAGTATTTCTTTGGTTTCCCTTACTTGCTTCCACCTTAAAAATGGTTCTAAAGATTGAAGTCCTGGTGGGTATCAGGCACCGAAATGAACTGAACCCTCGGGGGCAATTTCACTACCACTTGGCTCTTAATAAAACGGGTAGGAAGTCAGCTTGGTCAACCTTCACATTTAAATGATCAAAATGCAACTCCTGTTAACATTTCAGAGGGTTCGTCATTGTTAATCATATTTCTAAGTAGATTTAACATTCTTGATGCAAAATTGATATATTTACTTTTAAGGGCCATTTTTTCTCAATGGGAAGAGGTTGGAATGTTTCAGGAGAGGAGACCATGGTGTCAAGCAGTAGGTCACTGCTGGAGTTAATTTCATTGTCTAAAGTTTAGATATTGCCCCAGAGTTTTTTTTCATTCAAATTGTGTGTGTGAGCATGAAGCTAATTTATTATTCATTTCTAAGAGATTTTTAAAATACGAATTAGAATATTTGAATGACAGGGAAAAGTGCAGAGATTTAATGTCTAGTTCATTCATAAATATGACTCATAATGAATCATGTAGCATCTTTATCTCTCCATTTTCTTTTGCAGCTAAATAGCCATGATGTCACACCTGTTCTTTGCTGCAGCTTAAATGGGCTGGGAAGTACTCTCAGCCCCTTGATAATTGCAGCTAACACTTACTGAGGATGTAACCTGTGCCCAGCATTGTACTAAGTGCCTGACATGTAGTGTCTTGCTGAGATCGCCCAAATAATCCTGTAAGGCAGGTGTATACTAATGTGCCCATTTTACAGAGGAGGAAACTGAGACAGAGCTTGAATGAGTGGCCTATAGTTACATCGTTAGTAAGAGGAAGATCCCAGATTTGACTGGGATGAAATGATTAGATAATCAGTTTCAGAGCCTGTGCTCTTCAGTCTTCTGCATACTGCCTTTCTTGACAAAAATGAGTAGGTAGAATTTCATCTACCATTCTGGGAACATGGTGTTTTCTGATTTAAAGACAGAATTTCCCTAAAGTGGACTTGATCAACTAGATACAGAATCCATGCTGATTAAATATCCGTGAGGCAGTTTATAGACTCCTTCATGGAGATTTCCCAGAGAAAAGGATTCCTGAATGGAATCACTCATGGAGATGCAAACACTCCTCAGATATGCAGGAATGCAGTAAGACTGCTTTCACTATTACCCCACTTCACTCGTGGTCCTACATGGAAACGCCCTTTATAACAACCGTTTAGAGAAGTCTTTATGAAACATTTGGGTCATATTCACGATAATTATTCAACATTAGATTTCCAAGGAAGCTTTATTTTGAAGCTGATGAGTGCAGAATGAATTGTTAAGAATTTAAGACAAAGTTTCCGTAGTAAATGGGAGTTTTCAGCCTTTGTTGTTCAGTTAAAAAAACTGTCTCTGGTCTCAAGGTAGATTGTAAACTAAAAGGCCTTTTAAAAATGTGGCTAAAAATTACTCTTTAAAATCAATCAACTTTATTGAGACATAATTTATATAAAATAAAATGCACCCAGCTTAAGTGTACAGTTAAATGAGTTTTAACAAACGTATACAGTCATGTAACCACCACTGTAATTAAGAGAAAACCATTTCCATCATCTGCTTCCCAGTCACCACCCGGCCCCATCCCCAGGCAATCACTGATTTGCTTTTTGCCACTATAGATTAATTTTGCCTTTTCTAGAATTTTATATAAATAGAACCATTTAATCATTATTAATTTGTGCTTCTTTCTCGCATCATAATGTTTTCAAAATTCACCCATGTTGTTGTATGTTTCAGTCATTTGTCCCTTTTTATTGCTGAGTAGTATCCTGTTGTGTGGATATACATACCACAATTTATTTATCCATTCACCTGTGGTACATAACCAGAATTTATTTATCCATACATCTAGTTTAGCTATTATGAATAAAGCTGGTAAGAACAAGTCTTTATATTTTCTTTTCTCTGAGTTAAATGCTTAGGAGTGGGATTGCTGGGTTGTTTTTGTTTAGCTTTATGTTACATTTAACTTTATATGTTTTCCTAAGTGGTTATACCATTTTACATTCCCACCAGCAATGTATGTGAGTTCCAGTTGCTCTGTCTCCTTGCCAACACTTAATATTGTCAAAATCACTGTCTTTTAAAAATGTATATTTTTAACTTTTAAAAGCAAGTAAAATACAGCCTCTTGAGAAAGCTAACTTTAAAAGACAAGTTCTGTCCATATTGGAAAGGTCAGCAAATTCACTCTCTGGCAGTTAGTCGGGGGAGGAAAGTGCTTTGCATCTGTTTCTCTGGAACTGAGCTATTGGCAGCATTAACTGGAGTCCCTTGGCTTAAAATCACTGTCAGGAGATTCTTTGAGAGGGAGAGGGGAGGTGATTTCTTGTCCCTCTAGAGACATTACAGAGCCATACTAATGACTTAAATGATGGTTGTTCCCTCATATCCAGGACTTTATATGGTGTCCAGATGTTTCATGTGCTTCAGAGATTACTGTGGGTTAGCCCTGTCTCCAAACTTACTACTTGGCTGGGAGAGACCATCTGTTTATTCTTCTGGATATAGATAATGCTGGATACAGAGTAGATGTCCAGCAAGTCCCTCTTGTTGCTTATTTACTTTTCATAAGAGTCCCAGATGAGTAAAGAATCAAACACAGTAGCAGTGGCGGGCCTCCCAGTTAACATAATAAACATGACGTGACATGAATCTTGTGCCGCCTTGTCATTAGGGTTCTGTTAACCACAGTCCTTTGAGTCCTTTGCCATTAAGGAAAATGACGCCAACTTTTGGGATGGAAAGGCTAAAGTTTAGAGGTGCCTTATGTTTGGCCTGCTTCATCTGACAGAAAACTCAGTAGTTAAACCAACTGATAATTGCTTGAGAGAGACACAGCATGAATTCTAATTTGTAAGAATTGATATAGGACTCTCAGAATCTATTCCACGTCTGCCACTGAGGCAGGCAGTGGAGACACAAAAATGAGACACCCCTCCCCCACCCTCCTACCCCCACCCCCTGCTCAGTGGAGGCGAAAGACTAGAAAGCCAACTGCACAATCGAGTGTGTGTTTGTGTGTGGTAATAGGGCTAAGTACGGGGTTTCCTGAGAGTACAGAGGAGGGGCACCTATCACAGGCTCAAATCCATTCCGTGAATATTTGTGTGGCTGCTGTGGACCAGGCACTGGCTTATGGGAGCCATTTACCTTCACAGACCTTCTCGTCTTGTGGGAAGATGGACGGAAAGCCAGTAAAGCAAGTGAAGCAAGTGGAGACTGTCACAGGGAAGGGAGGGAGCCTATGGCAAAGGGATTCGTCCCGGTTTGGAAGGACAGGAAGGACTTGAAGCATGCTGGGAGTTGGGGAAGGGCTCTGACGGGAGGGTGGTGAGGGGAGGAGGGTTTCAGGTGAAACAGCACATGGAAAGTACTAGAATCCAGTGGGAATGTAGTGTGTGCCAGGAAAGGGGAGAAGACCCGTAAGACCAGAGCTCAAAGGCGCTTGTCAGATGGCACATGAGCAGTCCTCTCGTGTGGAGGAGCAGGGGCCAAACAGGAGGGGGGTGAGTGTGGATGCGGGGTCGTGGGGCAGGATGTCAACTCCAGCTTTTAGTGGAGGGCTTGAACTGAGTGTGAACCAGCTTAAGGTAACAGTTCTATCAGCATCCTGCACCCCTAAATATAAACCATCAAAATGTGTTAATGCGTACACATTTTAGCCACAAACTTACTGTTTTACTTGGATCTTTAAGTAAAGCCTCCCCATATCATATAAGTTAACACTTCTCTTAATACTGTCTTCCACGAACAGAACTAGCCATAGGGACTTGTGAGTCTTTAATAGAAAAAGTCACGGGGAATTGTGACAGAGCTGACCTTGAATGCAGGGCTCTGGTCATTCTTCTGCTCTCTCCTATGGACATATTTTCTTCAATAAAAGGTCTTATCAAACTTCCCAGAATCTGGAGTTTCTTCACTCTCTTATTTTGCATTAAGTTTTCATATTTTCCACAACTGGGCAAATTTTCAGGACTCCCCCCATTTCAAACACTCCAGGTGTTTTATCTGTTTTGTTGCCCAGGTTGTAGACTGGTGCCTGGAACATAGAGGTATTCAATGAATATGTCTCGAACGAATGAATGAATGAAAGAAAACATTGACAGTGAACAGACACTAAGAAATTTGGTCTAATTTTGTGTTCTTCCTAACACACAATTATCCTTACTTCCTATAAGCTGTTCCTTCCAGTTTGAACTCCAAACTTTGGTAAAACAACCCTTGAAAATTCAGTTATTGATTCTGAAACCTAAATGTTCTGCCTGCTCCCCACCTCAGCCACCCTTCCTTATTGGTTTTTAGAAATAGTTGACTACTGGGGACAAATGCTCCCTGCTTTTTTTTTTTTTCGGTATGGGGGCCTCTCACCGTTGTGGCCTCTCCTGTTGCGGAGCACAGGCTCCGGACGCGCAGGCTCAGCGGCCATGGCTCACGGGCCCAGCCGCTCCACGGCATGTGGGATCTTCCCAGACCGGGGCATGAACCCGTGTCCCCTGCATCAGCAGGCAGACTCTCAACCACTGCGCCACCAGGGAAGCCCGCTCCCTGCTTTTTAAAACCTATGCTTGATTGCTCCAAGGGCAGAACAAAAATTCTTCCTGTGTCTTTTCTCCTAAGTTTTAACCTATATGATGCAAAAGTATTATCTTTATTTGTAATGTGCTACTAATTTTGTATCACTTCACAACCATCAATTCTTATCACCTCCTGGTAGAGGAGACAGTGTAGATTTATATAATCCACGGGCAGGTAGCCGATCATTTCCCATGTGCCTGAGCTATGGGACTTGCCCTCTGGAAAAGTGTTTGTTAATGAATGGAGGGCAAATTACATTTTATATATCAAAAGTGTCATTGTCCTTATTCAAAGATGCTGTAGCAGCCACCTGCTAGAGAGTCGAGCTCGGAACAGCTCTGTCTCCAGAATGGCTGGAGGGCACATAACGTGATTTGAGTGTTTCTTTAGCCCATTTGGAAGTTAAATTGAAGTTAAAGTTAAATTGCAGCGTTTGTACCATTTTCCTTTAAACCTCAGGTGAAAGTCTCAGGTTGGCCCTTGAGAAGGCAGTGACAAGCTAGCTGGTTCTTCCAGGCTTCTGACTAATATGGTTACAAGTATGGGCTGGCGACAGCCACCCAGTGTCTGGCAGTGTGGGAAAAAGAGCCCTGCGCTGGGCCCAGGTTTGGGATGGTTTGTGTTCCTGGTTTAAGCAGTTCCGTGACCTTGGGAAGGCTAGCTTCCTCTCTGGCAAAACAAACAGGTCAAGGCTGCATCTTCCTGTCCTGTCTCATGGAGCTATTGTGAAGACCCAAAGGAATGCCTGGAAGTGCTCTGACAAGACAGAGCACTGTCTAAATGAATGCAAAGTAGCATTTTGGAATGTGGTGAAGTTTTTGGCGGGCAAGGCAAAGAGAGCCAAAGGTGATCATTCTAAGAACAGAGCTGTCTGCGACTCTAGCGCTCCATAGGTATTTGAGTTGGTCCCAAACTAGTGACCTGGGAGAAACAGCAAGTGTCTCATGTGGCAGTGGGATCGCCTTTACCATTTCTGGTCCCAAATCACCAGGTAAAAAGGGTTTCCTTCATCTGACTGCACTCTCTACCTCTTTTAGGGTGACTGCACACCCAGTTTACACCTGCTGTATCCCTTTTACTCTTAACGGTGTCCCAGTTCAGATGATAAGTTATATAGTCGCCCTATTTATGAGGCATTTGACCAGGTACTTATAGAGTAAATAGGAAGCTTGAATGTCGCAGGATTTTCAAGACTCTGAGGCCCAGTAGACACCACTATTCTGGACCAGGAGCCAGCTTTTTGCACTCATCTTTTCACACCATAGTTCTTCATTCTTTTGTTTAGAAGTCTTCTTGCTCATGGAAATGGGGAAGGAGAGTCTGTTTTCTGAGAGTCTCTCTTCAGAGGACAGACATCTTAGCCATGTCATTAATGAATAAGTGTGAATAAATTTAGGGCAGGCAAGATAATGACACCCCCACCCCCATCAGTATGTCCACATCCTGATCCCTAGAATTTATGAATATGTTATCTTACGTGGCAAAAGGAATTTAGGTTGCAGATGGAGTTAAGGTTGCTAATCAGCTAGCCTTAAAATAGAGAATTTATCCTGGATTATCTGGGTAGATCTAAGGTAATCACAAGGTTCCACAAAAGTGGAAGTGGACGGCAGAAGAGGAGATCAGAGTGATGTGGTCTGAGGAATTGTCTTGCCATGGCTGGCTTTGAAGATAGAGGAAGGGGGCCTCGAGCCAAGGAATGTAGGAGGTCTCTAGAAGCTGGAAAAGGTAAGGAAAGGGATCGTCCCCTGGAGCCTCCAGAAAGGGATGCAGCTGTGCCAACACATTGATTTAGCTTAGTGAGACCCATGTTGGACATCTAACCTATTAACTGTAAGGTAATAAATTTGTGTTGTTTTGAGCCACTAAGTGTATGGTTTAATAGAAATACTAGAAAATTCATAAGAGAAAACTAATAATAATGGAAAACAAATAATGGAAAACTAAAACAGCACTCATCAGTCAACAGTTACCTATTGGATATTTGTCACGTGTCCAGTACTATACTTAATGCTGTGGGGAAATCCCAGGGAGATAGAATGCATGGGCCTGCCCTCAAGGGTCACACTTACACTAGTGCATGGAGAACATTTAGAGAACAATTAATGAGAGTGCTAATTAAATGCTAAATATACTGGGAAAAAGAATTTGAAAAAAGAGATTGTAGAAGAGTGTATATAAGCAAGGTGGGTAACAGGTAAGAATGATGAATGAATGGGAAACTTTGGGGGTTTCTATTTGATGATAATCTCAGACTCCCAAGGAACTTTTTAATCAGTGGGTTTAGTTGCTGTGTGATGGGATTCTACATGGCACACTGAATAAACATTGCATTTCCTCTAGGCACAGTCTTAGACCCTTTTCTCTTCCCACTCTCCATTGTCTGCTCAGGTGTTCTTATCTGTATAACATGTACATGCCAGAGTGGGTGAATGGTGGCTCCCAAACATATGTTCATATCCTCATCCCCTGGAACTTATGAACGTGGCCTTATATGGAAAAAGGGCCTTCATGTATGTAATTACATTACGGATTTTGAGATGAGACCATCCTGGATTATCTAGAGTGTCCCTAAATAAAATGACAAGTGTTCTATAAGAGACAGAGAGATACACACATACAGATGAGAAGACACACGGAAGAGGAGAAGGCAATGTGAAGACAGAGGCAGAGATTGGAGCACTGTGGCCACAAGCCAAGGAGCACCAAGGATTGCTGGAAGCTGTCAGAGGCTGGAAAAGGCAAGGAAGGATTCTAAATAGAGCCTTCAAAGGGAGCATGGCCCTGCAGACATCTTGATTTTGGACTTCTAGCCTCAAAAACTGTGAGAGAACAAATTTCTGTTGTTTTATGCACCAAGTTTACGGTAATTTGTTACGGTAGCCCTAGGAAACTAGTACACATAGCTCAGTGGCCAACCCCACATAGATCTCTTACAGACTCTCTCTCTCTGGCCCTGAGAGCCCCAGGCCTGTTTATCCAACTGCCTACCTGACAACTCTGGATGTTTCAGAGCCACTTGAAATCTATCATGTCCCAAACTCTTCCCTGTCCCCAAGCCTGCTCCTTTTCCAATCTCCCCTAGGACACTGAATGACAGACACCACCATCCATTCAGTTGGGCACATCAGAAGCTTAGGACTCAGTCTTGACAGCTCTCTGCTACATCTTGAGTGTCCAGTCACCAAGTCCCATTGATTTCACTGTTCAAATATTTCTCAAATATTTCCTTCCCCTTGAATTTCCACCATCACCACCTTTGTCCTTGCTCTGATCATCTCTCACCTGAATTACTGCAACTCCCTCTTACTTAAGTCATCTCCCCACAAAGATGGGTCCAGGCTGCCCCCAATCTCTTTTCTACCCTGCAGCCATTATGCTATTTTCAAAATGCAGCTTTGATTATGTTAGCCCCTGCTTAGAACCCTCCAATGATTCCTATTGCGTTTATTATGAAATGAATAGGGACCAAGAAGAGGGGCAAGGTTGAACCTCAGGCTGCACCAGGATCGTCTTTGGGGTCTCCTCTTCAGTCAGCCTGGCCTGCTCTATGTTCCCTCCAGCCACAGGGCCTTTGCACATGCTGCTCTCCCTGCTAAAAATGTTCTTTCCTCCCTTCTTTGTCTAGATAACTCTGACTTACGCTTCTGATCCCAGTGGTTCTTCCTCATGGGCGTTGTCCCTGCATTCCAAACCAGGAAGAAGTCCTCTGATTTTCAGACTTGCATAGTATTCTGTACCTCTCCTTCATAGCTCTTGTCCATGTTGCAATTTTACAATTTTTTGTTATTATTTTATTACTGGCTGCCCTCCCTCACTAGACTGTATGCTCCACTGAGAACAGGAGAATTGTGTCCCAGAGCCTAGCACCATGCATAGTAGGTGCTCAATAAATATTTTTGCATGAATTAATGAATAAAATAAGTACTCTATAATTTTACCCATATTCCAAGAAGGCTCTTCCATCATATGCCTTGCCATTTGAGCATCATAGTGAAGGGAGCTAAAAGTGTGGTCACCAGGCACACATGGGAAGAGAAAAGGTACCCCTCCCCACACCTTTTTTTTTTTTTAAACCATTCGGGACTCACCAGCATCATCTGTCTTCTAACTTGCTTGAATATTACAAACTGTCTCTCAGACCTGGTTTTGGAGGAATAAGTGTATAAAGTCTGTTTTCAGGAAGCATATGAGTCAGTTAAGCTTTTATTTCCCAAGTGCTATGCCAGCTTCTTGTGATTTCAGCAGGATGTAACAGGTGCACATATTTTTAGCTTTTATGACAAGTATTCTATCCTTATCCTCAGGAGTCCCCAGCCTGAATGCCCTTCATCGAAATGATGCCAGGAGGGGAAGAGCTTACCCACAGCAGTGTGCTTGTGTGGAGAACAGTAAAACTACCAGCAAAACCCCTCCAAACCAAAATCTGAAAAACAAGGAACAAAAAACTCTCCACGTTTCATTGAAGCAAAGGCAAAAACATTAAGTTTTGGCTTATGAAGACAGGACTTTTTTTTAAGGAAACAAAAGCTGGTTTTCAAAACCCAGTCCATGGTATCTGTGAAATTAGCATGGAAACAATTGATCCTCACCTGAAAACAAGACACAGACCCCTTAAATATGCTTTGCCTCACCTCCAATTCTCTAGGGAACTTTTCCCATACCAGGTGAAGGTTCTGAAGAGTAATTAACTTGTATCAAAGAGACGGAATATAAGAAAGAACTGTGTAAAGATTTCTTTAATTAGTGTATTTTATCAGGTCTTTTCCAACCTCCATCAGGAAAGTAGTTGGTGGGCTGCCTGGGTCCTTGGTGGTATATTCAGTCAATAAGCTATTCATGACTCTAGCAAGTAGCTAGGTTTTTAAACCAATGGGAATTTGGTGGACAGTTTCCCTTTGCTCCCTTTAGCTGCATGGGTAGAATCTATAAACAGTTCTCTTTCAGAGAAACAAAGTGCTGAGGTGAGTAAGTGGCCAGCAGGGTCTGCAGCAGACACGCTAACTGCCCTGTTGAAGAAGCGTGGGCACAGATTTATTCTTAAATGTAACTAAAGAGAGGCTGTAGTGTTGGATTTGGCAGGGGTGGGGTATGAGGGGGAGAGTGAAATACCATCATGCGTGATGTGTATAGTATTAATCCAAAGTCCTTTTTTTTTTCCTGGTGTAATTTTGGAGAGTCAGATACATTTCATTGTCTTTCCAGAATGGCTATAAAGCCTAGAGCAAGAAGTCTCTCCTTCAGTAAATCAAAAGTTAGCAGACAGAAGGTCAAAATACCCAAAGCCACAAGAACATTAACACTTTGGATATAAAGATTCCCTAAGAAACAAATGCTTGCCCTCACTTTGGAGAAAGCAGACGCCTTATCTTTGTGAGTTTACAAAATGGAGCCAAACTGTACCCGTAGCCACTTTAACTAAAGCAAAGCCTGGATCTTTTAGCAGCGCACAGTCATTAAAGCTCCCAGAAAGCCTCCCAGGAGCCGATGTGCTTGCTTAAGTATATGCTGTAAAAGGTCCCAGAGATTTACAAGGGACTGCTCCCCGCTAAACCAGGCACCATCTGATAAACAAGCAATTTTAGCTGCAGGCTAAATGATGCTCTTTGAGGCTTTGATTTACAATGCTGAAGATGATATATTTGTAGTTCGGGGATAGGTTCTGCTAGGGGCTTGCTGTGATTACTCACCCATGAGCAGAATTCAGGGCTCAAGTCTTCAACTTGGAGGTCAGAAAATTGCCAGTGGAATGAAAGAGGGTTGATAAGGTTTATTGAGATGCTAAATAGATATCAAAGGAAAAACTTACTAAGCCAGTGGTTTTGAACACTTCTTAAGCTTTCTGGGGACCGCGGCTTTTTTTAGTTTGCTTCAGTCCCGAAGATATAAAAATAATCTGCAAAATTGATCTGGTGGTCTTATTTTACTTTCATTGCATTTAAAAAGCAAATGTGAGTTTTGCTTACTGCTGACATTTAAAAATAAGAAAAAATGTCCAATTTAGCGTTTATGTAATTGCTCGAAAGCTAAGAAATCTGAAGGCAATTTTGAAACAAATCACATCACCTCCAAGAACACTGAGGAATAGACTTAAGAGTGCTTGACCCTGCATTAAGAACTTCGAGAACGCTTTTAACGCTCACGGTTCTAAGAAGTGATTTGGCAAACTCCTTTGCCCAGAAGTTTTGTATTTACTAAATATGTGAGTGTCCACTAATATTGATGCTGTGCTAGTACAAAGGTAAATAAAATATGGTTTCTCTGCTTTAGAAGTTTATGGTCCAGTGGAGAATACCATAGGTAATTTCAGTAAAATGTGAGAAGTGTTTAGAGGGAGCTCTGTAGGATGCTGAGGGAACACGGAGGAGAGAAACCCACTTGTTGGGCTTAAAGGGGATTTAATAGAGAGGGAGCCACCTCCCTGGGTACCTTCTTTCCTGTCCCATGACCAGCCACGCAGCCAAGCACACAGAGAGAGGAGGTGGAAGGCGGTGTTTCCAGCAGCACTGGTATCCTCGCCTGCGGCGCACTGAGAGCTGTGGCCAAATGTTCCTTTACTGAGAAGACTTCAGCCTCCTGGAGTTCTGGTTCAGGCGACACCAGGCAGATTCAGAAATTGCAGACACAGCTTACTAATAAAAGAATCAGTGGTTAATTAGACATAAGGCAGTGGGTACAGCCCTGAGGTCAGGGCTGGCTGTAGGCTAGGACCTCAGCACCAACCTTGGCTTTTTGGTCCACTCTTGGAGCGTGCAGGGAACAGCCTCTCCCTCCTGTCTCAGGAAAGGACCTGATGAAGTTATGCAGATCGTGGCATGCATGCCAGACACTCAGAATGGTATATTTCCTTCCCAGGAAACCTGTGTTTTTAGAGAGCCCAAAGTCCCCATAGGCCTTTGATGATGCAGGAGAGTATATGGAACTGTCTTTTGGGGAGATTAGAAGTAAGGGAAGTAGTTCTCTCTTTTTGCCAGCCAGCTTTCACCGTGCACTATCTCCTCATGGGCTTCAAGGTTAGTAGTAGTAACTAACATTTATTGAGTGCTTACTGTGTGCCAGGTACTATTCAAAGGGATATATATATATCTTCAAAACAACCACATGAGGTAGTTACTTTGTAATCTCTGCTGAACATATGAGGAAACCTTTACACTTGCTCATGGTCATATGGCTGATGAGGTCACACTCAGCTGCCTCCCTGAAAGGCTAATTTTGCAGAGAAGGACCTTCAGGTTGGAAATTCAGGGCATCATTGCCCTGACTCTCCAACAGTTGAATTCTTTAGATTGGCGTTTTAAGTAGACACTCAGAAATCTTTCCTTTTTAGCCATCCTTCACCCTGATCATTACGTTGCTTCTCTAGGCCTCAGTTACACAGTCTGGAAAAAAATTGCCCTCCTCCTTCTCCCTCAAAAATAATTGGAACATCAGCTATATAATGCCTGTAAAATACTTAGGACTATGCAAATGAAGGTTATTACAGAGACACAAGGTGATGGTATTTTATAGCAGCCCATTAAGACATATCATTATAAAGATAGTGGGTTACATTGAGTTGCATCCTTTCGCCAGATCCGTTCCTGAATTTTAGCATGGAATTGCATATGCTTTAAAAATCTACCCAAGTTAATTGTCTTTATGAACACAGAGCTCTGCACAAGCTTGACTGGATCTCATAAATTCCCCTGGCCAAAGTATTTTTCAGGTATTATAGTGTAATTCACTTTATCATGTCCAGTCTTGGCCTAATAATGCACAACTCCCAGGAGCCAAATATATTTCATGAAGCTTACAATTACTTTTATAAAAGTTGCAGTAAAGTATAATGATTTTTAATGGCATCAATGATACCATTGTATATATCAGTTTCAGTTTTGAAGTAGACTTAAGTTCAAAGACCCAAGGGGACCATTCTCCTCTCAATGCACTTGTGTTACTCCCATTAATGCTAATGGGACAGACAAATGCTGCTCTAGAGGAGAATATATCTGCCCTTAGGAAGGTAACAGGTTTTAATTAGTAATGCTTTGAATCACACAAAAGCAGCTCACCCTCTGTAAACAGCAAGTGTTCTCAGAGATGAGAGCAGGGATCACAGCCTGAGTTACTCATATAGAATCTTCAAATCTGAGTTTTGTAAATGGTGGAGACACAGGGCTTTCGTCAGCTGAGAATGAGAGAACGAGCCTTGGTTTGGGGAGTGTTGTTGAAATAAAATCACAGGACAAAAGCAGTATTTATTAAATTTCTGAGTGCCTGAGTGCCAAGTAGATCTCTGTAGTGGGGTTATTACAATGACTCTGTCTTTGAAAGGGAAGCTCAGTTAACACTCAAATACTCTGGAAGTGAAGTTCTGATGATTTAGGGTCCACCTTCATTTGATCACAAGCTTTAAACATAAAAGGGGAAAGTCTTGTGAGGCTTACCCAGCCAGGGAACCCTGTGGTGGTTTAGTGCTAGAGCTTGGGCAACAAAGCAGTTTAATGGGAAGTGGTTCTTAGGCCGAAAGGATAGACACTGGATGGAGGACAGGAAGTAGAAAGGGGCGAGCATTTTGGCACATTGGCTGCTCTACATCAGTCGCTGTCTGGGCAGGTGTCTCTAACACAAGCTTCAGAGTGAGGAGGCCGGAAGGTCAGTTTCCACCTTCTATGGACATACCTCTAGTTTGCTTTCAAGAAACCTATATTTAAAAAAAAATTTTTTTTAATTGAAATATATTTGACATAGGACATTGAGTAAATTTAAGGGGTACAACATGATTTGATACATTTATACATTATATTATGATTGCCATTATAGTGATAATTAGCACCTCTATTATGTCATATAATTATCATTTCTTTTTAGTGGTTGCAATAATTGAGATCTGAAAAAAGAAAAATACATGTAATGAAAGAAAAAGAAACCTATATATGAAAATACAGTTTTTAGGTGTGACTGTTTACCCTAGATAGTATACCTCAGGTAGAGCATTTAAAATAGAATATGTTCGACACAGGACTTTTGGAAATAAATCTTTCACGAATTTAAATGAAATTTAAATTTCATTTAACTTTTGGAAATAAAACTTTCACGAAGTGAGATAAATTTATATTGATCACCTAGTTTAGGTTTTGTAAGGCTAGACCCAAATGATCACAGATTTTGTGTTAACATTTAGTGGATCAGTCTGGTTTTACCTCTGAAAAAGTAGACTGGATTAGGATGACGATGATACAGAAGTAGGCGTGTGTTTTTCCTTTTCGGTTAAAAAGTTTTTTTTTAGATATTGGAAGGTTAACAAAAACCAGTATTCATTGTGCTTGACTATCATGACTGGAACAAGAAATTTAATGTTGGAAAGACTCACTTAATATTTGGAGGAAACTCTGGAATAACATTCTACTGGTTATAAGCATACTTTTTTTTCCCATATAAATATTTGGGGAATTCTCTGCTTTAAAAAAACTGAAGAAATTCAGTTGTGGAAGAAGAGACTCACATTGTCATTTCACAAAGAGAAATATAAATCTGTAAGGTAAGCAGAGTGTTCCGATTTGTTATTGCTGCTTAGTCTCACTTCCCCTCCTGTGACTCTGAAAAAAAATCCCATTTATATAAGTATTAAGCTTATAGTAGAAGAAATGTCATAGGCACATTCGCAAGCTCATGAATTCATTATCACACATATTCAGGCTGGAGATGTGAGGTGTAATGTCCTTTTCTCCAGGGTGGCCCCAAAAGATACACTCCACTGTCAGGACGATTTCATTTAGACCCAATTTCCCCACATCTTGGAGTGCTGTAGATGAATACCTCTGTTCTCTCCACATTTCCCCTACTGACTGACTAGAGACTGTAAATGTTATTAACTTTGAAGTGTCTATTTATGTCACTCTACAGACCGTAACCCTCCCTCCACCCCCATCCAACAAAGGTTGGGGTTTTAAGTTTGCACATTGGAAACAGCCTGCTAAATTCTTTGCAATCTTGAAACAGTCGCACTGCACAACACATCAGGAGGGACTGAATGTGAACATCAGCCTTCTTTCTGCCCAAACAGTAGCAAACCTCTTAAACTTCCTGGCTGCATTTCAGTATGGTCATATCCTTTACCACTACCTTTGATTTTTTTTTTTTCCTCACTATTTTGCTAAGTTAAAGTTTGGTGTTTTTCCACCCCAAATGTTCTTCAGCAGCAGCATAATAAATTCTTAGAGCATCTTGGAGACACATCCTATGAAAACACTTTGGATTACAGAATTCTTTCGGGAAGTGTGGGAATGGGCTTGATTTTGGATATTTAAACAAATTCAAAGCCCTTGTAATTTCTCTACCTAAACACTGAACACTTCAAGATTGTGGTCTCCAGTGATTCTGCCCTTGCCATTGGTTATTGTTTATGGCAGCGAATGAAACTGCCTCAGGTCTCTTGGATCCAGAAATGGAAGCCAGGTGTGGAGAACAATAAAACGATCCTACCAGCCTCAGGACTGTTATTATGTCAGAAATAAATAAACTTCTAGTTTAAGCAACTCCAGTTTGGGGGATTCTGATACAGCACAATAACTAATGCAAGTCATAAGAAAACTGAGTAAAGAATGTCCTCCTGTGGATTGTGCCCAGTGTTTTGAGTGAAGGTAGGAGCTGGATGGGCATACGAGGCCTGGGGCTGGGGAGGGGAACCAGGACTGCAGACCAAACCAGTGAGGGTGTGTCCTCTCATACACTGTGAAGCTCCGTTCTCATTGACTCTGGGTTTGGAAAGGTTGAGCTGTTGGGAGGTGTCTTCCAAACCTGCAGCTGGTGGCAGGTTGTACACTGTGTTGTGACACGATATAACTGCATGTGTTAGTCCCATCTTCTCAACTAAATTGGTGGTTCTCTGAGGGTGGCTTCTGTGTCTGCCACTTTGATAATCACTTACAGTGCCAAGCATGTGTTTTCCTTTTAGTTGGGGCTCAGTAAGTAATGGTTTCTTGATTCACTTAAGTGGATGATACACACATTAGAGCAAGAATTAAAGAACTATAAATACCCAAGTATAATTAATGTCTTTCTCATCTGCAGAACTGAAAAGAAACAACTTGCAAGATCCTCCATTTCAGCCTTAATTTTATAGGTGAGGAAACTGAGGTCTAAAGAGGTGAAGTGACTCACCCAAGGTCAGGTAGTTAGGGGCAAACCCAGCACTAGTACCCAAACCTGCCATCTTGTAAGAATTACTGTTTATTCTAACTGTGGCTTCATTCAGAAGCTGTTCATGGGTTAGCTAACAGATACGGGACTAGCCTCTTCTGCCCTTCACATTTAAATGGTCATACTTATAATAAACATATTTAAAGGGAAATTCTTTTTAATTTTTAAGGAGGAGAATGATTTTTCCAGAGTAGCTGTAATTTGGCAAAATTAGGAGGATTTTGGGGAAGATACACTTTTATTCCTCTGGAAAAGGTATTGGTTAATGGGTTCTTGCTTTATTTTTACTTAGCCGGATGCCTAGGAAGAAATCTAGGACTCTACAAAGTATCCTTAAAGCAAAAGGGACTCCTGTAACTCTTAGACTACAATGTCTATGTTAAAGGATGTAAAGGATGTGGGAACTTTGGGGAGGGAGTATCAGTTGAACTCATAATAAAAATATTCAAGATAAAGTTCAGTAATACACCAGTGATAGAGGGCCAGATAGTATCACTTCAAACTCCTTGGGAGTTCTAGATGGTATCGTGTCCAATCATAATGAAAGGCTGCCACTTAATGTGAAGCTATAATTTAGAACTCAGTATTTCACAATGCACACTGAGGTTTCTTTAGTGGGTTTTGTCTTCTGGAAAGTATCATAGTGCATTAAGGAAACAATGAACTGTTACTTGGATAGAATACCTCTGAAGGGCTCTTCAAAAATCCCCACTGGGCCTTTATTTTCCAGAGACTAACTTTGCTCGTATCAATACTAAAATGGATCCCAAAGCTTCATAATGAAGGATATGGTTTGCAGTTTTAAAAAAATTAAACAGGGACTTCCCTGGTGGTGCAGTAGTTAAGAACCTGCCTGCCAATGCAAGGGACACGGGTTCGAGCCCTGGTCCAGGAAGCTCCCACATGCCGCGGAGCAGCTAAGCCCACGAGCCACAACTACTGAGCCCATGCACCACAACTACTGAAACCCGCGTGCCTAGAGCCCGTGCTCCGCAACAAGAGAAGCCACCACAATGAGAAGCTTGTGCAGTGCAACAAAGAGTAGCTCCTGCTTGCCACAACTAGAGAAAGCCCGTGTGCAGTAGCGAAGATGCAACGCACCCCAAAATAAAAAATTAATTAAAAAATTAAAAAAAATTAAACACGAATACCTTCTGGAAAAGGAGTAGATGAGGTGGGGATAGTGGGGTAGTGCTAAGGAGAGGTAAACAGTGGGCACACAAAACCTTAAACTTCATCCACTTGGTAAGGAAAAGTATATTCTGTCAGTCAAGTTTCAGGAAAATTAGGTATGCTCTGAGAATGGTTTTTACAGATATAAGTATGTCTAAATGAAATCTAATTATGTAAATGGTAAAGTGTTTTCTAATTTTCTATCTCATTCCATCAGTAAACCTTGGTCTAGTTTTTATTGCTTTTGGCCAAAGGCCATTACAAGACTTACTAAGCATTGAGGAGGTTCAGTGTGATCTTCAGAATAAATTAATTTACAATTAAAAAATATGGTTGTATAGTACATTTCAGTGACTAATTTGGGTAATAGGTTAAATAGGGTGCAGGTTTTGATTTTTTTTTAACATCTTTATTGGGGTATAATTGCTTTACAATGGTGTGTTCGTTCCTGCTTTATAACAAAAGTGAATCAGTTATACATATACATATGTTCCCATATCTCTTCCCTCTTGCATCTCCCTCCCCAGGTTTTGATTTTAACTAGCAGGTTTATCCCTAAGATTGGCCAAACATCCTAGCAAACATGGGTTAACAAAGACTCAGGAGCCCCCAGTGACAGAGGGATCGCTTATAGCAGGGAGGGAGATTTGCTTTTCTTTCTCTTCCTGTGGACTGATCCCTTCCTGGCTGCCAGTGTATGTCAGCAAGTTCACAGCCTTTAATTCACTGTAAGCCCCAAGTTATTGCACACCAGCACACTTCCAAGAAAAGACATGTCACAGAAATCTACGTTACATAATGGGACACCGGTACTAATCAAATCTTGTTGTAGCAGTACTGTCCCGTATTAATTAGAGTGATGCTACCAAGACTCTTGGCATTTCTATAGTGACATTTCTTGGATTATTTGACATACTCTGTAGGACATCCTTCTTCATAAAGGTTTATCTTAGGCTGTCTGTCAGATACAGATATCTGGCAAAAAGGACCAAGGCTGGGATGTCACCTGGGACCTTCTAAACACTTGTTGTTTTATCTTATGAGTGAAGTCAACATAATGTTATTACAGTGTCATTACAGCTGAGTGCTACTGCCTCTCAGTGTTGTGCCGTGTGGTACTCCGAGCCCAGGAGTGGCTCAGAGGACCCAGACCTATAGACATGAACCAGTAAAGAATTTGGGGTTTTATTACCTTAAGAGGAAGGTCATGTTGGAGACGTCTCATTTGCCTCTTCAGGATGGATCCCAATTGTCAGATTCTGGATGGTTGGGAGGACAGTGAATATGCCTTGTGATCCAACTCCTTCTCCTCTCTCCATTTTTTTTTTTTTTTTTTTTTTGGGCTAT
>NW_020175831.1:3382910-3411042 GCF_003031525.2 Neophocaena asiaeorientalis asiaeorientalis | reverse complement strand
CTTACTGTTGTGGCCTCTCCTGTTGTGGAGCACAGGCTCCAGATGCGCAGGCTCAGCGGCCACAGCTCACGGGCCCAGCCGCTCCGCGGCATGTGGGATCCTCCCGGACCGGGGCACAAACCCGTGTCCCCTGCATCAGCAGGTGGACTCTCAACCACTGCGCCACCAGGGAAGCCCCTCTCCTTCATTTTTAAGAGGCATAGCGAACCTCCTCAAAGCTTAGTGTCATAATACAACTGCAGTTTTATTATGCTCATGGATTCTGTGGGTCGGGAATTCAGAAAGGGCAAAGGGCTCTTCTCTGTTTCTCATTGTTTGAAATGTCTCAAGCAACTGGGGGTGTCTTAAATGGCTGAGGCTGGATTAGCTGGGGCTGGGGATCCACTTCCAAGGCGACTTCTTCACTCACATGTCTGACATCTGGCTGGGATGGATTGAAGGATCCATCAGCTGGGACTGTTGACCTGAATATCTATAAGTGTCCTCTCCAGTATGGCGGTCTCAGGGTAGTTGGACTTCTAGCATGGAGGCTCAGGGCTCCATAATAAATATTCTAGCAAACAACATGGAAGCTGTGTGGCCTTTTATGATCCAGCCTCTGAGGTCACTAGCATCACGTCTGGAATTCTTTATGAATCAAAGCAGACACAAGCATTCCAGACACACAGATCCAGCCTCCTGACAGGAGGAATGTCATAGAATTTGCAGCCACCTTTTAAAATTTCCACATGAGCTTTCAGTTTGGCCTGGGAAAGCTCCACGTACCTTTGGTGGCTGTGGATGAGGGCAGCCCATTCATGAACTAACCTGTTTCTTTTCTAATCCTACCCTAAGGTAGGGGACTGCCCTCCTGTACTAGTTAGGGTAAAACTGAAACCAAGACATCCCAGAATAGTGACTCAGGTAAAATAGTTTATTCTTCTCTCAGGTAACAGTCCAGCGGTAGGTAGTGAGATCCAGGGTAGTTAGGTAACTCTGATCCATAAGGTCGTTCAGCGGTTCAGATTCCTTCCATCTTGTTGTTTCCATTCCTCACGGTGTGGTCCTCTTCCGTGTCGTCAAGTGTGGTTTGTTGTCACCAGGTTTGCATTCTATCACATGGGAAGGGGCAAGAGAAAATGGAAGGTAAACAACTTCCTTTTAAGAAATTGACATAGAAGTTAAGCACATCTATAGCACAGGGAGCTCTACTCAGTACTCTGTAATGGCCTATATGGGAAAAGAACTTGAAAAAGAGCGGATATTCACTTTGAAGTTCACCTGAAACTAACACAACATTGTAAACCAACTATACTCCAATAAAAGTTAATAAAATAGGAAAAAGAAGTTAAGCACATCACTTCCATTCACAATCCATTGGCAATAGTTTTGTAATATGAGTATGCCTAGCTGGGAGGCTAGGGAAGGAAGGCTGGGAAGTGTAGTCTCTACCTAAGTGTCCATGAGCCCTGATAAAAGTTGTGTGTGCCTAGCGTCCTATCACTAAAAAGAAGAAAGAATGGATGCTGGGGGACAATTAGTTTCTGTCACCAGCTTTTGAAACATCCCTGGAATATTTGTCAGGCACATTCAAGAGCAGAGGTTGACAAACTTCTTTGGTAAACGGGAAAACAGTAAATATTTTAGGCTTTCCAGGCCATAAGATATCTGTCTATATTCGTTTCCTATTGCTGCTGAAACAAATTACCATGAATGTGGTAGATAAAACAACAGAAATTTATCTTAAAGTTCTGTAGGCCAGAAGTCTGACACATATCTCACTGGGCTCAAATCAGGGCCACATTCTTTCTGGAGGCTCTAGGGGAGGATCAGTTTCCTTGCTTATTCAACTTGGCAGAATTCGGTTCCTTGCATACAGCCTCCTACATCTCAGAACCAGCATTGGGCCAAGATTCCTTCTCATGCTGCCATCTCTTTCATTGGTTACAGCTGGGAAAAGATTCCCTACTTTCAAGAACTCATGTGATTAGTGTGACCCATGTAAAGTAACATATTCATGAGTTCTGGGTATTAGGATATAGACACTTTTGGGGGGAATCATTCAACTCAGCCATTATAGCTCAAAAGTAGTCATAGACAACATGTAAATGAATGGGCATGTCTGTGTTAGAATAAAACTTTATTAACAAAAACAGGCAGTGGGTTCGATTTGGCCCATGTAGTGTAGTTTGTGGCCCTCTTTGAAGAGTGTGGAAACCAATTGTTGACTTAGGCCTCCCAGGCAGCCAGAAATCTCGAGTCTCCAGCACCCTGGCAGTTAGGTATGCCATATCCTGTGTTATCAGAGCAGCAGTCAATCGCTTCTGTTAAAGCCACTTTTACACTGAATTGTAATTGCTTCCTTCAGTGTCTGGTTTTTGTGCCCAGATTGTGAGCACATTGAACGCAGGAACTTTGTCTGATTCATCTTTTACCTTCCCTAGTGCTTAACAACATCCAGCACTTACTTAGTTGGTGCTCAGTAAACGTTCATTAAATAAAGGAAACCTTATGTAGTAGCTAAATGAGGGAGGCATAGACTAAAACACACACACACACACACACACACACACACACAAGTATTTTTCATGTGCTGGGGGAATGTTTTTTCTGAGCAGACCTTCAATTTGGATAAGATTTGATTGTGTTGGTTTTACTCTGCAGGTTAAGTCTGACAACTGTGAGTTTCCATAAAGGTTCCTGAAGATAGATCTTTAAAAAAGTTGAAAACCAATTTTTTGTTGCCTTAATGAAAATGAAAGGACAAAGCCAGAATTACACATTAGCTGGCAGAGCCAGTAGTATGCATTTGACAGACATTTAATTTCAGCCCGCTTTTGCCAAAACAACAATGTGACCGTAAGGAAGTTTGCAAATGGAAATGGTATTTTCCTGAGTGTTTTCCCAGACATTGGACTTCATTGTGGGTTGAAAAGTGCACAGAAAGGTTTTTGACCTGCCAAGCCATGAGTTCAGCTGTTGTAGGCTGAACACAAAACTGATGACATTAACAACATCTGAGGCTGAAGTGGGTCAGGAATCCATCTCTATCTTATTTATGTGGAGTGTTCTCTCATTCACAGCCTGAGGCCAAAATATGAACTTTATAGGTGTATAGGTATTTGGGTTCTTTCACTGAAAGTCATTTTATATGTAAAGTATTAAAAGAACAACTCCTTTCCTCCCAGATGTTCAGTGAAATTAAGATACACAGAGGGCACTTTGTTCAACCAAGAACCAGTCTTAGGTTGGGACCCAGCATGGAGGCTCATTAAATTATAAGACTGTGTAAGACATGGCCTAAGGCTACTCCACCAAGTTGAACTTGGCTCAAGTCTCATAGGTAGATTGAAGAAAAAGAGGCTAAATTCTTAGTATGAAGTTACGCATTTAAAGAGCTTGCTTACACTTAATATTTCCACTCCAAGGTGTTAGGTCTAGAATTTCTTAAATTACTCTTTCTGTCTAAGGGAACCTTTTGAACACCCCACCTCCACCTTTATGCTTTCCTGGCTTGCATCAAACAAGCCTCTTTCCCTCAAATTATGGTCAGTGGCACAGTCAGCATGGCCATTGAATCATTGTACTTGCTAATAAAAACATTAAGATATCAGACCAAACACTAGCTTTCTGGGAATGCCCTTAAATGCTGACTTCAAACCACTAAAATTGTGTTTTGGAGCACAGCCCTCCAGCCAACGATAGGGTCCTGCCCAAGTTGTAAAAGCTTTTATGCTGAAATCGTCAGACTCATTAAAGCCTGCATGGACTGTGTCTGTTGTTCTCTCTGCTTTTCTCCGTCATCTGTTAGGATGACTTGTACAGAAAATGAAAACCAAAGTTCTTACAAAAAAAGCCAAAGCCCCACTTGATGTGATTTACCCTTCCCAAGACTGTATTAGCTACCAGCCAGCCCCTTAACTCCTTCTGGGAATTTGGCATGAAATTGATATTTTCTCTGGCACAGCTCAGCCCCAGTGCTTTGCAGGACATGCCATGCATGCCGTACCGAACTCTGTCCCCCGGTTTCCCATCACCCAGAAAGTCTCAGAAGTATTAACCATTAGACCTGGACATTATGGTAGGTAACTCTTTGAAGCCCTATGCTTGGTATTGGCAGGCCATGCTGATTTAAAAACACCTGCCTTAACCAAAAATATCCTCAACCAATTTTAGTCTGATGTTTCACCTTCTTGTGGCAGACTTTACATTTTTATTATTTATGAGCTTAGGTAATTTTTTATAAAGTAAATGCAGTAAAAGGAGAGACCTGTTAGGTTTTCTTCTTTGTATGGTCATTTTCTGTTATGGGCTGAATTGTGCCCTCCCACCCCCCCAAATTCACGTGTTGAAATCCTAACTTCTGGTACCTCAGAATGTGACTATATTTGGAGATAGGGCCTTTAAAGAGGTGTTTAAGGTAAAATGAGGTTATATGGGTGGGCCCTAACCCAATATGACAGGTTCTACATAAGACAAGATTAGGGGACACACACACACACACACACACACACACACACACACGGAAGACCATGTGAAGACACAGCAAGAAGACGGCCACCTACAACCCAAAGAGAAAGGCCCCAGAAAATAAAACCAACCCTGCCAACACCTTGATCTTGGACTGCTAGCCTCTAGAATTGTGAGGAAATAAATCTCTTGTTAAAGCCACCCAGTCTGTGGTATTTGTTATGGTAGCCCTAGCAAACTAATGCATTTACTATGAATTTTGTTCTTTTTTTTCCCTAATGAACATTGATCACACTTTTTTTTTTAAACATCTTTATTGGAGTATAATTGCTTTACAGTGGTGTGTTAGTTTCTGCTTTATAACAAAGTGAATCAGCTATACATATACATATATCCCCATATCTCTTCCCTCTTGCATCTCCCTCCCGCCCTCCCTATCCCACCTCTATAGGTGGTCACAAAGCACTGAACTGATCTCCTTCTGCTATGTGGCTGCTTCACACTAGCTATCTGATTTACATTTGGTAGTGTTTATATATCCGTGCCACTCTCTCACTTTGTCCCAGCTTACCCTTCTCACTCCCCGTGTCCTCAAGTCCAATCTCTACATCTGTGTTTTTATTGCTTTCCTGCCTCTAGGTTCCTCAGAAACTTTTTTTTGTTTTTGATTACCTATATATATGTTAGCATACGGTATTTGTTTTTCTCTCCCTGACTTACTTAACCCTGTATGATAAACTCTAGGTCCATCCACCTCACCACAAATAACTCAGTTTCGTTTTTTTTATGGCTGAATAATATTCCATTGTCTATATGTGCCACATCTTCTTTATCCATTCAGCTGTCGATGGACACTTAGGTTGCTTCCATGTCCTGGCTATTGTAAATAGGGCTGCAGTGAACATTGTGGTACATGACTCTGAATTATGGTTTTCTCACAGTATATGCCCAGGGGTGGGATTGCTGGGTCATTTGGTAGTTCTATTTTTAGTTTTTTAAGGAACCTCCATACTGTTCTCCATAGTGGCTGTACCAATTCACATTCCCACCAACAGTGCAAGAGGGTTCCCTTTTCTCCACACCCTCTCCAGCATTTATTGTTTGTAGATTTTTTGCTGATGGCCATTCTGACTGGTGTGAGATGATATCTCATTGTAGTTTTGATTTGTATTGCTCTAATGATTAATGATGTTGTGCATTCTTTCATGTGTTTATTGTATATCTTCTTTGGAGAAATGTCTATTTAGGTCTTCTGCCCATTTTTGGATTGGGTTGCTTGTTTGTTGGATATTGAGCTGCATGAGCTGCTTGTAAATTTTGGAGAGTAATCCTTTGTCAGTTGCTTCATTTGCAAATATTTTCTCCCATTCTGACGGTTGTCTTTTGGTCTTCTTTCTGGTTTCCTTTGCTGTGCAAAAGCCTGGAAGTTTCATTAGGATCCATTTGTTTATTTTTGTTTTTATTTCCATTTCTCTAGGAGGTGGGTCAAAAAGGATCTTGCCGTGATTTATGTCATAGAGTGATCTGCCTATGTTTTTCTCTAAGAGTTTTACAGTGTCTAGCCTTACATTTAGGTCTTTAATCCATTTTGAGTTATTTTCGTGTATGGTGTTAAGGAGTGTTCTAATTTCATTCTTTTACGTGTAGCTGTCCAGTTTTCCCAGCACAACTTATTGAAGAAGCTGTCTTTTCTCCATTGTATATTCCTGCCTGCTTTATCAAAAATAAGGTGACCATATGTGCATGGGTTTATCTCTGGGCTTTCCATCCTGTTCCATTGATCTATATTTCTGTTTTTGTGCCAGTACCATACTGTCTTGATTACTGTAGCTTTGTAGTATAGTCTTAAGTCAGCAAGCCTGATTCCTCCAGCTCCGTTTTTCTTTCTCAAAATTGCTTTGGCTATTCGGGGTCTTTTGTGTTTCCATACAAATTGTGCAATTTTTTGTTCTACTTCTCTGAAAAATGCCATTGCTAGTTGGATAGGGATTGCACTGTATCTGTAGATAGTTTTGGTACTATAGTCATTTTCACAGTGTTGATTCTTCCAGGCTAAGAACATGTATATCTCTCCATCTGTTTGTATCATCTTTAATGTCTTTCATCAGTGTTTTATAGTTTTCTGCATACAGCTCTTTTGTCTCCTTAGGTAAGTTTATTCCTAGATATTTTATTCTTTTTGTTGCAGTGGTAAACGGGAGTGTTTCCTTAATTTCTCCTTCAGATATCTGGAGGGCGTCTGTTCTTCGCTCAGACAGGATGGGGTTAAAGGAGCAGGTGACTCAGGGGCTCTGGCTCACTCAGGGCGGGGGGAGGGAGAGGTGTGGATGTGGGGCAAGCATGAGGTGGCAGCGGCTGGCGGGACGTTGCACCAGCCTGAGGCACGCCGTGTGTCCTGCCGCGGAAGTTGTCCCTGGATCCTGGGACCTTGGTAGTGGCGAGCTGCACAGGCTCCCTGGAAGGGAGGTGTGGATAGTGGCCTGTGCTCGCACACAGGCTTCTTGGTGGCGGCAGCAGCAGCCTTAGCGTCTCATGCCCGTGTCTGGGGTCCGCGCTGTTAGCCGCGGCTCGCGCCCGTGCCTGGAGCTCCTTTAAGCGGCGCTCTTGATCCCCTCTCCTCGAGCACCAGGAAACAAAGAGGGAAGAAAAAGTCTCTTGCCTCTTCGGCAGGTCCAGACTTTTCCCTGGACTCCCTCCCGGCTAGCCATGGTGCACGAACCCCCTGCAGGCTGTGTTCACGCTGCCAACCCCAGTACTCTCCCTGTGCTCCAGTGGAATCCGGAGCCTCAGCTCCCAGCTCCTCCCACTCAGGTCCAGACTTTTCCCTGGACTCCCTCCCGGCTAGCCATGGTGCACGAACCCCCTGCAGGCTGTGTTCACGCCGCCAACCCCAGTACTCTCCCTGTGCTCCAGTGGAATCCCGAGCCCCAGCTCCCAGCTCCTCCCATGCCAGCGGGTGAGCAGACAAGCCTCTCGGGCTGGTAAGTGCTGGTCGGCACTGATCCTCTGTGCGGGAATCTCCCCACTTTGCCCTCTGCACCCCTGTTGCTGTGCTCTATTCCGCGGCTCTGAAGCTTCCCCCCTCCACCACCCACAGTCTCTGCCCACAAAGGGGCTTCCTAGTATGTGGATACCTTTCCTCCTTCACCGCTCCCTCCCACTGGTGCAGGTCCTGTCCCTATCCTTTTGTCTCTGTTTATTCTTTTTTCTTTTGCCCTACTGAGGCACGTGGGGGAGTTTCTTGCCTTTTGGGAGGTCTGAGGTCTTCTGCCAGCATTCAGTGGGTGTTCTGTAGGAGTTGTTCCACGTGTAGATGTATTTCTGGTGTATCTGTGGGGAGGAAGGTGATCTCCACGTCTTACTCTTCTGCCATCTTCCTTGTTTCCTCCTGGTTGGAGCATTTAATCCACTTATATTTAAGGTAATTATCGATATGTATGTTCCTATTCCCATTTTCTTAATTATTTTGGGTTTGTTATTGTAGGTCTTTTCTTTCTCTTGTGTTTCCTGCCTAGAGAAGTTCCTTTAGCATTTGTTGTAAAGCTGGTTTGGTAGTGCTGAATTCTCTTAGCTTTTGCTTGTCTGTAAAGGTTTTAAATTCTCTGTTGAATCTGAATGAGATCCTTGCTGGGTAGAGTAATCTTGGTTGTAGGTTTTTCCCTTTCATCACTTTAAATATGTCCTGTCACTCCCTTCTGGCTTGCAGAGTTTCTGCTGAAAGATCAGCTGTTAATCTTATGGAGATTCCCTTGTATGTTATTTGTTGTTTTTCTCCTGATGCTTTTAATATTTTTTCTTTGTATTTAATTTTTGATAGTTTGTTTAATATGTGTCTTGTGTTTTCCTTGGATTTATCCTGTATGGGACTCTTTGCGCTTCCTGGACTTGTTTGACTATTTCCTTTCCCATATTAGGGAAGTTTTCAACTATAATGTCTTCAAATATTTTCTCAGTCCCTTTCTTTTTCTCTTCTTCTTCTGGGACCCCTATAATTCAAATGTTGGTGAATTTAATGTTGTCCCAGAGATCTCTGAGACTGTCCTCAATTCTTAAAACATTTTTTTTTTTTGCGGTACATGGGCCTCTTACTGTTGTGGCCTCTCCCGTTGCAGAGCACAGGCTCTGGACGCACAGACTCAGAGGCCATGGCTCATGGGCCCAGCCGCTCTGTGACATGTGGGATCTTCCCAGACCGGGGCACGAACCTGTGTCCTCTGCATCAGCAGGTGGACTCTCAACCACTGCGCCACCAGGGAAGCCCTGTCTTCAATTCTGTTCATTCTTTTTTTTTTATTCTGCTCTGTGGTAGTTATTTCCACTATTTTATCTTCCAGGTCACTTATCCATTCTTCTGCCTCAGTTATTCTGCTATTGATTCCTTCTAGAGAATTTTTAATTTCATTTATTGTGTTGTTCATCATTGTTTGCTCTTTAGTTCTTCTAGGTCCTTGTTAAACGTTTCTTGTATTTTCTCCATTCTATTTCCAAGATTTTGGTTCATCTTTACTATCATTACTCTGAATTCTTTTTCAGGTAGACTGCCTATTTCCTCTTCATTTGTTTGGTCTGGTGGGTTTTTCCCTTGCTCCTTTATCTGCTGTGTAGTTCTCTGTCTTCTCATTTTGCTTAACTTACTGTGCTTGGGGCCTCCTTTTCGAAGGCTGCAGGGTTGTAGTTCCCGTCGTTTTTGGTGTCTGTCCCCAGTGGCTAAGGTTGGTTTAGTGGGTTGTGTAGGCTTCCTGGTGGAGGGGACTGGTGCCTGTGTTCTGGTGGTTGAGGCTGCATGTTGTCTTTCTGGTGGGCAGGACCGTGTCCAGTGGTGTGTTTTGGGATGTCTGTGACCTTATTATGATGTTAAGTAGCCTCTCTGCTAATGGGTGGGGTTGTGTTCCTGTCTTGCTAGTTTTTTGGCATAGGTTGTCCAGCACTGTAGCTTGCTGGTTGTTGAGTGGAGCTGGGTCTTAGGCTTGAGATGGAGATCTATGGTAGAGCTTTTGCCTTTTGATATTATGTGGAGTTGAGAGGTCTCTTGTGGACCAGTGTCCTGAACTTGGCTCTTCCACCTCAGAGGCACAGGCCTGATACCCAGCCGGAGCACTAAGGCCCTGTCAGCCACACAGCTCAGAAGAAAAGGTAGAAAAAGAAAGAAAGAAATAATAAAATAAAGTTATTTTTAAAAATTATTAAAAATAAAAAAAATTAAAAGTTTTAAAGAAAGAAAGAAGAGAGCAACCAAACCAATAAATAAGGCCACCACTGATAACAGGCGCTAAAATATACTAAAAAAAAAACAACAACAAAAAAACGGACAGACAGAACCCTAGGACAAATGGTAATAAGCAAAGCTATACAGACAAAATCACACAAAGAAGCATACACGTAAACACTCACAAAAGGAGAAAAAGGGAAAAAATAGTATATATCTGTAGATTTAAAAAAAAAGGAAGAGAGCAACCAAATCAATAAATCTACCAATGATAATAAACTCTAAATACTAAACTAAAATAAACATAAAACCAGAAACAAATTAGATGAAGAAAGCAAACTCAAAGTCTCCAGTTGCTTCCAAAGTCCACCTCCTCAATTTGGGATGATTTGTTGTCTATTCAGGTATTCCACAGATGCAGGGTACATCAAGTTGATTGTGGAGATTTAATCCGCTGCTCCTGAGGCTGCTGGGAGAGATTTCCCTTTCTCTTCTTTGTTCGCACAGCTCCCAGGGGCTCAGCTTTGGTTTTGGCCCCACCGCTGCTGCATGTAGGTCGCCTGAGGGTGCCTATTCCCCACCCAGACAGGATGGGGTTAAAGGAGCTGCTGATTAGGGGGCCCTGGCTCACTCAGGCCACGGGGAGGGAGGGGTATGGAATGCAGGGCGAGCCTGCAGCGGCAGAGTCCGGCATGACGTTGCACCAGCCTGAGGCGCACTGTTCTTCCCGGGAAGTTGTCCCTGGATCACGGGACCTTGGCAGTGGCGGGCTGCACAGGCTCCTGGGAGGGGAGGTGTGGATAGTGACCTGTGCTTGCACACAGGCTTTTTGCTAGCTGCAGCAGCAGCCTTAGCGTTTCATGTCCGTCTCTGATGTCCATGCTGATAGCTGCGGCTCGTGCCTGTCTCAGGAGCTCGTTTAGGCGGTGCTCTGAATCCCCTCTCCTCACACACCCCGAAACATGGTGTCTTGCCTCTTCGGCAGTTCCAGGCTTTTTCCGGACTCCCTCCTGGCCAGCAGTGGAGCACTAGCCCCCTTCAGGCTGTGTTCACAGAACCAACCCCAGTCCTCTCCCTGGGATCCGACCTCCGAAGTCTGAGCCTCAGCTCCCAGCCCTCAGCCACCCTGGCAGGTGAGCAGACGAGCCTCTCGGGCTGGTGAGTGCTGGTTGACACCAATCCTCTGTGCGGGAATCTGAACAGTGTACACTCTGCACCTCTGTTGCTGGCTCTCCTCCGTGGCTCCGAAGCTTCCCCTGCCAACACACCCCGTCGCCACCAGTGAAGGGGCTTCCTAGTGTGTGGAAACTTTTCCTCCTTCACAGCTCCGTCCCAGAAGTGCAGGTCCTGCCCCTATTCTTTTGTCTCTGTTTTTTCTTTTTTCTTTTGCCCTACCCAGGTACCCAGGGAGTTTCTTGCCTTTTGGGAGGTCTGAGGTCTTCTGCCAGCATTCAGTAGGTGTTCTGTAGGAGTTGTTCCACATGTTGATGTATTTCTGATATATTTGTGGGGAGGAAGGCGATATCCATGTCCTACTCCTCCACCATCTTGAAGGTCTCCCCCCGATCACGCTTTTAATGTTTATAGATTACACCAGAACAGATCTGGTGTTGTGGGCCACAGGGAAGTAAGATGATCTCGTGTAGGTTCTGCACCCAGCAGAGTGACCAGAAACTTCTATAATTACCAGTGACATTCCAATAACAATGACCTTAAACTATCACCTGAAAGGTGATTGCTTTGGGTTGTGACCTTTCTGGACAGTAAGTTTTATATAATGGGTTACAAAATTCTGCCCTGGGGCACAAGCCTGAATCAGGAAGCTCAGAGGACCACATGACTCATGTTTGGCCCACATGTTCGTTTGTTTGTTTTTTTAAATCAGCCACGTGAAAGTAGAAATTTCCTGCTGCTCTTAAAATTTTGGAATGTCTGTCCTACTTCTGTGTGGACAAAACTGAGCAAAACTGAGCTGCCATCTCAGTTGGATGCCACTTTCTAATGTGCCAGAGCCACCCCCCACCCCCCCCAATCAGTCACTTCAGCCTGTCCGCTTCACTTAGTACCCAAGCTGCCTGGTCCAGATAGTGGAAGTAAACAGATTAGCGGCTCCTAGATGATGGATTCTGAAAGATGCTTGTTGAAAAAGGTGTTCAGAGGTGAAAAGTATTTGAGAAACTGAACAGCTTTATATACACTTTTATATACACTTTATATACACTTCATATACACTTCCTTGCAGATTTTCCAGTGCCTGAATAGGTTAAAAGATCCGAGAAGTTCTGCAATAGAGAAATCTATTCAACTTTGGTCTGCAGCATTTCCCATTCCTATTTGACTAGGAACTCCCACTTCTTTGATTAACATATATTTGTCATCCTTCTGTGGAACACACTTTGGGAAATGCTGAAATGGATTCTTACAATCTGGTCCTATCTGAAGGCAGAAGAATCAAGTAGAGAATTAGAATTCTGTAAATTACTAAGTAATTTGCATATTCATAAAAGAACACTTGAGTGCATGTGAAAATAAATGTAAAGTTGTCTTATCAAGGAGCAGTATTATTTTTGTGATGTTATTTGATACATCAAGGAAATCTACAGAAATGACCACAGGCCACCAAATGCACAACCAGCGTTATCTAACAAGTGCAACAGTCTTTATAAAAGTTAAATGTTTTGCTCATTGTGAAACAAATAGATTTCAGCTTTGAGAGACCTGGTTTCCAATGACTTTTGTTGTGCTCCAGTGTCTTTGTTATTGCCTGGATGAAGGCATCACTCTCTTCATGTTTCAGGTTAATGATCTGATTGGACTGTAAACATTTTGTTAGACAAAGCTTATACCCATGATACTTGTAGTCATTTAAAACAAGGAATATGTGCAAATGAACCCAGATATCCTTCTGTATTAGCTATTTTATTAGAGTAATAATGTGCGGATCCTGATTTGCATGTTTAACTAAATGATCGCAAACAGTTTTTGACACGTAAATTCATGGCTCTTCTACATGCTTCCACTGAGTTTGGCAAAAGCGAATTGGTCTATTTGAGTTATCCTTCTTTGATTTCTCCAAGAAAATCAATATAATAAAGTAATTCTGTCCTGCCATCCTCTTCTTTGCTAAGCTCTTCGCAGAACAGTCAGAAGGTGTTTTTTTCCTTCAATTATTTCAGGCTTGTTTGCATTAAATCCTTTCCAACAGGCTCCAGTAAATGTGTTCCCTTAATAAGGATGTCTCCCTTTGAAATAAGCTAAATAAAATTTTACATTTAAGGTGAGTAAGAACCAGTTATGGAGAAAATTGCTCAATATCTGTTTTATTCTAATTTCTTTTTCCATGCAAAGCACGCTGCGGCTCTATATTGAGGACCAAGTGTGATGGTTTGGCATGCATAATTCATGCTTCTGGCCTTCTACGCACACTTATCTTTTCCATCAGAATTCCACGTATTTAGATAAGATCAAAGATTATTCTTTATGGCTATCAATTAAACTTATTTTTAAGGACTATGACGTAAAATATGTGGGTATTTTATTCTTCAGAAGAATGCTTGATTGTGGTAGTGTCATAACACAAGATTTCTCCTGTCAGTACTTTAGATTTTGTTTGTTCTGTGTTTGTTTGGTTTTGTTGCATGGCAGGATTCCATTTATTTAAGTGGCTGGCATCCTGGTTTGTAAAGGTGTCTGGCATGAAAGCTCACATATTTATTAGTAATTCAGGGAAAATCATGCCACTCAGTTCCCAAAGATTTCATCATTCTGTGGAATTTCTTATATTGTTCACCTTGCCAAAAATGGCATTTTAATTATAAGAAAAGCACATCAAGTCTTCTATGTAAAGCCCATTTCCTGGTCTCCTTTTCAACTCCATTCTCTTACTCCTGTTACAGCTGTTTTCATACCTCATTAAGGTCTTCTCCATCTGGATGGCCACAGGCATTTCCAGCTCAGTATGTTTATAACTAAATCCATCATCTTCCTCCCCAAGTCAGTTTCCACAGTGTAATGAGTGGCACAAGCCAGAAACCTGAGTGTCATCTTCGATTCTTCACTCTTTTCTGCTCAACACATCCAGACAACAGCCAAGTTCTGTCAATTCTGCTTTCTCAATATCCCTTGGGTCTGTCCTCTTCTGCTTATTTACTTCTCATTGCCACTTCCTGGTCTAAGATGCCATCCTTCTTTTCCTGGATTACCTTGTTACCTCCCACTCACAGACGTGTGCATTTCTCCTGCCCCTGAACACACACTCAGAAATCTAATCGTGGTTGTCAAAGTGGTCAGAGGGGACTGCAGAGAGCTCCTTGTCTGGCATGTTCCCTTGTCCAGCCTTCTCCATTAATCACATTTATTGAGTGTCCACTATGGGAAGGGGCTATTAGGGGCTATGAAGAATCTAAAAAGAAGTTGTGACCTCTGCCTGCAGGTAATCTAGATAATCTAGTGGATTTTTGTGGAGGGTGCTTGGGGATGGGGATGCAATGAAAATCACTGATCATGTCTTAGCCCCTGCGGCAATATTTCTGCATTAACACTCTTTTTGGGGGTAAAAAAAAATCAAAGGGAGCCCATGGCCTTTAAAATGTTCTTAATTTGCCACCTACTGCACAGTAATCCTCTCAAGCATAAATTTTAATCTTTGAGATTAGGATTTCAGCAGTGAGCATTGCATCTGATTTCAGGGAACACCCAAAGGTCAGCACTAGACTAAAATTGCTCCATCTCTGTTCTGGTGATTTGGTGGTTATAACTTCCTGCCTCATTCTGTTTCGTCCTCAAGATCACTCAGGGCTCTGCAGTATAGCCATATCGGGGGAGGAGGATTTGGGGCTCACTTTGTACAATTCACTCCTCCCTGAGATACTTTCTCAATAACAACGGGCTTTCCTAAGGATCCTGGACATACAATGCACACCATCAGATTTTATATACTGTTTCTTCCAGATGGTTTCTGAGTTGTCAGAGAAAGTTTTATATCTACAGGGTTGACAGCTTCCCCATCTCTTCCCCTGCATCTTGACAACCCATGGCCCCCCTTCCTGTCCATTCTGTGCCCTGGATTCCAGGAGTGGAGCCGCACCAATGCCATTTAACAGGAGCAGATAGCTCAGATCAAATCTCCGTGGTAAATAGGCTTCTTAGCATCTGGTGCCGTTCCTTTAATGAAGCCTTTTTCTCACCATGATATGAGTCCATTAGACACTGAGAAGCTGGAGTATGTAAAAGATTTTGTTTATCTGGCCCTTCTCAAAGGTACTGTCTGTCATCATAGATGTCTGCAGTAAATATAGCAACAGCATCACTGGATGTGCGAAGCGATTAGATTTATGAGGCACATAAACTGCAAAGCTTCTAATAACCATAATTCCTAACTTCGATCATAATACCCGTATTAGTGTCATGTTTTCTGGAGGACTTTATGTTTCTAAAAATATCTTAATTGTGGTTACCATGTGTACCCTGTAATTCCTTTAATTTGAAAGTGAAAGGGCTCTGCCAGAGATGAAGCCAGAGGAGACAGCCACCCCCCATCCCCCCCGTTTCCGTATTGTTTATGTGGGCAGTGGGGAAAGATGGATGGCCCGTCTCGCATGTTTTGCAATTGAATTAGATAAATCTCAAAAGAGAGTCCACACTAATAAGGAACAACTGATGGCAAAATCAAGTGTGAGGGATGGGGAATAAAGGGTAGGATCTTAGTCTTCATCCCCATTCTCCTGCCCCCCGCCACCCCCTATCTCCAGGGGGATTCTGTCTGAATGCTTTTAACGTGCTCTCCTTCTAATTATTTGGCATGATTTGAAAAACCTTTGAAAGGATGCTAATTATCAGTCTGTTTTCCTTTTGAGCGAGGCCTGAGATGTAAGTTCAGGTGCTTGGCACAAGATTCTTGGCCTGTGAAGTCTCTCTTTGACTTTTAAGGGTAAAGGAAGACAGATGCTCTTGGGTTTGCTTAGAATACACACACACTGTTTTTTTTAGCAATTTCTGAACTTAAGCAGAAAAGACGTCTTGTCATTATTCCATGCAAAACTTGGTCATTTGCTCTTGCTATTCACAGCGCAGTTCTTTCAAGTCCACTATAAGGATTGTCTGACTGCAATGGCTATTTTTGCGTCTTTGTAAAATTTGGCAGATTTGAAGGACACCCCAGATTTAGTCACTGAAAGATGATTCCATACCTACATCACTGAGTTTGACCCTGACAGGTGACATGGTGGACTCTGGCCAGAGGCAGGGGGACTTGCCTAATGGATATTTTAAAAAAACTTTTTTCTGGGCTTCCCTGGTGGCGCAGTGGTTGAGAGTCTGCCTGTTGATGCAGGGGACGCGGGTTCGTACCCCGGTCCGGGAGGATCCCACATGCCGTGGAGCGGCTGGGCCCGTGAGCCATGGCCGCTGAGCCTGCGCGTCCGGAGCCTGCGCTCCGCAACGGGAGAGGCCACAACAGTGAGAGGCCAGCGTACCGCAAAAAAACCCAAAACAAACAAAAAAACCCAAAACTTTTCTCTGAGTAGAGATAGAATATAAGCCTATCTTGTAACGTTCAAATACTAAAGATGTGTAAAGTAAATACATAATTTCGTTCTCTAAATATAACCACTGTTAACAGCTTGATGTATATCATTTCAGGCTCTTTCCTAGTAATATCTAAAAACGTTATTATTTTACATACATGAAATAGAACTATACCTGCTGTTTTACGGCTATGTTTTAATTTAATAATATGTCATGGACACTTTTCTAGGGAAGTGAATACACATTTGTCTCGATCGTTTTAACTCTTCTCTGGCATTCCATAGCATGGTTGGATCATAATTTATTTACTGTTCCCCTTCTGGTGAGTATTGAAATGGCCTTCAATTTTTTGTTCCTATAAATAATGTTTCCAAGAACATCTTGGTCCACGTATCTTTAGATGCTAATGAGAGTATTTCTGCAGGATAAATTCCTAAAAGTGGAATTTAAATGTTTATAGTTATTATCAAATTGATAGATTTATCTGTTAGAAGGTTGTTTTAAAATTGTGGATTTCTTTCCAGTTTTACCAGTAATATATGAAAGTGCTGTTTCTCCACACTCCAACATGGGAATTAGTCCTTTCATTTAAGTTTAAGCTATTCCTTTGCTCTTTGCTAGGTGCTCAGATAAAACTGTCTCACTGTTTTGTTATTACTTGGATTACTAATGATATGAGTATTCTTTTTATATTGGTATACATGCTTTTTCTTTTCATTGTTCTTTATTCATATCCTTTTCCTATTTTCTATCAGAGTTTTCATCTTTTCCTTATTAATTTATAGCTCCTTTTTGTATATTATATTCATGATAGAAGCTGGAAATAATTTTCTAAGTGTTTTATTTATTTCTCAACCCTATTTGTGGTGTGCTCTATCATACAGACATTTTGTATTTTTTTGGTAAAATCTATCAATCTTGTCCTTTATGATTTTTACCTTTGTGTCCTGATAAGAAAGATGTCTCCCATCTTAAGATGATAAGCATATTCTCCTATATTTACTTCTAGTAATTATCTGGTTTTTAAAAAATGTTGAAAAATTTAATAAATCATTATTTTATTAGAATAAAAGAATCGAACTTATTGTTTCTCTCTAAATAGTTGGTAATGGCTTCTACACTATTTAATGAGTCAGCCCTCCTTACTAAATTTAAATGCTATACTTAACAGTCACTAAACACCCATATATTCATACATCTGTTTCTGCATTCTCTGTTCCATTCTGTCCCTACCAATACCATGTTGTTTTAGTTACAGTTCCTTTAAAATGTATTTGAATCTGGTAGGACAAATGCCCTTCTCATTATGTCTCATTTTCAAAAATTTAGCAGGCATCCTAAGCATTTACTCTTTCAGATTAATTTTATTATCAATTTGTAAACGTTGACTAAAATTGGAATTTTTGGAATTTTATTAACATACAGTTTGTTTTAGGAATTGCCATTTTCTTCTAAGGGCATTTTTCTGTCTTCTCTTACTGAGTTGTGATACTAACTGCTCTCCCCAGATGTATGTGTGAAGATGGTAGAAAAGACAATGTGGACTAAAATTGTGGGTTTTGAGAAAGATAATATTATGATTGGCTAGAAAATGACAAGGTAAGTCAAAGCACTAGCAATACAAGAAAACGGAAAAGGGTATAGATAGAAGGAAGGAAGTGCAGAGTGAGTGTACGGTGACGTGAGTATAGAGGGTGGAAAGTGAGAAAGAGAAAACCAAGGAGAGAAGGATGGATTGAAGGCAGGATAAGAAACATCGACTCTTGGCTGCCTGGGCAGGGAAGGGCTGGAGGGGCCAGAGTGGTTTCCACAGTCTCCTCCTTGTTGGGTTGGGCTGCACGGAACTTGCTGAGGGATGGCCAGGCGGCTCTGAGGATGGAAGGCCAGGGTGAGGGTGGGCCTGGGGAGGCGGAGGTGAACGTGGCGTCCTTTTGCCTGTGGTCTGAGGGCTCAGCCAGGAGGAATGTTGAGTTCAGTCAGCATAGGGAGAAATGAGACTAAGGGGGCAGGGTGAGGCGGGGTAGTGTGGGCAAGGAGGCAAGCAGGAGGGCCCAGATCAGAACACAGGGTAGGAATTGGATGAAGCTCTGCCCAGGGATGCAGGCCTGGTGAAGACAGACCCAGCCGGAACACTCCAGTCAGCGGCTTAGTTAGGAGCATTTCTGACCATGGGGACCTTGTGAAGCGCCCCCCTGCCCACCTCCCAGGCCTCCTACTTCCAAGATTTCCTGGGGCCTGCTACGGGGTTACACGTGTGAAGCATAACTTGCTCAGTCTAGCTGGACCCAGTCTGTGCAGTGGTGGACACCTGAGCAAAGCTGGGCCATGCACGCACTTCCCAAGGAGAGTTGGCATTGAGACCCAGGGAACAGGTGGATCTTTCCTGAAGCAACTGCATTTTCAGTAGATAAATCTTTGGAGGTCTGGGTGGCTGTGCTTCAGCATGAAACTGAGAGACAGAGAAAAACAATCTACTTTGAGAAAGAATAAAACATATACGCAGAAAGAGCAGAGACTGGTTTTTCCAGCTTATTTTTGAGACCAGTTGCGTTCTATACTTTGAGCAAGATGGAATATTCCAGAATCGCCCCTTTTGTAAAAAAGCTGGCCCAAACTGGGTTTGTGTTACACAGAGTCTTAAACAATACAGGGACTAAAGAAGCTAAGCTGGTGAAGTTATGAATTTCCTTGTTAATAAAAAGCCAGGGTCTAAATTAAAGGACCGAAACATCATTAAGGGAATTCCGGAAAGCAGGGATTTAGCAGGTTAGGTTTAGAAATAGAAGTTAGGGTTCTGCAGTCAACTACACCAAACTTGGCAGGAGAGGGTGGGGTGGAAAGAGCACCGGGCAGGGAAGGAGAAAGCAGCCCAAGGCCATGGAACGTTATCCTTGGGTGAGGATTGCTGGACCTCCCTTGATAAAGCAGGGCTTGCACCTGCTTTATGGTCCCTGCCAGGAATTTTTTGAGATGTATGGCAGGGACCAGGTGCACCCAGTGGGCTGTAAAATACTATTTCCATGCAAGTTGCTGTAGCTGCCTTGCAGGACCTGTGTTATGATGTGGCGCTCTCTGGGGTAAAGTGCTTGTAAGCTCAGTAGCTGACTGATGTGTGCTCACGGAGTGGTTGGAGGGAGGGTAAGAGGTGGAGGGTGAACCTGGGGACCCTCGCAGGGCCTCTGGGTAGCATAGCTCCAGGATGTGCCATCCTTACTCTCGTCAGTGGGAATGGTGCCCGGTGGGACACCACGTAGAATGCCATGTGAACGAGGCCCCCCAGAGTTGGGTGATGTGGAAGTCCTGGTCCCAGGGTCATGTCTAAAGAGAATGCCCTCTCTTGCTGGGAGTGCTGGCCAGGAAAGGGACCAGTGGTTAAATATAAAAACAACTCCCAACTGGAGGAATTCTCCTGGCAGCTTCATCACAGCTGTATTGTCCAAACCTTTGGGAAAAGGCTGAAAACATTAGCAAAAGCATGGGTCTGGCTGGTACTTGAAGGCATGCACCCCATAAACTGTGTCAGCACCCCATAAACATGCCACTTTTAATGACGAGTGCATGTCCCTGTTCACCACCGTCATTTATTCGACTGCAAAATCTCCTGGAACTTTGTTTCCTGAATTCCTTTTATCTTAACCATTTAACCAGCCTTGGGGAGATATTGAGGACCTGAGTCATATCTCCCCCTGATCTCACCTGAGCAGTAACCTAACTAGTGACAAAGCCTGTGGAATGATGCTAACAGCCTCACGGAGGCTTCCTGACCAGGCTGGCATCTGCAGAAAGCTGGACCCATCATCTGTCCCATAATGGTTTATGAATGTTCACCCTGGAATAGGGATATTTTAAAACATCTGCTTTGGTGATAATTAACGTGTGCAGGTGCCTGGAAGGTAGAGGGTACATTAAAAATGTACGCACCACGTGGAAAGAGGGATGCCCAGCCAAAGATGCACATAAACATGTGGTGTGATGCTGGCAGAATGGTGTCAGGAGGGCTGAAGCTGCCAGTAGAACTGGAGGTTGCAAAAACAACCCCAAACAAAGAAAAGCCCAGTGAAATCAAGTATAGCTCACCCCCTAAGGAAAAAGAACCTAGAAAGAACAATGGAAAGAAATCTTTTTGGCAGTGGGAGCATAAAGAATAAAAGAATGAGCCCCCTGCTGAGTAGGAAGCCCTATCCCAGAGCAAACAGAGGCATGTTCTGTGAGCTTCCGAGTTTCCGTCAAGGGGAGTGGGCTTCAGACGGTGAGGCCCAGGAAGAACGCGGCCAGCGCGCGGGTCTCGTAAACTGCAGGGATTGAGGTGTCCAGGCCCAGGTGATGACACCACAGCCCTGAGGGGGAAATTAATTTGCGAGTGTGAGGTGGGGTTACTAGAACTGGTCACCCATGTTTGAAAATCATGGAAGATGGCAGAGCTGTCAAAGATTGGAGGACAGTTTTGTCTTGATTTTCATAAAAGAGAATTCTGACAAATACAGAAGACCAAGATTGCTGATCCCCTGCCTGATTTTGGAACAGATTCTAACATGGTGTGTGGGCCCTGAGAAGTAGAAAAAGACTTGCTTGTTACGGAACTACATGGATTCATAAGAATAATTCATTTCAGTGCAACCAAGGTACCTCTTCTCGCTCCTTCCTCCTTCCTTCTCTCTCTCCATCCCACCTTCTTTTAAGTTCGAAGTTGAACAGAAGAGGAAATTCTGAAGATAAAGTAAACTTACTTTCCTAAAAGTCATTTAATATCATGAATATTTTTGTGACTAAGATGGAAAAATATGGGAAATATGTATAACAATTATTAAAACATTTTCATATAACCAATATATTAGATTAATATATGATTATTGACATAGGCTATATGTTTCTGTCTCCTCCAAATTGACGTGTTGAAGTCTAACCTCCAGTGTGATGGTATTTGGAGGTGGGGGGTTCGGGGAGGTGTTTAGGTCATGAGGGTAAAGCCCTCATCAACGGGATTGGTGCCCTTACAAAAGAGATCCAAGAGAGCGGCCTTGCATCTTGTGCCATGTGAGGGCACAGTGAGAACACAGCTGTTTGTGAACTAGCATTCGGGTCCTCGCCAGACACCGAATCTACCAGTGCCTTGATCCTGGACTTCCCAGCCTCCAGAACTGTGAGAAATACTGTTCGTTGTATAAGCCACCAGTATGGTATTTCGTTATAGCAGCCTGAACAGACTAAGACAGCAATATTAACATATAATAAGTAATATATATTACGTTAGAATATATTATTGGTAATAACATGATTAAATTAACATATAATTTAATATTACATTTTTATGTAAAAAATTGAAAATATCTGAATAAGATGGAAAAATACGTGGTTAAGTGGCCAAAGAGCTGCTTATTGGATTAGTGTCAGCCAGAAGTAGAATGCAGAGGGTAGGATTTTACAGAAGCAACCGGGGAGCTACTTAGAAGTGCAGATCCCACCCACCCAGACCTGTTGAGTCAGCAGGGGCAAGGCCTGGGAATCACCATTTTAAACAGATCTCCAGATGATTCTCAAGCACATTCACAGGTCTGTATCTTTAGACCTGACTTCCTCCCTGAGTTTTGGACTTGTGTATCCAAAAACCCTCTCAACATCTCCACTTGGATGCTTGCCCCAAATAGAATTCTTTATCATCCCCAAGCCTCTTCTTCTTTCAGTATGGTACCACCATCCATCTAGATGCTTGGCCAAAATCATCTAGGCTGGATTCCTGTTCCCCCCAAGTCCTTTATTGGCTTTACCTCTGAAGGAAATCATAATTCTTCCACTTCCCACCGTTGCCACCCCCATCAACCCTAGTCTAAATCACCATCTCTCCTCTGGGCTACTGCTGTTACCACCCCAGTCTCCCTGCCTCTACTCTTGCCTCCTATTCCTTCTCTGTAGAGCAGCTGGTCTGCTGATCTTTGTTACCTTTCAATAGCATCTGACTGCATGGACAGCTGATCCCAAATTCTTTATCTTGACCTCCAAGACCTCAATCCGGTTCTTGACTACTTCAGTTCATGGCTCACTCTCTGACTCCCCATGTGCCAGCTGCTCTGGCTTCTCTTTTATCCTTTGAGCACACCAAGCTTGTTACTGCTTCAGGACCTTTGCACTTGACATTACAGCCTCCATTTCATCATTCAGGCTTCACTTTAAGGATCAGCTCCTCAGAGAAGCCTTCCTGACAACCCCAATTCACTCTCTACTTCATTACTGTTTCATTTTACTACCTAAAATTCTTTATTTATTTATTTGCATGGTTGTTATCTGACTCCTTGATAGAATATAGACCCCATGAACAGGAAATTTATGCCAAGAACATTGCTTAGCACATGTAGGTACTCAATATTTATGGATGAATGAACCACTGGTATAACAGATGAGGCTAGACTTTGCAATCAGCCCTGGGTATAAATCTCTACTCCATGTCCAGCTTCCAGCCCAATTCCCCTGAGCCTTGTATAAAATCCTGGCTCCTATGAGGCTCCTGCTGTCCTTCACTCAGTCATCTAATCCCCCCTCTTCACACGCCATGCAGCACATTTACTGAAGATTTTACCTGCTTCATGACTTCCTTTCCTCCAGGACTAGCATGACCCTGGGGATCTTCGTCATCCACGTGGTTGAAACAGGCAGCATCGTGGCGCCATAGTTTTCAACAGTGGCTGCATGTTAGAATCATCGAGGAAGCTTTAAAACAATCCCAGTGTTGAGGTACCTAGAATGAGGTACCTAAAGGAATCAAATTCATAGAAACAAAGTAGAATGGTGGTTGCCAGGGGCTGGAGGGAAGGGGGAAATGGGGCGTTAGTGTTGAATGAGTACAGAGTTTCAGCTGGGGAAAATGAAGATGTTCTGGAGATGGCTGGTGGTGATGGCTGTACCACAGTGTGAATGCACTGAACACCACTGAGCTGTACATTTAAAATGGCTAAAGTGAAGAGTTTTATGTTATGTATATTTTACAATGAAAAAAACCAAAAACAAACAAACAAAAAATACCAGTGTCCAGGCCTGTCAGCATTTCTGGGGATAGGGTTTGGGTGTCAGTACTTTTTAAAAAACTCCCCAGGTGATGCAGCCAGGCTTCACGCCCCTGCCTTCCCTACCCATTCCCTGTCTTCCTGACTCCGACCATGGACATCCATCCTTCATTTCATCCGCTCCCTGGTAGGACCACACTTGGAGTCATTGGTGGGTTGGGAGGAGGGGGCATTTAAACGCAGCTTTGTCCTATGGCCACTTGTTTCTGTCTCCAGTCAGCTCCTCTTGTACCCTGACAGCCCCTGTCTTTCTGCCCATCCACCCTCCCAGTAAGCATTTACCAAGTACCTGCCATTGCCATGTGTAGGGCTGACAGTGAGGACAAGGAAAAACTACTTGTAATTCTTTAGGTTCCACCTCCTAATATCTCTGGACTTTTTAAAAAAAACCTGACTCCATTTTCATTGCTTCGGCCCTGGTGTAGACCTTCGCTCCCAATTATACAATTTCCTCAGTGGTCTCCTGACCTCCAAACTCCCCTCCCCGTGAGATCCATTCCTATTTAAAGCACAAAGCTCCTCATGGCACTCCCTTGCTTATCATTCTTTATTAACTTTATAATATGTTTAGGATCCAGCTTCTAATCTACTCCTTTGCTTCTTTTTTTCTTAATCTAAGTAGGCAAATATAAAGGAATTTCTGGGTTTTTAAAAAAATTGTAAAATATAACATTTACCATCTTAATAATTTTTGAGAATACAGTTCAGTGGCATTAAATATATTCACATTGCTGTGCAACCATCAACACCATCCGTCTCCAGAACTGTTGCATTTTCCCCAGCTGAAACTCTGTGCTAGTTAAACAGTAACTCCCCATTCGCTGTTCCTCCAGCCCCCATCAACCACCATTCTCCTTTCTGTCTAGTGAATTTGGCTTCTCTAGGTACCTCATATAAGTGGAGTCATACAGCATTTGTCCTCTCGTGTCTGCCTTATTTTGCTTAGCATAATGTCCTCAAGGCTCATCCATATTGTATCGTGTGTCAAAATTTCCTTTCCTTTTAAGGCCGCATCATATTCCATTGTATGTATATAGCATATTTTGTTTATCCATTCATCCATTGATGGACACCCGGCTTGCTTCTACCTTTTGACTACCATGAATAATGCTGCTATGAACGTGAACGTGCAAGTATCTGAGTCCTTGCTTCCTATTCTTTTGAGTAAATACCCAGAAGTGGAATTGTTGGGTCATGTGATTATTCTACGTTTCATTTTTTGAGGAACTGCCATAGTGTTTTCCATAGTAGCTGCATCATTTTGTATCCCACCAGCAATGCACAAGGGTTCCAATTTTTCCACATCCTCACCAAAACCTATTTTCTGTTATTGTTGTTGTTATTGCTGTTTTATAATAGCTCCCCAAATGGATGTGAAATAGGTAGTTTTTAAGACCTAGTTGATGTTGAAGAAAAGGAATTTTTGTGAGACCATTCTGTGGAGTTGTACAACTTTCTCCACAGGGCTAGTGGTCCAGGGCTAGGGGCAGAAAGCATTCTTTAGTTTGTGGAACCACTGGTTTGGTCAGTGGATAACATGGAATCATTTAAGCAGCAGTCATTCTAGAAAAGACTGAGATAGATATCTTTCTTAGCCACTGCTAGATAAGGGATTCACCCATTTTGTAGTGATGTGGGATGGGAAGACGATAGTAGAAACACACTGTAGTTTCACTTACACATTATTTGTAGCTGGTGCTACATGAATTCATGGTTAAGTTTATCCCGGGAACTGTATAATAGCATATTGATTATATTGATAGGTCTCCTGTGAGAGTTCAGTTCTTCCCAGTCTTACTTTTGTTGTCTTCAAGAACTTCTGATCAAAAACCCCTTTGGCTGTTGTTAAGGAGAAGTACAAAGCTGGGTGGCACCAATGGCAATTGGCAGTGTTTCTAATGAGCAGAGAAGACCAGAGCTGACTTCTTCCAGAAAAACTGAGGGCCTCACTCCCCTTCCTTCAGAGGCTTCTGCTCTTCCCAGCATGGGACAGGGCTTAGGTATAGTAGTGAGACTGATAAAAATCCCACATGGGCCCTGGGCCACATCTGGTACAGCATCTGGGTCAGAGAAGAGAAGAATCGTGGTGGCCTCTCTGTGCTGGTCACACTGCACATGGGCTTATGGGTTCTGTTCTGGAAAAGACGGTCTCAGTGGAAACTTACAAAAATGAAATGTTCTCAGCAGAGGCAAATAGAAAGGTAAAGAGTCTGGAAGTCCTTCTGTGGAAGAGTTGAAGGGATAAGTGGTATTTGGCTTGGCAAGGAAGATACTAGTAGGAGGAAGGGAATGAGCTACATGCCTTCAGGCCTTTAAGGGGCCATGATTCATGATGTGTTGCAGTACTGGGACAAATGACTAAAAGTTATAGGAAACTATTTTGACTGTTTAAGGATCCTTTTGAAGCTAACAGTAAGAAGAGAAGGAACTATTGAAGGTGACACTAACTGACCTTCAGGCAGGAAAGTAATAGAGAGCTCAAGATTCCTGAAACCAGGAGGGGGTTAAAAAGTGGCATCCTTAACTTCTGCTGCTGAGGAAGTAGGGGTGTTCAGAGTGGTGTTGCACAGACAGTTTCTACATAATGAAGAGAACCTGTTTTCATCTTTTATTTCAAGCAAGGTGTTGATCTTGGGGGGACTGTGAGGTGGCTGAAAGTAGGACCTTAGTCCTTGTCTTCTTTGAAGGAAGAATTCGGCAAAGAGAAGTTGTGAAGCAGATACAGCGTTTATTAGAAGCAAAAAGTACATGTGGAAGAGCACATGGGTGAACTTGGAGTGAGTTGTGCGCAGTAAGGGTGGCTTCTCTCATGGGGGCAGTCTTCCGGGTTGTTTCTGCCCAGTCATGTTGTTTGTGCCCACATTTGGCCTGACTCAGGGTCCTTCCTGGTGTTGCCCGCCCATCTCTCAGCTAAGATGGATTCCAGCGTGAAGGTTTCTGGGGATTGGCAGGACATATTATGGGCTGGCGGCTCCTCCTTCCTTTGGTCGCTCCCTTAGAGTGAAGACCTCTTCTGTGCATGTGTCAGGCTGGGAAATCCCCTTGACCACAAGAATGAGGAAACGTGGTCGCTTTGTCTTCCACCCAGTCAGGACCCGATGCTCCTGCTAGTATTGATATCTTATCTCGAAGCATCAGCAGGAGACTGGTTGCAGCTGCTCAGCCTGGGGCCCATCTATCTCCTACCTCACTGTGGCACTTTTCACAAAAGGGACCCAAGGCATACAGTTTACTGACACAACAGACAGAGAATTTTGAGGCTAGAGCCAGACATTACTGGCCTATACAGCAGAACCAGATATATAAAAACCCAGCCCCAGCCCTGGGTGTAGGCAGGCTGGAGGGCCTGGTTGCTGCCACCAGCACAACCTTCCATGGAGACCATCTGAGAAGGTCTCACACCTAAAGGTTCTGCTTCACCAGAGCACATGGGTTTCCATGAAGACTTAGCAACAAGGGCCCTCCCTGAAGCCAGACGTGAACTTTGCCTTGTAGAGGGTGTGGGTGAGAGCTGTGTGGGATGTAGAAAAGGACCACATAAAAAAGAGTCTTCTGGGCAAATGCTCAGAGTTCTGTTTGGGGAAGATCCATACTCTGCAAAATCTCTCCATGCTTGTGGCAGAAGCATTGATGCCAAAACTTGCATCAAATAGTTTATTCTTCTTGTTGGTTTGTTTGTTTTTATACCTTCGAGGGGTGGGGGAACATTTATAGGAATTTCTAACCCTAGTGTTAAATCCCAGAATTGATGAGGGGTAAAAAGAAGGACTGCTAAACTGAATTCCAATTCTGGGTTACAGGAAAATTATTAGGCCTGATTCAGGCAGAGGTAGGTGGCCCCTGCTACCTACCTTTGTTCTCCTTTCGGGCAAGGTTTGTCTGACACATCTGAGTGCCGTGTTAAGATGATACCGCAGAGGGAGTGGGACTGTACTAATTACCTGGAGGTCTGCTCTGGTGAGCTGCCACACTTGTGTTTTTCTCACCCTTTCCTTGGTGCCAAAAATCACTAATGAAGCTGTAAAAGGAAAGAGGACATGTCCGTGGCTCCCTTTTCAATGACATATGGAAAGAGGACACAAACAAACCGAACAACCCAACCAAACGAAACCCTTTGTTGTTCTGGGGTCTTACTGGTACTTTGTCTCTGCTGATTGTTAATTACTGTCAGGTAACACTTTGGGTGATTAATTGACCTCTCTTAGGCAAAACAATAAAGGCCATTTAACTAATCCAGCAGAAAGCTGAGAGCACATTTTGTTGCGCTGCTCTTTCTGTCGCTGGGCGATTCTCCACCTCAGCCCCCCTTCTCTTCGTTTATGACCTCACCTATTTGGGAGAGAATTCTACAGATATATCCTGCACTTCATCACGGTCCTCACGGGAACGTTTCAAATCTATTTGCAAATACTATTTTTGGAGTCATTAACAGATGTTTTACTCTTGAAGGTGAGCTGCTTATTTAGTAAGTGAAAGAAACCAAGGAACAATGCACAAACAGGGCATCTTATGCGTGTTCTTGCTTCTAAAATCTTTCTGGGCAGCATTACCTCTACTTTAAGGTGAGCATAATGGACTTTATGTCAGAGGCTGAACCTCTTTTCCTGGTGCTGCTAATATCTCATTGGGAGCAGTTTCTCTATGTAAAATGCCATAAGAAATGAAAAAACGGGGCTTCCCTGGTGGCGCAGTGGTTGGGAGTCCGCCTACCGAAGCAGGGGACGCGGGTTTGTGCCCTGGTCTGGGAGGATCCCACGTGCCGCGGAGCGGCTGGGACTGTGAGCCATGGCCGCTGAGCCTGCGCGTCCGGAGCCTGTGCTCCGCAACGGGAGAGGCCACAACAGTGAGAGTCCCGCGTACTGTAAAAAAAAAAAAAAAAAAAAAATGAAAAAATAAA
>NW_020175831.1:3373563-3382651 GCF_003031525.2 Neophocaena asiaeorientalis asiaeorientalis | reverse complement strand
GAAAAAAAAAAAAAAAAAAAGAAATGAAAAAATGAACCGTGTTGATTTGACCCTTAAGGAACTCACTGTGTAGCCATGAAGGCAGATACACACATGGCGTTTATTCTGATTGTCCAGGGTCCTCACTCAGAAACCCACCTTGCCGGCACCTTGATCTTGGACTTCCTGGTCTCCAGTACCGTGAAAAATAAATTTCTGTTGTTTAAGCCACCAGTCTATGTATTTTACTATGGCAGCCCTAGCAGACTAAGGGAAAAAGGAATATTTTAATGGTAGAATTTCATGTATACGGGTAGCTCGTTGGAGAAAGATATTTTGCAATAGTTCATCTCTCTGTTCTCTTCCTCACACCATACCCTCTAGGCAGTCACCTTGGATTGCTACAAAAATCTGATGTAATCTGATATAATAGCTATTAGAGTTATTAAATCTCACCCAGTCCAAGAAGAAAAAGTAAGTTTATTCTCCTAATTCTGAACATATTTCTGGGATGGAATTTTTTGCACCTATACTATAAGAGTTGATCAGAGAACCATTTTCTCTTGAACAGGTTCAAGATAAAGAAAAATATATTTTTATATTTTGTAATTTTATAACTGCTTTTCCTGAGCTCGTGACTCTTGGGCATACTACACGGGATACAATTTCTCTAATCGTACCAAGAGACTATGAGGACTGCTCTTAGTTTAACAGGAAATGGAAAATCAGCACCAGAGAGACAGAGTTTGCAAATGACAAGATATAACCCTTCAATGCAAGTTATTATAAGGGAAGGCTGAGACATTTTTCTTTATCCCTTCATAATTTTTTATTGAGTTATAATTAGCATACTAAATTAGTTTCAGGTGTATAATGTAGTGATTAGATATTTTTATACATTATGAAATGATTGCTGCAATAAAACCAGTTACCATTCCTCACCATACAAAGTTGTTACAATATTATTGACTGTATTCCCTATGTGTACATTACATCCCCTGACATATTTATTTTAGGGCTGCAAGTTTGTACCTCTTAATCCTCTTCAACTATTTCATCTGTCCCCCCACCTCCCTCCCCTCTGGCAACAACCAGTTTGTTCTATGTATCTATTTTGTTTCTGTTTTGTTTTGCTGGTTCATTTGCTTGTTTTGCTTTTTAGATTCCACATATAAGTGAAATCACACTGAGTTTGTTTTTCTCTGTTTGACATATTTCATGTAATCACACTGAGTTTGTTTTTCTCTGTTTGACATATTTCATGTAGCATAATATCCTCCAGGTCCATCCGTTTTGCTGCAAATGACAAGATTTCATTCTTTTATATAGCTGAGTAATATTCTACTATATATCTCCTTTATTCATTCATCTGTTGATGGAAACATTCTTTAGGAAATGCTGCTCAGCTCTTCCTACTTCTTATTCAGCTGCTGTGATGACAGTAACTTTCTTTGCCCTCCATGTTCACAACCCCCCTTTCTCCTGCCAACAAAATGGCTTGGTAACAGGTGGTGGGAGGGGAGACAAGCAGAGGCAAGATCTGAAATGACCTTTCGTGCTTCAGCGTGAGCCAAGGTGGTATTCCAGAGCCAGCCAGAGGCCACAGCCCATCAGCATGGTCTCCTTGGAGCCATGATGAAGAAACATTCAGGGCCAAATAAACAATCATATTCTCAAATTCTAGCTTGAAAGGGCAGGTGTCCCTGTTATTGTAATGGCAGGGTCCAAATGACGTTCATTGCTATTACTGTCTTATTAGCTCTTCCTTAGACTTGGAAAATCATTCACCTCTCTGCAGTCTATTTGTTGGGCTGGAGTGTGTTCCATGTTGTTAGTATTGCTAGGTAATGAGGACAAGTAATGGCAATACGTTTCACACAAACCATATACCCGCTTATTATGATCTATTTAAAGTAAATCTCTGTTTAAGCTAAAAATCATCCGGAATTATGTATCATAGCACTTTGAAGTATCACTGCAAAGAATTCATTTTCATCTCTAGTTCTTTTAACCCAGTGCTCATCAGACTACTCGTGATAAAGGACCCTTTAAAAAATAATTTCCAATACTTTGTAGATCCACATTTTGTAAAAGACAATAAAAGTGAATCATTAGGAAAAAAGACATATAAAATCCAAATATCAATTTTTTTGTTATTAGATTTGGCAGACCTTGTCAAATTGCTATAATATTTTTTCAATGATTGCTATTTCTGTTCTTATCTGTCATTGACCTATAACACACAGACAAATGACACCACTCTGAGTAGTGTAGACCAATTACTAAGTAAACAAGCAGGCCCATAGGACTTCTCCTTGGCCCTATCCTTAGGACAGAGGGCTCATTATCATAGAATTGCCCAGAAGGTTCTGGTCTATCAAACCCTGAGGGCTTCCCTCTGGGTTCACCATCTCTGGGATCCTCTTCCCGTGGAGGGCAGTGCGTTGAGACATTGCTCCAGATGAATTCATCTTCAAGTCTTCTTCGTGCCAGAACTGATTTAACCAGACAGGCAAGCTTGTCTTGTCTCTGAGCAGTGCCTTTAGGGAAATGTGGCAGAGGTGATATAACGTGAGGTGCCTTTTGCTCCAACTCATCTCTTTTGTGTATTGAAGGCTTTTCAGAATGAAAATCAAAACACAGAAATGGTAAAAACAGCAAGAGTGAGTAGCTAAAGGTTATGGGGATTGATTGAGAGCAAGGCCTCATGGGAATGGGTCAGAGGCCACAAGAATTGGGAGAGGGGACACCATGAGCAGAGAGGGCAGAGAAGAAAGGAGCATGAAAGGTCCCTGAGGAACCTTCTGTCCGGGGTTGGTTTTTTTTATGAGGATTTTAACACTTTTTAACAGTTCACCTCAGTGGTGATAAAGAGATGGAGCCCAAGACCCAGGCCGTCACCCACCACCCCAGGATAAACATGGGGCTTAAGATGACAAAAGTAATCTCCTGATTTTGGAAAATAAGATGTATTACATATATCTTATATATATATATATATATATATATCTTATATATATATTATTAATCATATATATATGATTTCTTTAAAACAAAATTATAATATTCATGATACTCTATACCGTTAGTGATTTAGTTGAGAAACTATTCTTTAACACTCTTGCTTTCAATTTTCTTCTTAAGAATTCCAAATCTTTTCACCTGTATTATCCACACATCACTGTTGAGATATTATTATTCACTTATATATTCAGTCAACAATTCTCTATAGAGGCCTCTGTCTAGCGGTTAGCAGTCTACAAAGTGGCTAGCAGCCATAACAGTTTCTTCTAGATTTGTGAGAGTAACCTTCAAGAAAGAAAATATAAATTTTTAAGACTTAGAAAACCGTTATGGGCTTTGGTACAGGTTCTAAAGTGAAAATAGTGAGACAATCTGTGCTCTTTCCTTATATTCAAATGTGCTTACTAGCTTCATCATAAGGAAGCCTGTGAGGTTTACGACAGCAAAAGACATTTGAGTGTTTTTGAAGCAGTTTGCTAAATATGCACGTGTGATTGCTTTGCATTTGCTATTAATGCTGATCCTAGCAACATAGGACCTGTCAGAATTAAGGAGGCTTTGGCTGCCTTTGTTTTCCGGTTTGAGAATTCACCTATTCCCTGTGTATAAAACTTACCCTGATTCAATGCCTCTCAGCTGAGATCTGTGAGACATTCATCCTCCACGAAATGCTGGGTGTGTTGGGTTCCTGCCTGAAGTTAGGGAGCTGAGAGCATTTATATTTACTGCAGGATCTCCCACTGAAGAGTTTAACTGAAGTTGAAATAAATTAACACAATCTTCTATTCCATACATACTAATTTGTTTCTTATGCACAACTGACGCTCAAAGTGTATACAGTTATAATCACAGAGTGAACATTTTTATTTTTTGACTTCCAAGTCTGTGTGTGAGTCAGGAACAAAGTAGGAAGCACAGCCCACCTCCCCGAGATGCTGGATACTCTTACTCTGTCTCCCTAGGGCTCAGCCCATCAGATGCCCCTGCCTGAGGTTTGGCATTCAGGGGTAGTGGTGCAAGGCGGCAGGAGTAGTGGCAAGTGTGAGCAGTGGCTGGGAGAGGTGAGGCATCCAGTGATCAATGGCTATGGCAGGAGTTCTTTGCTGGGCTGGTTCTATGTGTCATTCTGGTTCTTGTCCTGGCTCCTACTAGACACACATTTTTTCTACCTGTTTTCTGAGTGTGATTTTCCAGTCTTTCCAGTGATTCTCTGAGCTACCCAATAAATTCCTTTTTGCTTAATTTGTTGGAGCTGGGCTCTGGTGCTTGCAGTTAAGAACCCCAAGTGATACACTTTTAAATATTGAAATTATGGGAATTCGATCATTGGTATAATGTATATTGTCCTCATCCCAAGTCAGCTGAATGAGCACTTAACTTTTAGAGCATTTTGTGGAATCTTTATGGCAATTCCTGAGACTTAGCTCTGGCTGCTGTAAGGTAGAGCTAGGTGAGTCCTGCCCAGTGTCAGGCAGAGAGGCAGTCTTTATTATTCTGGGATGCTCACACAGCCCAGACTTAGATCTTCCAGAAATGCTGCCTGGGGTCTCCACCAGCCCATTCAGTGCCTCTGAGAATTAGAAACCCAGTCTCTTCCTCCAAATGGTCTACAGTCTTATTCCAGGATCACACTTGGCAGGTGGGTCTGGTCCTGGGTTTTTACCCCACTTGTCCTCTTAGTTGGGAGCTTGCGTGGGGCATGATCTGTACAACCATATCTGGTAGCTCTGCCGCCCTCTGCAGTCAGGCCTCTAATAACTCCCCAAAAGGGCTACAGATGTTGAAGACTTCCTAAGCTCGGACTTGAGGAAGTTTATAATTGAAGTGGAAAGGCAAGTTAACAACATGCAGAAAGGCTAAATAACATGAAAAGAGGTTAATAACAGTTTAAGACAAGGAATAGGACTATATTAGTCAGAATTCTCCAGGGAAACAGAACCAATAGGATATCTATATGTATAGATAGATAGATAGATAGACGTAAAGAGATTTATTATAAGGAATTGGCTCACGTGATTATGGAGACTGACAAGTCCCAAGATCTGCAGGGTGAGTTGGCAAGCTGGACACCCAGGAGAGCTGATGGTGTGTTCTAGTCCAAAGGCTGGTAGGCTCAAGACCCAAGAAGAGCCAATGTCTTGGTTCAACTCCAAGGCAGGAAAAAGCCAGTGTTCCAGTTAGAAGGCCATCAGGCAGGAAGAATTCTCTCTTACTTTGGAGAGGCTCAGCCTTTTGGTTCTGTCCAGTTCCTTCAACTGATTGGATGAGGCCCACCCACATTAAGGGGAGCAATCTGCTTTACTCAGTCTACTTATTCAAATGTTAATTTCATCCAAAAACATCCTAACAGAAACACCCAGAAAAATTTTGACCAATATCTGAACATCTTGTGGCAGTCAAGTTGACACAGAAAATGACCCATTGCAAGGACACATCAAAGATTGTGCGTAATTAATTGCCCAATGAATTATACAGGTAATAAATACTCTGAGAGGTCTGAGGCAGGTGAGATCACTCCAGTCTGTGGTAGCCTTGGAAGGCAGGTAGGTGAAGACTGAGGGACTTGGGTGCAGGAAAGTGAAAGATAAAAGCCCAAGACCTTTACCAGGAGTGCCTGCCTGGAACCTCGGATAGCAAACACCTTCCCGTTTCCCCCACCAACTTCCAAAAGATAAAGCCCAAGCTCCGTAGCCTGAGTGTAAAGTCTTCACAATTGGAGCCAAATCTAGTCATTTGGGACTTATTTCTAAGAGGGCCGTCTTTCTGAGCAGTTCTATCGCTCCATTCACTCCTTCAGCCCCATTTAGCAAATCCGACTGTGTGTGAGGCATCATGACAGACGCTACAGCCAGAATAGTTGATTCCCAGTCCTACCTCCCACTCATGGTCTATCTCTGGGAATGAACTCTCTCCTTTCCTCTAAAATCCCCATTTGGACTCACCTTTACCATGTATTTCTTCATCACCACCCTGGTTTATTATTAACACTTCCTCCTCCAAACATGGATACAATTATTTTTAGTGCAATTCATTTGAAAATAGTACCAGATCAACAATTTTCTCTTGAACTATTATCAAAATGTTTTGTCTTTGACTTTTTAAAAAACGTACTTTATGTTTCTTTCATCTCTCTACCAGGATTGTAAAATATGAGGCCGTGTTTTCTAGTATCATGGTATCCTTTGAGCATGCTTTCAAAATAAGCATGAGATGTTTGCTTCTTATACTCAAAGTCTTAACCAGTGAAGATGTAAAAAAAGGGTACCTTACCCTTTGTCATAGTGGCAGGTGTACAGATTGGAGTTGAGACATCTCTCCAACCCAGCAAGGATGGCTTGGATAGTATCCTCCCCTAAAGAGAGGGACAGTGTGCTCAGGTGGTTATAAAGGTGATTCTTAATTTAAATTCATCTGTAAGAATTTGGAATAAATGAAAGGGAGCAGCTAGCAGAACATATCCCCAGAAAGCAAGGCCTAATTGAAGTTCACTCTGCAGTCCCTTTAGAAGCAGCAGTTCCTTTTTCTTTGCCTTTTTTAAAAAAATTAATTTATCTTTTTATTTTTGGCTGTGTTGGGTCTTCACTGCTGTGCACGGGCTTTCTCTAGTTGCAGCAAGTGGGGGCTACTCTTCGTTGCGGTGCGCGGGTTTCTCATTGCGGTGGCTTCTCTTACTGCGGAGCACGGGCTCTAGGAGCGCGGGCTTCAGTAGTTGTGGCACGCGGGCTCAGTAGTTGTGGCTCCCAGGCTCTAGAGTGCAGGCTCAGTAGTTGTGGCTCGTGGGCTCTAGAGCACAGGCTCAGTAGTTGTGGCGCATGGGCTTAGTTGCTCTGCGGCATGTGGGATCTTCCCGGACCAGGGCTTGAACCCATGTCCCCTGCATTGGCAGGGGGATTCTTAACCACAGAAGCAGCAGGTCTTAATTGCAAGAAAGAAATAAATGAGTTTCTGAACTGCCTACTAAAGAGCAGAATGAAGGAGAATAAGCACATTATCCTCCTTTTTCGTGTACAAGCAAACCCCAAGTTCTCTGACATCTTTACAATTTGACTTAGAGGTCACCAATGATAACTCATTTCCTAATGCTGGACACTTAAGTAGAAGCAGATTACTGTGCAAGAGTAGAGTAAATAGCGTTAGTAATAAAGCCAAGCATCAATTTTTCATTTGCAGCCCGATCACTAAACTTTTAACTGAAACTGCATGTGATACATTGTAGGTGTCCTTATATATCAATAAAATTGATTTGAACAAGTTGAATCAAACCCACAATTAGAGTGAAATTTGCAACACTAATATGTGTTAATGATAGGTGGGACACCTAATTTTGAGAAATAGTAATGATCAGAATGCAGCCTTGAATCCTCTGTTGGATTTATCAGTGAACTTAACCTTACTTCTGGTTTTGGCTAAGGTAACACATGCTTGGTAAAAGGAGCTTTTTTTTTTTAGGTTATAAACTGAATATTCTGTTACTGCTTGAAACCAAACTACTCAGTGGATTGCTGCTTTCTAGCTGAAACAAGGATGAACTGCCACCTTTAATTTTGGCTAGCTGCATTTTCTCTACATAATCACTTCTGCTTACGTTTCACTGGCCAAAGCATGTCCTGTGGCTGCAGAGGCCAAAGTGGGTGGAGACATACGATTCTCCCATGGGGGAGAACATCACAAGTTGCATGGTCAAGCCTCACATTTTGGGGTCAAGGATGTATAATCTTTCACAGAGAGGTCAAGAACATATTTGGAATATTAAATAATCTATCATGAAACATGATTCCTTTTTTCCCAACAACTTTTTAAAAGTTCTTCAAGAGAAGACTTCTCTCAAGGCTAAACATGCTCCATTCCTTTTATTGTTCTCTAAGACATGGTTTTAGGTTCTTACCATGCTGTGAGCATCTTTCACTTTGCCTGCATTTGCTGGACTATTAAACTTCATGACCACAGGGACTGTGTCTATTTTGTTCTCCACCAGATCCCCAAAGCCTAGCACAGTACCTGGCATAAATATTTATTGAACAGATATAATGTTCTTTTTAGGTTGTAATCTGATCGATGCAGGTTGCAATGGGATGGTCACCATCCTTATTGTAGATCTTGCACATCTTTTAATATAGCTTAGAATCATGTGTACGTACCCACGTGAACCTATGAACTTGTTCTGATTCCATCGTTGACTAAAACATTTTCTGTAGTTGTTGCTTTTAAAATTTTATCTGCCCCGCATATTATTGCAGTATTGTTTTTTTACCCTATGTGCAGAATTTAATATTTATCTCCTTATAGTAACATCTTATTTCCATTAAGCCCATTACTCTAGCTACTCAGTATTTTCTATAATCCTGATTTAGTCACCTAGTGTATTTAGTGTCCTTCTCATAGGTGTCATATGCAATCACATGCAAATTAGGTGAGTTCACCTTCCATGGCTATGTTCAAGGAGCAGGAAACATCTTCCAAGAAGTGTTTTGTGGCACACTGTCTGAAATGTCTTACAATTTGCCATTAATCTATTATCAGAAATCTAGCGCTCAAGGGGTTAACCAGCAAGCAAATGTTGGTGCTGCGGGAGCGGGAGTCCAGGCTTCATCACTTACTAGCCTGTTACTTTGTGCCTGAGCCCTGGTTTTCCCTCTGTAAAATGGGGGGTGGCAGGATTGGAGAGGGTGAAGAAGTGGGATTCATTACAATAATGTATATGAAATGTTTAGCTCTGTGGCTGGTTCCTGGTAGGTGCTAGAAACATGATTCCTTCTGTTTCTGCTACCTCAGGTGTCCTGTTTGCAGTGCTTCTTGGATCTCTTTTCATTGTGTTCAGAATTAGAAGGCAAACTTACCAATTGATTCAAGTACAGTCCCCACACCCAGAACACCCATGCAGGGTACTGGGTTATAAATAAAACCCCACTCCCTGAGAGTCCATTCTCAGGTAGCCAGGAATCTTTGAAAAGTTTTCAAATTCATATAGATACAAAAGCACCTGTACATACAGTATAATCCTAGGAATGGTTTTGGAAACAGCCATGGACATTTACCTAGGAAACTAACTTAGAGTTTCCAGAGATAAGTATGCAAACTAACTCTA
>NW_020175831.1:3349414-3373535 GCF_003031525.2 Neophocaena asiaeorientalis asiaeorientalis | reverse complement strand
CCTCCCTCCCTCCCTCCCTTCCTCCCTTCTTTCTTTCTTTCTTTTTTAGCAGATTCTCCTACCTAATTATGTTTTGCTCAGACACATCCAAATTACTTTGAGCTGAATAACAGAGGGAAACACAAGAGGAATTTGCCTCTGAAAATCCACAATCTGGAAAATCCACTTGTAGCTAATGAAGAGGAGCTTAGATGAGAAAAGAGAGGGCTTTGGTCTGGGGATTTCAGTGTATTTCCCTTTTCTTCTCTTGATCTCAAATGTCAAGTTCATTTTAACCTGTACTTATGACACATTTTCCCTAATGAAATAACCTGCATATGTGCTCAAGACTGAACCAGAGTAATAAATTTATGGTCTAACCATTATTCTTCACCTTAGCTAGATGTGGAAGTATGCTCAAGTTTTAGTGCATCAAGGACATTGCACCTCGCTTTAAGTACCATTTTATTTGTTCTGGGTTATTCAGTCACTAGCCTCGTTGAAGTCCTTCTTCTGCTTGGGCTCAAAGCCCACAGCTGGGTCCAAGGACGCATACTCAGCCTGGACCCCAGTGATAAAGGTGTTTTAAAACACTTTGACATAAGGCCCCAATATACAGCTTGAGACAAAGGCTGAAGCACTTCTAGCTGAAAGGAAAGGGCAGGAAGTAAGAGGGCCAGGCCTGGGATTACCCAGTATAAAAGGTTTAACTCACAGGGAGTCATGTGCACGGGAAGGAAAGCAGACCATGTCTGGCCTGGGCACCTGAGTTAGGGCCGCTGGAGTGAGGAGCAACGGGTGGGCTTCCCAGGCAAACCCACCTGACCAATCAGTGTCAGTCCCATCTGCCTCCAAGATGTCAGCCCTCAAATTCGTGCTGTTTACCAGCCATTTTCTATCACTTTATTGTGTCTAGTTTGAATGCATTCAGGATTTTTCTTTTCTACATTTTTGCAATTAAGCCATGGGAGGTAATGGTGAATTATTTTGTGGGCATTACCATACATCTTGTGAGGAAAAATCAGAGTAGGAATTGCTACTTAGACCAAAAATAAGTCAAATTACTGCTGCTCAAAACCATCACTTTATTATTTGATAGTTGAACTTCATGATTTGGACCCCTGGGACTCAACACTTATGAAAATGGAGGCAGAGGTCTTCCTGGTTTATCTTACACTTAAAGCAAGAGAAAGGATCTGTAAAACAAATAATGGAAGTGGGCTTACATATCAACCTCATTAGGAAGGCATGCAGTTCTCGGTATTGTAGAAGCCAAGATGTACTAAAAAACAAAACAAAACAACACAAAAAACCGTTAGTATGCTAATTAAAAGGCATTATTGTCTATTCATCAGCATAAGTCTGTAAGCATTCCTACTTCCAATAATTTGTAAGCCGCTGTCCTTTACTGAGTGTATTAGTTTTTATTTTATAGGATATTTCCTTTTAAATATTCCACAAGTTAGACTAGGCTATCCCTTGTTAGTCCAAATCACTAAATATTTTATCTTACAATAAAATGACTATGGAGGGGTTTATAAACAGACAATTTTTAAAGATATCTGGGATGTAGCTTTTCCTCTTTAATGGAATAAATTTCTGTTCATGGAAATGGGATAAATATACTTGGTAAAGAAATTATTACAGAGAATTTAAGAGATTATATTAAGGAAGAGGCAGCAAAAGTGAGAAAAATAGAACAGGGTGGGAAGTAACCCATGCCAGGCTGGTGAAATAAACCTGCTAGGGAGTTGGTGAGAAACCCTATATCATACAGTATTTTGGTAATTTAAGAATGTACCAGCAAAAAGGAAATAAACTATCAGATGAGAATGAGAGGAACAGGACCCCTAATAGTACCATCAGCTGAAGTGAATTTTAGGGGAAAGTATTTAGTCACATACCTGGCTGTTCCCTGAGGTATCACATTGCAGACTCCATTTTCATTCCATATAATGGAGTGCCATCGAATGTTTTGGATGGTGTCAAGGGATTGAGAGGATTATTTAAAGTGGTGCTATTGAAAATCTCAGTGCAGAGGAGATGTGTTCCAGTTGTACAGCTCCCATTTGGAGGCCAGAAAAAAGTAAAAATGACTTCATACCTAAATTTTCAAGTCAATGCAAAGTGTTGGATAAGCTGACAGATGTCGAAGCCCTCTCTTCCTTGCTGGGTGAAGAGTGAGCCACATGTGAGAAAATCAGGACCAGATGGTTCTAAAACTAATGCCTCCACTCCTCTGGAATATGCATGTGTGTGTATATGTACATGGCTGTGGCCTAGTACATAGGGAAGAGCCACCATTTCATCTTTTTATTATATAAAATTTCAAACATACACAAAGTAAGCAGAGTAGCGAATTGAACTCCCATGTTCCAATCACTCAGCTTCAGTCATCATTATTCTGCTTCATATCTACCTCTACTCACTTCCTATCCCCTACTCAATACTTTTCAAGTTTTTAGATATAAAATTTATATACATCAGAAAATCTTAACTGTATCATTTGGACAAATAGATATACACATGTAACCCACATGACCATTTCATTTTAAGCCGCATGGTTTTCTACAGGGGTCTAAAACAAGACTCAACAACTTGGATCCCATTTTAATGTCAGGATGGCCAACCCAATGCCAATGGCTTAGATTGCATGGTCAGTTAGTAGTGGATATGCTGAAAGGATGTCAGGGTAGGGAGGGATATGCTGTTATGTATATATATACATGAAAGATCCACAATAGGGCAGAACAGGAAAGAAACATACCTTGCAAGTAAAGGAGTTGGACTTAGAGTGATCTATGAAAGAAGATAAGCAAGCCCACAAGAGAGAGAAGAGACTTCATAACGTTACAAACTGCATGAGAAAAAGAAGAGACTTGCTACTTTTTAGCTATTCCATGGCAATTAGAGGAAGCCCAAGACAGGGCCTAAGAGGTTGCCTTGATCATCAGTGTTTTAAAGCTTCTCTACAGCCTGTTGAAAAGGCTCGTGTTTGACAGAGCCTTCAGGGCATGTCTTCACTCTCTCCTACCTGCCCACTCTTTCCTCATGGGCACCCTGCTTATTCCCGGCGTGGCTTCCCGCCCCTGTTATCTTGTTGATCATAACTGACATTATTCTTGCCTCTCGAACCTCACAGCATTTGGGGAAGAGAAGGCCGTTGCAGAGGCACAGTCCAGGAGAAGGTCACAGCCTACTCTCAGAGTGCCTTCTCCCTCCACCCCTTCGCAAAGTTCCTTTCTGCAATTTCATTCTAGGGGCAGTTGTCTAACCCGTGAGATGCATTCTTTTCTTCACAGTGTAGTGGAGCCAGCCTCCCAGAGGGAATGCCTGGATATACTGCATCGTTTCCTGGTGAATTCCACCACCCTCAGTTTTTTTCTGAGTACCACCTACGTTTGCAGGTGGTTTCTTGTCTTTGCTCCAAGACTGTTCTGCTTTCGGACCTCAGTGCTGTGCTTGGAATAATACTCAAAAATCTATTGCAGATGGTCCCTCATCTGCTAATCTCTAGCTCTCCCACTCCGGTTCCGGATTGGTAGTGTGGACCAAAAACCAGATTCATCAATAGCTTCTTGCTTGATGGTGGGCAAAGTCAAGAAAGTTTCAGCAAATGACTATGAATTCGTATAGCACCTTTAAGGGCAGGAGACAAGACCATTTTTCTGTTGGTAGAATAATTTTTTAAATAAAGGCATCTGGTTTGCACGTCTGTTGGTCTCCCCAAAAGGAACATGTATGGTAAAGTTTTAATACAGTGCCTCCAGTTTTCTTTTTTATGCACTGAGTGTAAATTATGTCAAGCTCCCAAACTCTATATTTTGTTTTCCTCAAGGTGGTGCCTTGCTTTATAACTTACGGGAAAGTGAGCTTTAATATATTTTGGGGGTAGAGGGATAAAGGACCAATATTGATCAATAAAGTGTTATTCATTCTTTCATTCTTTTTTATAAGCTCACGTATTTGGTTAAGAATATCGAACTTGCCCCATAGATCGAATCATAGCACCTAAGCAGCATTTTGGAGCTAACCACAACCAGTTGGAGTATGTTTGGAACAACTTTGGTTTTCTTCAATAAACTCTCATTTAACAACTTAAATTTAAAAAATTTACTTAGAGAATATGTATGTATACATACATTGTATGTAATATATAAGCACTCAATTCTTCGAAAAATAAGTTTCTTTATTTTTGAATTCTTCCATAAAGCTCAAGAGTTGTTAGGATCTGGAAAATTGGTATTCACTCTACCCATGTATTTTTGCTTTTGGGTTTTGTTTCTTCTCCCCACCCTCATCCCAGCCTTTGACTTTCTAGATAAGAAAACCAGACATTTCTTGGTCTGTAACAGCATAGGAACTCCTCCAGCCCCTTGGCCATTTTAAAGAAAAATCTGGCGTGTTTCTTTGTTCTGTTATTTTTTGTTACTCTCACTGAGCTATCATAAGGTTTTGTTTGTTCTTGGTCAGCCTTTCTTGTTCCCAGTACTTCAGAAGTATCATCAGCTCTCTGCTGAACTTATAATACTCCTTCTCCCTACTCAGGTAGTACTTATCATCCTGTATTTTTTGCACTGCTTACGTGTTCCTCTTTTTTTCCTCCACACGGATTGGCTTTCATGGTTCTTAAACTTATTTCATTTTCATGACATCCCTCTGTCTCCTCCTCCAAAACAAATCTAGTGCCCTTTGCCTGCTGGGGGCTTTATTTCTGATGGTTTTACTTTACATAAATACAGAATACTGAAGCACTTTTGAATCATCTGTGAAATCCATGTCCAGATTTCTTTAAAAAATAATACAATTGCAAGCCGTATGCCTTTAAGGATCTGCTTTGTCTATTCCTTCCTGCAGCTGAGGACCATTGCTGGTTTAGTTTAGATCCACGGGAGCAAATGAGCCTCTGACTGTAAAACTGGATGACGTTTGGAACTGAGCTTTCACACGCTTCAGGTGCAAAAATGCAAAATGCTGAAGGCCTGACTTTGGTGTAATTGCTGAGGCAGGATTGCTGAGTTAGCTGAAGGCTGAGACTCCAAATATTCCGTGACTAAACTAATCCCCTCATTTATTTCTACCTGGATTTCTTTTTTCCTCCTGGCCACTACAGCCATTTTCATAATGTACAGTGATACTCATAACCTTTATGTTCATATGTTACATCTGAATCTACCCAGGCCGTCGTTAACAGCAGAGTAAAGTAAACATATCCTGGTGGTGTAAAAATGAGTTTCAGGAATCACATCTTTGCCTGACTTTGACAGTAGCAAAAGATATAACTGCTGTGCTTCTAGTTGAGCAGTATCCATGCGAGTATGTGCAAAATCATGATTGAAGTCTTGAATCTCTCCATCTTTGGAGGAATTTTTCTTGAATGCATTCTGTAGATCTGTTTAGCAGGAAGATTCTCTAAATCCAGCCATGTCATATGCAGAAAAACTGCTTTCCTCCTGTAAGAGCTTTTTCTGGAAAAAAAAATTTTAGAGGGAGTTGGATCTTCATGTTGTTGCAGTGGAAATAGGTCTTCTTGTCCTCAAAAGAAGACAGCCTTGTTGCTGAGGATGCCCTTCAAGGCTGGGATGGTACAAAGAAAACTCCACTTTCTTTGGAGGAGTTGACCGCTGCCTTATCCTGTGCTCCAAATCCATCCCTTTAAAGGAAGCAAGGTATGCTTTCGTTTGCACCAAGTCCATTGTGTGGTTTCTTTGTTTTTCTTCTGAACAAAGAAGCTGGAGGACATCATGGAAAAAGTGTCATTCTGTTTGTATTTTCTTTAAATATTACGCCCTGGAGAAATTGTTCAAGAACAATTTATCCTTAACCCTTCACCCTCAGATGCTGCCAAGCTTCAAGGTCAGATTTAGCTTAGTTTCTCAACTCCAGAATGTGATTCAGGCGAGTCAAGGCTACAGGAGACAGTCTCAACACTGCGCTCTGGGTCTGCCATCGTGGATATGGCAGGTCCTATAAAATTTGAGCAGGAACTGGTCTGCTGGAAGCCAGCACCTCCCTTTCCTTGAGCCCCATCTCCCATCAGAAGGATGGGGCCCAGCATGGAACTGGTTTACAGCGTGGAAGGCAGTTGTTTACTTTCCTTCATGTTTCATTAACTTCTCTGAGTAGTGTTCAGCCTCTTATACTGTTTTGTGTCATTTGTTACTACTGCTGGAGGTATAGACTTGATACAGACTTTGATTATGTTTATGGGCCCGAGCCGCTCAGGACTATAGTTTTCAAAACTCCCTGGCGTTCTTCAAGAAGTTTGCTTTATAACCACCGTGATATGAAATGGGCTTCTAGAAAACCAAATCCTTCGTTTCAAACAACCTTTCAGTTCTTGAGCTGGCTTTTGCTTTTCTGCGACAGCAGATACCAGTAGAAGGCAGATCTCCTCAGGTGGGAGGGGTCCAAGGAAAATCCCATGTGATTGACAGAGGCCCCCGGAGGGTCACTCAGGTCAGACGTAACATATGCCAGGTGATCAGGTGAAAATTCAGCTCCAGAAACTTGGAGAAGATCTCAGCTCCAGAAACCATTTTTAAAGAAAATTAAACTTTCTGAATGGTTTAAACATGTCTTTTTTGTTTTTTAATAGGTCTTTATTGGAGTATAATTGCTTCACAATACCGTGTTAGTTTCTGGTGCACAACAAAGCGAATCAGCCATATGCATACACACGTGCCCATACCCCCTCCCTCTTGCGCCTCCCTCCCACCCTCCCTATCCACCCCTCTAGGTCATCGCAAAGCACAGAGCTGATCTCCCGGTGCTATGCGGCTGCTTCCCACCAGCCAACTATTTTACATTCGGTAGTATATATAACTTCTTAAATGTCTTTTCTTTCTGGAAAAGACATGCTTCAAGAAAATGAAGAAAAAGATAAATATTTGGCAAAACAATCTTTTCTACAAACGCCCCTGGGTAAAAGCAAATGAAAATGGTCCTTACTACCAGGCTGGGCTCTGTTCTACACCTGCATTTTGTTTCTCTTTCTTCTCTGTTTATTGTGTATATAAGTTTGCTTCATATGATTTCTTTTTTTTTTTTTTTTAATAAATGTATTTATTTTTGGCTGCGTTGGGTCTTTGATGCTGCGCGCGGCCTTTTCTCTAGTTGTGGCAAGCGGGGCCTACTGTTCATTGCTGTGCGCGGGCTCCTCATTTCGGTGGCTTCTCTTGTTGCACGGGCTCTAGGCATGCAGGCTTCAGTAGTTGTGGCGCACAGGCTTAGTTGCTCCGCGGCATGTGGGATCTTCGCGGTCCAGGGCTCAAACCCGTGTCCCCTGCATCGGCAGGCGGATTCTTAACCACTGCGCCACCAGGGAAGCCCCATATGATTTCTTAATTAAATATTTAATAGCACATAATGGTGGAGGTTGGGTGATGTTAGGCTGTGTTTTATTGTGGTAGCTCAATGTGTGTATTTATACTTTGTTGGTAGTGTTTTAAACCACACAGAGGGCACATATGCCCTTCCAGGCAGAGACCTGAGTGCATCTCACAGAGAGTGCGTCTCAACCCCTGTTCGCTCAGAAAGCCCGCCTACGGCAGCACCAACACACAGACCCTAATGTGTCCCCATTTAACTGCTTCCCGTAAGGCAGAGCTCCCTTTTGCTTAGTGGGGAAACGATGCTTTGTTGCTTTGTCTTTCCTTTTAGAAAGTCTGATTTGTCTGTGTATAGACTGGAAGGGGGGATGGAGGTGGAGGCAGAGTGTGCAGCCGACAGGGCCAAAAGGTAGTTGATTATTGGTAAAAGGGCAATTGTCATTGGCCCAGCATGAGTCACAGAGTAGCCAGCTGGGCTTGAGAAGGACTTTGCGGCTTGATATGTGTGTGGTGATAAGACATGTTGGGGTGGTGAGGTTGTCAAAGGGGTGAAATGCCAAGGGCCTTTAACTGGCCCAGAGAATTGAAAAGCAGGTCACTAGAGAGCTGGTTTGTTCAAAGGTGAGTTGGCGTTTACACAGGAGTTCTTTTTTCTGCAAGATGAGTGATGGCAGTGGTAGAGTTAGAGGTATGTGTGGAGAGGGAAGTGGGGGGCCTTTTCCTGGGTGCAGGTGGAAGAGCCTCACTGATGAAGTGAGGATATCAAGCAGAACTCTCTGTGGCCTGTTGCCAGACTCTGGAGCTGCGTTTTCTAAACCTATTTAGGTCGTGGACCCATTGAGAATGTGGTGAATGCTTGCTATGGAACCTCATTCTAGAACAGGGTTTCTCAACCTTGAACTTGTGACATTTGGGGCCAGATAATTCTTTGTCATGGGGCCTTCCTGCGCATTGTAGGATGTTTAGCGGCATTGCTGGCTTCTGCCCGCTCAATGCCAGTAACAGTGATGACACCGCTAATGTCTCCAGACATTGCCTGATATCCCCTGAGAGGCCAAATTGACCCTGGTTTGAGAACCACTGCTCTAGAAATATACAAATATATCCAAAATTTCCAAGGGGTGAAGGTGTGCTGACCCTTGAAGACTATTCATTATGTTTTCTAGGGTGAATATAATATTAAAATATCTCTAGCACATTCTGTTCTGACTTCTTGGAGAAGTCTATTTCTATTGTGATGGAAATTTCTGTTGCGATGGAATCATGGATCTAAGTCTTTACCAACTTTCTGAAAGGCATGGAGAATTTTTATCCATTAAAAAAAGAGGGCAACTAAGCTTTATAAAATTTAAATTACTTATCTATGATGTCATGGGTTACAGAACCCAGATTCCCTATCTCCTGGGACCAACACATGTGAAACGTGGGTGAAGTCACTGTAGCTAATAAATACATCATTACACTGTACTTTCTCTTTCTTCCATCTTTGTCTTCCCTCATGCAAATCTGAGAAGCATTTGTCTTTTCACTGTTTGGAAAGCTCCTTTAGTCTCCAGTTGTATCAGACATATCTGAGCGTGCCTTTCCCAGAGAATCTACTCCTGCCCATGGCCTCTGCTGAGTGGTCAGTGGGGCACATGTCCCCGCTCTTCGCTTTATCCACAGGGGTGAACACTGACCTGAGGGGAAAGGGCCTGTCCCCAAGTTAACTGATGACTCATCACTTGTAGCCTGAATCAAAAGGATAAGCCAGACCAATAACATTCCTCCCTTGAAATTTGAACTTCGTGACCCAGAAGGAAGTGGCCTGTGGGTAGCAACTAAGAGAGGGGAGTTCAAAATCTCCTGATACTGAGGTCCTCCTGGAATCCTGGATCAGTCTTCAAGTTCAGTGTCAGAATGAATCAGTGTCAGTAGAGTTCCTATATTCAGTCTAACTAGAAATCCCCCTCATTGAGCCCTGTAATAAACACTCGGTATACTCAATGCAAGTGGGCCTTCTGATGTGGCTGCCTTTCTACCAGACACTCCACACACAGAGGTGAATGGGATTTTGAATGAATTATAAGGCTGGCTGTTTGTAGTACTCTAAGGCAACATTTCCCACAGGAAAGCAGGCATTGTCAGTGGGACTTGTAGGTGAACAAAGACATCCAAGTCTGCTATGATGGGGGCGGGTTCTGGCTATGGATTTGTGGCACGCTGCCTGGGATAGCCTTGATATGGGAAGTCAGATGTATGTGCATGTCTCTCCAGGTGTGGATGTTCTAGAGTCATTTAGTGTCTCTCTGGCTGAATATACAACATCTGTTGCTCTGTAAGGAGCTGCATCGACCACCCTAGTAAATGCATATGGTTATGTTTTGTGCTATGGGGATATTTCCTGAAAATAGTGTTTCATTTACCTGGGGCATTGCTGACTCCCCTTTGAGAACGTGGATACCATATAGCAGTGCTTCTCAACAGTGGTTGCCTGCCTCTAGGCAGGAGGGCATTTTGGACACGTTCCGGGGGCAATTTTGGTTGACACAATGATTGGGGGATGCCACTGGCATTTATGAGCAGGGGCTAGGGAAGCTAGATATTGATTTGTGCCATAATCCACATGAATTTTAAATGTCTCACAAGATCTATTTATAATTATCTGAACTTCAAACCTAATTCCATTTAACATAGAAGCACAGAGTAGTTTTGCTTGATTTTTATGGTCACTGAAATTTCCAGGGATGCAACCACCATTTAATTAAGAGGAGATTGTCCTTTTTCTTTGGAAATTTACCAAGAATTCTTCATTTCAGAAAATCATGTTGTCGACGTTACTGATGACAACTGCTGATTTATCATGATGCAATATATTTATGTTAGTCTGCCTTGGAGCAGTTACATTTATGATGATTCTGTGTGTGTATGTGTTATAGGCATATCTATCTCAGTTTATGACCACAGTGGAAGGACCACCATTTCAGCGTAGGCCTCCGACTCTCATAACAATGTTGAATCAGAAAGAAACACCAAGGTTCTCATCACAGAGTAATATCTTGTAGTCAGATGTTACCACCTTTAGCTATGCGGCCCACTGTGAGTTTACATTTCTCTCTAGAGAATGTGAACATTTGCGCAATTCTTTACATGGAGTCAGACCTTCAGCTTCACCCCCATCAGATGGCAAAGCAGGATACTCCAGTGCTGAAGGAAGGGCACAGGTTTTCTCCAACTCAGCAAGAGGAAGCTGCTCTTGATTTTTCCTAACAACTGTTTCTCTCTCTCCTCTTGGCACTCTCTCTTTGATCCATGCTGGGTGGATTCACATGCCTCCGTCTTTTCCAGTAGCTCTCCCATTTTTCATTACAAGAGGATGACCTGCTCATGTGAAATATCAAGGTTTGAGGATCAGGTTCCAACAACTCTTACTTTCCTCAAAATGATCCTCCCTTTTAATGTTCCTTAGGTTATTTTTTCCCACTTGAAGTTGTTTAAATTTATGACTGTCATCTCCATTGGTCTTGGAAGAGCAGAAGTTCTTGGTCTCTAGAGCATGAAGACCTCTGCATTTGCCATGGATACCATTAATCCTTTCTTTATATAAGATTTTCTTCCCCCTTTCAGTGATTCCTTTATTGGCATCATTAACTTTTCCTGGATCTAGTGTCAACGATGATGTATGAGAAGAAATGTTCAAATAAGATTACTTTTGGCTGACAATTGAAATGACCTTTTATTTCTTAGCTTCTTCTCTAGCAGGATTAAAAACAGTCCACTTTATTGAGTACTTAAAATATGTCAGGCATTAATATGAGTTTTTGTGTATGTCGTTTCATTTAATCCTCATAAAAACTGTGTGAGGTAGATGCTATTATTATCCCCATTTCATAGATAAGGAATCTTGGAAAGGTTAAATAACTTGCCCAAGATTTCACAATTAATAAGTGTCCTTCTCTGTCCATCAAATATAAGTCATTTAATACCCTAAATAGAAAAGCATCCCAGAGAAGAATAAATTGAGAAAGGAGAAGACTAAATCCATCACCAAGACATTCCATCAGAGTTGTGGTCCTGATAGGCCTAGCTTTCCCCTGAATATTGGCTCACAATCACATTCTCATTACTCATATCTAAACTATAAATAGCAACACTATGTCATCTAGAGAAGAATGGCTATAACAGTTGATGCTAACAGATTTCAGTGTATGTCTCTTTTTACTTTAGTTGCTGTCCTGTTTAATTGGTAAATTACTCCTAATCAGAGAACTGAAAAGAATAAAATTTAAAAGCAAGTTACTTAATTTCTCTGAGCCTACATATCTGTTCACAAACATACGACCACTACTTTCCGTATGTTTGGGCGGGGGAGGATGGAGACTTGAAGTGTGGTTGACTATAGTTTATACTAACAAGGCCAGTGCTGTGGTTTTAAATTCTTTCATGTCTTTTCTCTATGCTATCCACAGATTATGGCCTTAATCTTGGTCCTGAACCATGGCTCTTCAGAGAGACCTGGGAGAAGATGAGTCCCTCTTCTACTGAGAAACACGTCGAAATGTTGGACACTGGGTAGGTAAGCTGCATGTTGTCAGTTGGTACTCAGATCCTCGCAGACTTTCTGTTATCTCATATTTCTGGGACTGGAAACCTCCTCTCTACACAACTCAGACACCCTTGCCAGCTGGGTTCTACCAATGAGAGGCACTCAGGTGAGATTAGAAGATGGGAGGAAAGCAGAAGTCATTCTGCTTTAGGCAGTGATATGGGTGGGAATCCAGGCTTGTGGTTTTCTGCTCCACAGCGGCAGCTTTCAGTGGCATGTATGATGTCAGGAGCTCTGAGCAACACAACTTTTCCCTTTCACCCAGCCCTAGCATTTTCTTGCAGTTTCATATCTTTGATAACCCTTTGCTGTTTCTTATTAGCACTCCCAGCCCTTCCAGTATTTTTGTAATCAATTCTCTGTATTAAATCTCCTCCTCCCCTCCCATTTGAAATGGAGTGGTTTCTATTTCCTGGCATAGACACCAACTTGAAAGTAGGTAGAGTGGAATTTATAAGAGCCAATAACATCATCTTCACAGATAAAAGACAATGTGATCTGTTGACTGATTTTATTTATTATAACATGCAAATAATTGTAGCTTAAAGATGACTTATATAAGGTAGAGTAAATGTTAAGTAGGCATACATAAAGCATCTGTCTAGCCCTAGTGGATTATATCCTCAGAACAAAAAGTAGTGCAATAAAACAAACAAACAACCCAAGGAAAAAACCATCTTAAACAATTTTCAGTAGTAATACCATAGGTAGACATGGCGGTATTTTTTCTGAGACTCCTCCCGAGCATTATGTGATAAAGCAAATGAATAATTATGTTGGTGTCTCTGTGTATCATGTTTTTCTGCGTGATAAAAAGGTGATGCAGATGTGAAATTCATGAGGTTAAGTTAAAAACTTTGTAGTCTTGAATTGCATTTGGAATGAACAGTTTAAACTCATGAGATATTTTATCTTTAAAAATGTATTTCTCATCCCCCCCAAACCCTAGAAACAACGACAGATCCATTAGCAATGAGCACCTTTAGTGCATAGATTGTCGTCTTTAAATATAATTTCCCATTTTAAGGAACCAGGGCTTCTTGGAGAAATGGCTGATTTAGGCCTGGGACAGGAAATATCTAAGATGATTCTGGAACATCTTGTCATGCCACAAAGCAAGAAAGCCATCAAAGACCAATCGTGTTGTGTCAAAAAAGGCTCAGGAGCCCACTCAAAGAAATTTCCATTGGCTAAATATGGATTAATATGAACGTCAGTAAGAGTAGTAACGATAGTAGATTGAAGCTCATAAAATACACTTAAATACATGAAGTTATAATTAAAAACAGAAAACATCATTGGCCACCTTTGGAGGGAGCCAACTCATGTAGCAGATGAATAGTTCTTTTACTCCATCTTCCTTTCGTGAGTTGTATCTCACAGTAATCAAATAATTGATTAGAGGAAAAAGATTCTAGCTAATAAAAAGGAAGGATAGGGCTTCCCTGGTGGCGCAGTGGTTGAGAGTCCGCCTGCCGATGCAGGGGACACGGGTTCGTGCCCTGGTCTGGGAGGATCCCACATGCCGCGGAGCGGCTGGGCCCGTGAGCCATGGCCGCTGAGCCTGCGCGTCCGGAGCCTGTGCTCCGCAACGGGAGAGGCTACAGCAGTGAGAGGCCCACGTACCGCAAAAAAACAGGAAGGATAGAATTAGAAAATCACCATTCTGTTATCCCTAATAAATTAATAGATCTAGTCAGTGATCATCTAACTTTCTGATACCAATTCCAACGTGTGTGTGTGTGTGTGTGTGTGTGTGTGTGTTGGTGAGTTGGGGGCGTTCCCCACAGCACCAAGCAATTCTCGGACACCAGCTGAGTGTCCTACAATTCAACTCAATTCTGACACTATCTACTTGGAGATGGTATCAGAATCCACATGTTAGAGGCTCAGTCCTGCAAGACTGCCCTCCACTTCAGATGCCACACCAGTGCTCCCGACTGACTGGGTATAGACTGGGGGTTCCAACAATCTCTTCCTTGGGTTCGATTAATTTGCTAGAGTGGCTCACAGAACTCAGAGAAACATTTAACTTATCAGTCACCTGTTTATTATAAAAGGATATAACTCAGGAGCAGACAGATGGAAGAGATGTATAGCACAGGATATGGGGAAGGGGCTCAGAGCTTCCATGCTCTCCCAGCGTTCTACTCTCCCCTAATCTCCACGTGTTCACCAACCCATAAATTCTCCAAACCCCATTCTTTTGGGTTCTTATGGAGGCTTCATTACACAGGCATGATTGATTAAATCACTGGCCACTGGCAATTGTTTCAACCTCCAGCTCCTCTTTGCCAGGAGGTGTAAAGGGGGTAGAACTGAAAGTTCCCGTCCTCTAATCACAAGGTTGATTCTCCTGGCAACCAGCCCCCATCCTTAAATCCTGCCTAAAGTCACCTCGTTAACATAACAAAAGACACCTTTGTTGCTCTCAGCATTTCGGAAATTCCAAGGGTTTTAGGAGCTCTGTGCCAGAAATGGGAAGACCAAATATATATTTCTTATTATAAATCACAATATCACATCATCAGTGACTGCTAACATTACAAAAAGGGAGTAAACTAGATAGTATGTTGAAAATTACTTAGAGGAAAATGTTAAACCACACTATGGAATGAAGTCAGTAAAACTAAGTCTGTGGGTTTTGACACATACATAAATTCTATGTACATACATTGTAATGTGTACATAAATTGTAAAAAAAAAAAAAAGTAGTGGAGGGGAGCCTAAAGATTAAAAGAGACTTAAGAAGTATTGAATAATTGCAATGTAAAGTCTTTTTTGGATCCTGATCCAAACAAGATCATGAGACAATTGGAGAAATGTCAACACTGACTGCTTAATTAATTATGTAAGGAAATTATTACTTCTCTTTTGGTTCAGTAATTTTGTGGTCTTGTTTTAAAAGAATCTTTGTCTTTTATAGATGCATATTGAAGTATTTGTGGAGAAATGATGCCTGGAATTTGCTTCAGAATTGCCTAGGGAAGGGGGAATTATGGGGATACATATGAATCAAAATTGGCCATGAGTTGATAATTGTTGCAGCTGGATGATGGGTACATGGGGGTTTATGATATTACTCTCTCTACTTTTGTTTATGTTAGGAATTTTCTATAATGAAAGAGGAAAAAAATCCTAGGGAAGCCTAAGTAGAAGATCTTCTCAGCCCCCTGGTTTCAGGAAATTGAATACCTGCAGTTAGTGGCCGGTAGTTGCTGCCTACCAAGAGTTCCACAGATATTTCTACATATGGAGGTGTTACATCAGATCTTAAATACATTTTGGAACCAAATTGGTGCCCTTCCGCTTGAAAGATACGAAGGGCTAGGAGCCTCAAAAAGAATGTGTTTCCAATTGTTGCTGTAACAAATTACCACAAACTCTGTGGCTTAAAACAACACAGATTTATTGTCTTCACAGTTCTGGAGGTCAGAAGTCCAAAATGAGTTTCACTGGGCTAAAATCATTGTGTCAGCAGGGTTGCTTTCCTTCTGGAGGCTCTAGGGAAGAATTTGTTCCTCGGCTTTGCCATCTCCTGTCTACATTTCTTGGGCCCATGTCGGCATCACTCTGCTCACATCTCCTCTGGCTCTTCTGCTTCTCTCTTTCATTTATAGGACCCTTATGATTCTACTGGTCCCACCCCGATAATTCAGGATATTCTCCTCATCTCAAAATCCTTGCTCACATCTGCAAAGTCCCTTTTGCCATGTAAGATAACATATTCCAAATTTCTGGGGATTAGGATATGGACATCCTTGGCGGGGGGTGGGTGGGCATTATTCTGCCTACCACAAAGAGAAATTAAGAAGTTGGGAAATAGGATTAATAAGGGAAAGTATATCAGTTAGGATTCAGCCAGGAAATAGGAGTCGTTCTAATAGTTTCAACAGAGGACATTTAATACAGAGAATTTGGTACACAAAAAATGGAAAATCTGAAAAGTCAAACAAAGGATGGTAAAGTACCCCAGAGTTTAAGAACAGCAGAAGCTACTGTCACTTCTAGGATGGGAGGGGTGCAGGAAGGAGGTGGTGTTACCAGAATCCAGGTGCTGAGCCATTCTGTGAGAATCATGGAAAGGCTTCCCAGTGGAATTTGGGAGCAAGGAGGGCTGGAGTGTCTGGTGGGGAGCTGGAATCCCAGAGGAGACATGGGCATCACTGGGAAATACAGTAGCTTTTTGTTATCTGTGGTAGCTGTGTTCTATCAGGTCACCATGAATAGTGAATTAGAAAATACCAAACCATTGCTCCTAGGGGAAATACAGGGTTAGGTTCCTGTGAGCCTCTGGTCACAACATTTTCTTCAGCTTATCAATATATAACCGTGTTTCATGTGTGTTTATGTTTGAAGTCATCTTACTTAATACATATATAAAATTGCTTCATTACTATTTAACTCATGGCCAACAGCACTATAACTCATGCCTGAATGAAGCTTATCTAACACAGGCATTTTCTCCATAAGATACATCACTGCCTGCTTGTGCTTGGGAGCACCAGACAGCACTTTGGCCTTGTGCTTGGGGGCCATTTTAAACAGTGAAATCACCAAAGAAGCAAAAATGAGAAAAACATGGTATAAATACATGAAAATGACACTTATTCACAGTATGAGAGCTGTGACAAGAAGGCAGAGCATTACCTTGTTTGACCTCTGCTTGGGAACATGTACGTCAGAGGACTCACATTTTTCCTGCTCTGGGCATATCCATGAATGACCATGAAGGCACCACAAGTATTGATTTTGGAGTAACAAACAAATTTTAGTAAGTAGGAACATTTATAAACATTGAATCCATGAATGATGAGGCTGAACTGTACGTCCCAGGACGACGATGGAATAATAGCCTGGATTCTCTCCATCTCCCACCTTCTCGTCTTCTGCCACGGTTCTCTTCGGCTAAATAAATAAGTTGCAAGGGAGTCTGAGAAGCAGAGTTGGAGAACACATCTGGTTACAAAGAGGTGGTGCAAAGCACACGAGGTTTAAAGAACTAAGATTTGGTGGTGAAAGAACTAATGAGAAGCATTCAAGGCACTTAATGATTGCCTTTAGATCTACAGATCTTATTATAGGGGTGATGATGACAGGCTGTTTTTAATTTCCATGAAACCAGTATCAACTGCTTTAAATTGAAATAGAAGCATGGAAGATTTATGAAAACTCTTCTACCTGTGAGGACTGAGACCTAAAAATCCTTTAGAAAGGATGAATGAGGACTTTCCTTCCTTAGACATGTTAAAGGACCAGGCAGCTACTTACTTGCAGTTGTTGGTGGCTGGCCCATCTGGAGGTGCATACTCTGTGGGGTCTGGGCTGGCCTTCGCTCTAATTCTGCTTATGGTTAATATCACCTTGAACTCTGGAGAGTAGCAAATGCCACAGCAGCTGCCTCGCTGTCTTAGATCTGAGAGAGGAAAAGAAACCTGTTGTGGCAGAAGGGCGGTGGATAGAAAGCAAATCAACCAAAAGATTATTTCAGCACAGGGGTTGGTGGCTTACTTGTGATTTATGACACAATGTTTTTATTTGATCTGGCATTACAGGGATAAGTTATTGAGTGCTAATTGTATGTTGATAAGCTGTTCCTGCTTAAATTTATTCCTTCCTCAGTTTTTGTTAATTGGGGCATGTTGGAACAGAAGGGGAATTGTCCACTTACTGCCTGGCTTGGTTTATGCTGTTGCTAAAATGCCGAGTTATAATTGTGTCTTCACCATTATTTGTGCTAAGTGAATAAGGGAGCTCCTACTGGTGGGCTTTTTTTTTTTTTCTTTTAACTTCCCATTAATGTGTATTTCTATTTCTCATAAATGAAATGTTAAAGAATAATATCACGCCTGGGACTTCCCTGGTGGCATAGTGGTTGAGAATCTGCCTGCCAATTCAGGGGACACGGGTTCGAGCCCTGGTCTGGGAAGATCCCACATGCCAAGGAGCAACTCGGCCCATGTGCCACAACTACTGAGCCTGCGCTCTAAAGCCCGCGAGCCATGAATACTGAGCCTGTGCACCACAACTACTGAAGCCCACACGCCTAGAGCCTGTGCTGCGCAACAAGAGAAGCCACCACAATGAGAAGCCCGCGTACTGCCACAAAGAGTAGCAGTGGCTCACCGCAACTAGAGAGAAGCCCGTGCGCAGCAACGAAGACCCAACGCAGCCAATAATTAATTAATTAATTTTAAAAAAGAATAATATCACTCGTATTTACTTGTTCAAATTTAGTCAAGTTGCAGCAGAAGGTAGGGTCAGAGGTGGACTGGCAGAAGGCTGGGGAATTCTGAATGCAGAGTTCATCATTTGAAATTTAAATTCTTTTTAGATAAAGCCGTCATGGGGAGGTAGGGGGAGACTGGGCTGGGGGCTAGGAGGGCAGGATACTGAATGTTTCTTGCATAGGTGGCTTTCTCTCTGACTAATCTCTCTCTCTCTCTCTGTCTCTCTCAGCGACTGGAGTGGCAGTGCAGTGTGAGAGGTCAGCAACAAGACTGGCCAGGCAGAGATGTGGGTGTGGATGGGATGGCGTGGTAACTGCCCGATTTCCGGGTCTTGTTTCTCAAGGGTCCCCATAATAAGTAATCTAACTCCAGGAAGGCTGAGCGTCCAGATTTTAAGAACCCAATATGGACGCAAAACAACAAATGGCCAGCAGGGTTATAAGTAGAAAAGCCAGGTTGAAATGAAAGAAACTCAGCAAGGGCACAGGAAATAGTAATCTTCCAAACAGGCATGCTAGATTCAGGGGACCCGAGGGCTGTCCATATGAGTCACTACACATGGCCCAAGGGGAGGCTTGTAAACACTAATCCCAGACACAGAGCTCGCCCTCTGCCTTGGCTTTATGAACTCCGCTGGATGTGGGCAGGTGTGTACCTGGCTGTAAACCAGAGACAGGTGGACCCAACAGGTGCTAGGAGCTCCTGGCTACAGCAGGGACAGTGGGTGCCACCCTCCAGGCTTGTTCCTGGGACTCAAGTCCCCTTCCCCCTGTCCGCACGCTGCTGTGACTCCCCTCCCTCTCTCAGTTTTGTTCTTAGACTTCACATATAATCTCTTCTGGCTCATCTCCCTCAAATTAAAATGGGAAAGGGTTCCCTTTAAGTCATCGTTCGTGCAGCTTTCCTGGTCAAAGTAGAGGGAACCTTACTGGCCTCTGTGTAGAGAATTATTGAGGATCAGGTGAGTGTTGTTGCCTAAAGATACCTCACGCTAAGTGCTGAAGGAACCTTGCAACTTGGTAGCTTACCCACCAAATTGCCCTAGAGGTGTGGCTTGTGAGGGTGGGATCATGCTGAAATGTGAGGGAATGGCTCTAGTTCATTTATAAAGCCAGTTTGGCCATTGGTTAGTTAATTAAAACAGGGGTCATAATTACAGGATGATTAGCTAAAATGTCAGTGTTACTATGATGTCCTTCCTGGGGAAGAAAAACAGCTAAGTGCTGGCAGCCACAGACTCACAGTTGCAGCATTGCATGTTCTACTAGAGCATGCCAGGGCCCAGCAACCCTTCTTAGGGACCATGGCAAATAGTGGAAGGAGAGCAGGAGAGGCAGCAGAGCCTTGGATTCTACCTTGGGTTTCACTGTTGCCAAGACTCCTTCTGCCTTTTTCCCGGGAATCTGGGGACATCCCAGGGAAGATTTTGGCTCCTACGGAGCTGGGAACAGGAGCTGGATCCTCTCAGGAACCGGGCTGCCTGGAGTGCTGAGACCTGGAGAGGAAGCCACGTCGGCATTCAGAGGAAAAAGCAGGGGTTCAAATCCCGGGGCTGGGGGAGCTGACGTGGGGTCCCGGAGCTGGATGGGAGACTGGAGTCAGCTCAGTGTGCATTGTCAGAAGACTTCATCCATGTCCCAGCCACCGAGCTGAGCCAATGGCCACCAGGAGCTTTAGACTGAAAGCAGGAAGCTAGAGAAAGCGGGAAGCGTAGAGCCCGTACGGAGTAACTCAGAAAGGTGACAGCACTTGTCCAGGACCACACAGCTGGAGGTGGCAGAGCCAGGGAGAGATCCAGTCCTCTGAACTCCAGGGAACGCCTTTTCTCTTGAAACCTCCACCTCACATGTGATATCCAGGTCCGTTCTGACCTTGGGTTGAAAGGGACACTGAAATCGCCCCAAGCAACCATCCATGAAAATGAAATGGGATTCCAGAGGTATTTGAGCTCTGTATTAAACCGTTTTCCTATGTTTTAACTTGGTCAGGTAAGAATTATAGATGATGCTGGCAAAATTCTTGAGAAAAAAACAGGTGGTGGTCGCTCCGGTAAAGAGAAGGCTGTAGGTAGTTCCTGTTCCATAGAGCGGAAGGTTGGCATTAATACAAACTCTTGGTTTTCCTGGGAATTCGTAATCTTTTTGATTTTTCTATCTCCTGGGCTGTTATGGCTAAGACCTGGGTGGTATAAGTTTGCCCTAGACCTTGCTTCTCAGAGTGTGGTCCCCAGACCAGCTGAATCAGCCTCACCTGGGAACTTGTAAGAACGACAAATCCATGGGCCCCACTCTGGACCTGTGGAATCAGAATTTCTGCGGATGGGCCCAGGAATCTGTGTCTTAACAAGGCCTCTAGGTGATTCTATCACACACTAAAATTTGATAAGCCCTGACCAGAATTAAAAGGCAGTTCAAGTAAAAAAACACAGAAGCCAGTACAAAGTAATGGTTCAAACTGACAATTACTAGCTTGGAGACCTTGAACAAGTAACTAGGCCTCAGTTTCCTTGATTCTGAAATGGTAGCCTCATGAGGTAGTTGGGGAGCTCCAGTGAGATAATGCAGAAAAAGCCAGTATGTAGCACCTTGCTACATTTTTAATGGACACTCAGTACATGTTACTTACTAGTTCTATGATTATTGTAACCCCAGATGGCTCTAGCCCTGGCGTCCCGTGGCGTGAGCTCTAGGCCCTTCCTCGTGCCCTTTCTCTCGCAGAGCTTCCACAGCTCCATGCAAACCTTGCACTGCTTTGGGGTGAGCGCTGTGGGACTGGGTGGGGCCTCCTGAGCACCTTGGGGAGTGCATCTCTAGCCCCTCGCTCGTTCCTGAGTTTCACCACAAAATCAAGACAGAATTCGACCATATTCTGTCCTACTTCATGGTATGGGAAGCAGGTTTTGGGAACCTCACATTCCAAGCCAGAAGTCAAGACCTGTTCACCCCAAGGATGAGTCTTCTTAGGCAGAGAGGGAGGCCCACATCTCAGCATCAGAGCTGCCCTCGGAAATCCAGAGTGCCGGGCCCTGCTGGTCAGTTGGTCCTGCCCTGGCCCTTCCTCGTGGCTACTGCCACCAGCATCCACACGGTCACTTTCAGAGCAAGAGGCCAGCCGCTCTCCCAAACCGCCTGTCACACAGAACACAGATGCAGGAGTGGCAGCCTGGAGCAGCAGCTGCCTCCCTCGGGGCCACTGTAATGTCTCCTGGGGGGCCAGCCTGATTTTCCTTGGATGAGCCTTGGAAAATTAGTGAGCAATTCTGACTGGTTTAATTTTTCTCTCCTACGAACTTGAGAGACCATGTCCTCTTAGTCATCTTTGGAGAAGAAAGACAAGAGAGAAGAGACGTTTAAGGAAACACAGAGCAATTCATCTGTTCATTCACGTTCAGTAAGTGACTCTGTGCTCTGAGGACATTCTTTATTCTACAGACATTTATTGGGAACCCGCTCTGCATGGAGTGCTGGGGACAGCAGGGTGAATTAGGAATATTTCTGCCCTCAAGAATTCCGCGAGCTGATGGGGAGGAGGACAGGGCAAAGGGACTTCCATTGGGTGAGCTTTAACTGTGAGCCCGGCCCTGGGCTAAGTGCTTAATCCTCACAAGAACCCCCTGAGGTCTGTATTCTTATTCCCATTCTACAGATGAGGACATTGAGGCTGAGGGAGATGAGGTGACTGACTTGGAGGCACCCATTTGGAGAGTGGCAGGGCTCAGTGACACAAAAACCCTTCCTTTCTTTACTCTTCCACGCTGCCTTAGCGGGAGCATGTGCATCCATGTCTAGAGCAATGAACAGGAATGTTAGGTACGATGAGAAGGTGCAAAGTGTAGCTCAGAGGGAGAGGCATTGCTCTTGACTGCCATGTGGGCCTGGAAGCATAATCTAAGGGAGGGCATGGGCCTGGGGAAGCCAGTGGAGAAAAGGTCCTGAACAACGCTGTAGGGAAGGCTGGGCAAGGGGGTGGGATAGGACAGGCCCTGAGTGGCTCTGTTTGCCCTGAGCTAGGGCTGCAGGAGTCTGCTGTGTGGAGGCTGAAGAACCGAGCAGCCGTCATCTTGGGTCTGGCCTCGCCCTCAGTGTGATCCTGGCCAGTACCAGCTATCAGGCAAGATGGGATAAGTCAGGACAAAACTTGGAATAGGCCTTGCACTCCCAGATAAAAGTGTAATAAAAGCTTCTCAATGTGTTATACTTGGTTTCATTTTTATCACCATTATCTCCTTACCCACTCACATTTACTAAGTGCCACGTGTGCATAAAGTACTTGGCCTTAGGCTCAGAATGGGTCGGCGAATACTCATACCTCTCCTCGCCCAGCCCCTCTCCCTGGTCCACGCCAGTTCATAGCAACCTCTTCCTGCCGACGTCACATGAGAACGTCAGGAAGGAACTGGCGCGTGCAGAGAAGGAAGAAGGTTCCAGGTGCATTATGTGCCCTCATAAGGCGGTGAGATGAGTCCCATTTTATGGATGTGGTCACTGAGGCTCAGAGAGGTCAAGCTGGGGGAAGTGGAGCACTCTCTCTCCGAAGGTGGTGCCTTACGAGCTAAGGGGGTAGTTGACAGGTTTTGGGGGACAAATAAGAATCTATGATACATTTAGTTGATTTAGGTTAATCAATTAAAGTTAAACAACTTGTATTGCCTTAGTTGAGGCAGTATAGTAAAGCGGCAAATCAGATTGTACATTGCAGGCAGAGAGTCCTGGGTTCAAATCCTGACCCCACTTAGCTTTTCCGGGTCAATTCACCTACCTCCTCTGAGCCTTTCTTTTTTCATTTATAAAATCAGTATAATAGTACCTACTCTATAGGGTCATCAAGGTGAAGTAATACAGTTTATGTATAGTAGGTAGCTCTGTACTTGGCAAATGATGTTACCTCCTCTGCCCTGTCTTCTTCTCCAGGAAATGCTTGCTTCCAGATTAACTGGTTTGGACACATGAATATTGACCACTTGATCTGCTTATCCTAAGTATTATGTTATTTACTAGTGATTGCATGGCTATCCAAATACCTTGTTTCTTGGCCAAGCGCAAGGAAGCCAGTATAATTAGCATGGATGGCATGGTTGTCCTCCAAGAATGTCCTAGGTCTGCGTGGCTGGCCTTTGAAATTGCCTGGGTTTCATGATTTCAGAGCCCGTGGAAGTTCCATGTGGCAGATGGCTGGTTCTTCACCAACCCTTTTCCCTTTTCCTCTCAGCTAGACTAGTATTTCCCAGTTTCCCTTATAGTTAGGTAACTATGTGACTGAGTTCTGGCCAGTGAAACATGGGTGGAGATGATGGGGATGTGGAACGTGGGTGAAAAGCCTGGCCTCTAAGAATTTCTCACAAATCCTCCTCTCTTCCCACATCTGCTGCCAGATAGAGGATCAAGCAAAGGACTCCAAAGCTGTAGAGGATAGAGAACCACCAGATGGAAGGAAACTGGGTCCCTGAATGACTGAGTGGAGCAGAGTAACCATCCCATTCCACAGCCTGCATTGGTCCATGAGACAATATCTTACTAGGTTAAGCCACTGAAATTTGGGGCTTACTTATTTTTTTTTTGTTTTGTTTAGTTTTTAACATCTTTATTGGAGTATAATTGCTTTACAGTGGTGTGTTAGTTTCTGCTGTATAACAAAGTGAATCAGTTATACATATACATATGCCCCCATATCTCTTCCCTCTTGCATCTCCCTCCCTCCCACCCTCCCTATCCCACCCCTATAGGTGGTCACAAAGCACCGAGCTGATCTCCCTGTGCTATGTGGCTGCTTCCCACTAGCTATCTATTTTACATTTGGTAGTGTATATATATGTCCATGCCACTGCCTCACATTGTCCCAGCTTACCCTTCCCCCTTCCCGTATCCTCAAGTCCGTTCTCTAGTAGGTCCTCATCTTTATTCCCATCTTGCCCCTAGGTTCTTCTGATCATTTTTTTTTCTGTTTTTTAGATTCTATATATAAGTGTTAGCATACTGTATTTGTTTTACTCTTTCTGA
>NW_020175831.1:3120772-3348971 GCF_003031525.2 Neophocaena asiaeorientalis asiaeorientalis | reverse complement strand
AGCTGTCACTGTTTGCAGATGACATGATACTGTACCTAGAGAATCCTAAAGATGCTACCAGAAAACTACTAGAGCTAATCAATGAATTTGGTAAAGTAGCAGGATGCAAAATTAATGCACAGAAATCTCTTGGGGCTTACTTGTAATACCTATTAGCCTGCCCTAAGTAATATAGCCTGCTTATGACATATAGCAAGGTATTTCCAGCCATCATTAATACTGTCTCTAAATGACCCTATAAAATGAAATGCCCTGGGAGGAGTAATGTATTTCCTTACACTAGCATAAATTATTTATAAGCTTAGCCTGCCAGGTTCAAGCAGGGCCCTCTAGATATGTGGCACTATTTCTTTCTTTTTTTTTTTTTTTTAAGGATTTAAAAAAATTTTTTATTTTATTTATTTATTTTGGCTTCATTGGGTCTTCTTTGCTGTGCGCGGGCCCTCTGTAGTTGTGGCAAGCAGGGGCCACTCTTTGCTGCGGTGTGCGGGCTTCCCATTGCGGTAGCCTCTCTCACTGCGGAGCATGGGCTCCAGGCGTGCAGGCCTCAGTAGTTGTGGTGCACGGGCTCAGCACTTGTGGCTCACCAGCTCCAGAGAGCAGGCTTAGCAGTTGTGGCGCACGGGCCCAGTTGCTCCGTGGCCTGTGGAACCCTCCCGGACCAGGACTCGAACCCATGTCCCCTGCATTGGCAGGTGGACTCCCAACCACTGCGCCACCAGGGAAGCCCAGCACTGTTTCTGATGGCATGTGCAGATGAGGTGGGGAGATGGCTGGTACAGTGGTTCTCAAAGCATCAGTATCACTGGTAACTTACTAGAAATGCAAATTTTTGGGTGCTATCTCAGATCTACTGGATCAGAAACTTTGGGAGTGGGGCTCAGCCATCTGTTTTCACAAGCCCTGCAGTGGTTCTGATGCACCAGGCAAATATTTGAGAACAGTTGAAGGAGGAGGACTGCGGGAGACCTGGAGCTTATATCTGGGGAGAGCAGAACACAGTGGGGTTCACAGCAACTGCTCTGGTGCAGACCAAGGGCACAGGGTAAAGGGCACAAGGGGAGAGGGAACAAAGGTGAGTACTTTACAGTTTTCCAATGATCGTATCATTGACTGTGGCCCAAAAGTTAAGAATTTGGTTTGTCCCTCCATAGAGGACTAATTACTACACCTGAATTCTTAGTATTAGTTTGCCATAACAAAATACCACAGACCGTATGGCTTACACAACAGAAGTTTATCTTCTCGCAGTCTTGGAAGGGTTAAAGATTAAGGCACAGTTTTGATTTCCGCTGAGGACTCTCTCCTTAGTTTAAAGATGGCTACCCTAGTGCTGCCTCTTCACAAGCCTGTCCCTCTGTGTGCACACACCCTGTTGTCTCTTTATATATCCTGATTTCTTCAGATTAGATAAGGGCTCTACCCTAATGGCCTCATTTTAACTTAGTCACCTCTTTAAAAGCACAGTCTCCAAATACAGTCACATTTTAAGGGTCTGGGGGTTAGAGCTTCAACATAGGAATTTTGGGAGAGACACAGTTCAGTCCATAACAGCTGTGGAATCTGGAATATTACTACTTTCTTATTTTCCTGTGCCTCTGAGAACTTCCTTGAATAATCCTGGAGACAAAGATAATTACGTGCTATATTTAACGTCTTCTTTGGAGTAAAAAGCTTGCTCTACTTTATTCTAGCAGTGAAGTTAGAACTGAGTTAATATTTTTGGCAATAAGTTGGCTGATGGAAACTAGATCTCGATAAAAGTAATGCAAAAGTAAATGGGCCCTGTTTTAAATAGAGTTTCCTGGACCTCTCGGGCAGCTGGAGGTTAATTTGTGAATGAATGTAGAGTGTTTGGCAAATAGGGACTGTAAAACAACTTTATAATCTGGTGGAAACCTGCATTTTGCCCTGAGTTGATGACCAGTTAGTGCCGTGGCAAATGGGAAAATACTTTCCTTGAAATTTTGTTCTTTGGAAATAAACAAGAAGATCCTTTGTTAGGATGGAAAAATGAGTTCCTCTGAGATGCTTTTGAGTCAATTTGGTGTGTTAGTAAGCTCTGGTTTTAATCTTAAATAATGACTGAGTAATGCGGCAGAAAAATAGAATGGGAGAAAAAATAGATGGGCAACTCTTCTTGAAACTCATGTTTCACAAGCTTGTATTGTTGTTCCCAAGAGAAATCTTCAGCATGTCAAAGGATTGCTTTATCTTTCATTCTATTCATGTGGGTCTCCCCTTGCCTTTGCTCCCTCGCCTTCATATTAACTAGCAGGGGTCACAGATTTGGTGCCCCTGCTGCCAAGGTGAGCTTTGCCATAACAGCTTCAGGTAGTCTAAACTTGGGGCAATTTAGCTGCCTTTAAAATCCCACAGAATGAACTTTCTTATCATTTGTTAACTGCCAGGGCAAAGTTCACTGAAAAACATTCTTACTGCTAGTCTGTGAAATGGTGGCTGTTGAAGTCCTATGCATACAGGCACGTTAGCCTATGCTCAAAATATGCTTATGGGGCAAATTCTGATATGATTAATGTTGGCATCATTGAGCATACATTAGTGGAATTTGCATATATAAAATTTGAATAATGTTCAAGGACATTAAGTGATTTCAGATTTAATAGTGATAATCATAGCTAACATTTATTGCAGTATTACATGCCAGACACTGCTCTAAACATTTTGTATAATAATTAATCCTCACAACAGGTCTACGAAATAGGTCCTATTATCACACCCATTTTATAGATGAGAAAATCGAGGCACAGAAAACTTCAGTAACTTGTCCAGGATGGAACAGCTGGCTTATACGAAGCTGGGCTGTGAGCGCAGACAGGCTGACTCCAGAGCCTACCCTCCCACACCCTGGGCTACATGGCCATAGCCGTTAAGCACACTGAGGCAGGAAAATGGCTTTGCCTTGCCAGGGCAGGTGGTACAGAGCTGAATGGAGGCTTCTCTCCCAAGATAGGGCTTCATAAAACTGGTATTCATCTCAAAGTGTTATTTTGGGGAGTTTGTAAATAAAGTGTGAGTCTGTAGTTTGTAAACGAAGTGTGAGTCTGGAATCCTTGTTCCTTCCCCCTGGTCCTTTTGGAGAAACTCTTGTGCGTGTATGCTTGTGTGCGGCCAACAGGTGCCTACTGAGGGCTATTTGGAGGGCCCCTGAGAGCTGCAGTCTTGACTGAGACAGCCCCTGCTCTCCAGGAACACAGCAGAGTCTGGGAGAGCCCAGACTCCAAGACATAATGACACCACAGTCTGACAGCGCTGAGAGTAGAGGTCAGAGTCAGGAGCTGGGTGAGGACACTGGGGAAGGATTTGCAGAGGAGAGAATGAGCTAACTATAAAGGAACAACAGTACTTTACCACGGAGTAAGGTGGGGAGGGGGTGTGTCATTGTATAGAGGGGAAGGGCATGAAGTGCTCCTCACTGGGGGTGCTAGTGGGGGCCATGATGGGTGATGAGCCCCAAGGGTTGGGGCATGAACTTTATCTTGGGGGGGATGCACAGTCAGTCGAGGTTCGTAAGGGAAGTAGTGCCATCCACAAGGACGTATGTGCTTTTTTAGCAAATTAAGGATGGATTTGTCCAACTGGAATGTGGTTGACTCATGAAAGAGTATTTATGATTCTAGGAATGGCCTTATGCTAATGTGGAAGAAGTGACAGTCTTGGTAGGAGAGGCAAACACCTCTCCTACCTGTTTGCTAACGTTTGGGATCCCATAGTTAGAGACTTGTTCCTTTGCTTAAATGCCATCTCCTATCACTTGTAAGATATTCTCATAAGTCACTTAAATATAGCCACGCTAGCATACACGAGCAGCTTTCCTGAGTGAAGGGTGTGGTGAAATATGGGGAGAAGTGGGAAAGGAGAATGTAGGGGAGTACAGCGGTGAGTTTGAACACATGGAGTATATATAGTGGTAATCCAAAGTGGACTCAAAACTTGGTTACACTGGGAGGTAATGTAATATCAGGGTCAAATAGGAAATGATGCGGAATTGTGAATTGTTTTCAAATGATTTAAATCATTAGCTCATTAAGTACTTTAAAACCGCAAAGATTCATCTAAACAATTTTGAACGGGTATCAAAGCACTTCTTAGTTGCAGACAACAGAATTCAGTCCTGGCTAATTCAAGCAGAAAAGGAGTTTGTTAAGGGATATTCAGTAGCACATAGAGTCTGTAGGAAGGCTTGGGAACAGGCATGGAGTCTCTGTCTATAGCCAGGAATGGTGACCAAAATCATGCAGCAGAACTGGTCCAGTGGAGACCCTTCTGCTTTCACATTGGGCACAGATGCTACACCAGGCAATGCCAACATCACTGATGTTGGTGTTGAATGATTCCACCAGAACTACTAAATTGCCTCTGGAACCTGTGTCCACTTTCACTGGAAAGTGATCCTCAGAAACACCTCCTTTTTGGGTCACGAGATTCTATGGTAAAGTTGAGTAGGTGTGTTCTATGGATGAAACTTGGTTGCATGCCTGCTCCCAGTGCTGGGGGGCTAGAAAGGTGAGTATCTTGTGCTTTTGGTGATAGGTTGACTGTCTTCGACCAAGACACATGGGGGGCGTGTCCCCAGATCCGAGGGCCAGGGAGCGTGGAGGCCAAACAGAATGACAAGGACCCACCACAAAGAGTAGCTTTTGTACATGTTTCTGATGCTGCCTAAGAGTCACACAGGACAAAGGGAACTTTAAGCCCTGCTAATAGTGATGCTACTAAATATTTGAAAAGTAGAGCCTTCTATTTCTTCCTCATCCACTAGCCAAAAGCCAGTACATTTATGTCAAAATAAGAAAAAAAATTGCTCAGTTTTAAAATAAGTTTTATACTTTAACGTTGGACTTAAGAAAACTCCCCCCTCTGTCTTTGTCTTTTTTTAAGTGCTGTTTCTGCCATATTCTCCAAACCTGGTTAAAAATAACCCAAGTAAGTCTTTAAAAAATGTATTATGTAGCAAAGAGTTCTAAGAATGTGTCCTCTTATATGTATAAAAATGAAGCCCAGTTATAGCAATAAATTTTGACTGGAATGCAGAGTGACTCAGTCAGAGGGGCATGTCATGTGACCATGATGACAGGCATTCATTCATAATTTGATGACTTCTCCATCTAGAATCTGGCAGTCTGACAGCCCAGCACCTGCTCTACCCCAGCAGTGAGCAAGGAATACCTCAGCTGTAAACGAAGGGATGTGGGTACAAAGAGATGTTTTATCATTCAGTATTTTTTTGGTCTCACTGTCCAAGTATGTAAAATTCAACCTAAAACCTTCAGGTTGACCATAAAAAAGACCCGAGGACCTCACCATTCTGCACAAAGCTCAAGGAGTCGCCTGGAGAAACAATTTATTTTCTGTAACTTTGCAGACATATAAAAATGAATAGGTTGTAAAGAACATTAACAAGTTAGTATTACAGTATCTCTAAAATTTTCAATGTACATACTCACTTTAGGGGAATCTACCCTACAACAATGAAAGCATCAGTATTTAAGGATATATTTACAAAGATGTGTTTACTTCAGTATTGTTTGGAGTGGGGGAAAAAGCAACCCTGAATGTCCATTAGTAGAGGAATAGTTGAATAAATTTGGTTACATTCTTACTGTGAACTATTATGTGTATGTTTAAAAGAATGATTTTATATGTATTGACCTGGAAGGCTGTCCCTATATATTGTTATATTTTAAAATCCATTGCCAAAAAAATGCACAGAGGATAAGTAAACCCATCTTTATACAAACACATATGTGTTTGTACATTTATATTTGCTGGGTGAGTATTGAGAAGTATGTGGAAGAATATTATAAGCCAAATTGTCACTTTTCTCCGAGGGATTGTTTAATGTTACAACAAACACATATTAGTTGTGTAATTACAATACAGAGAAGGAAATGTACTTAACCATTTAGGATATGGTGAGGATTTAATGACACAATATTTATAAAATGCTTTTTATGATCCCTGGTCTCTAGTAAGCATCTGAGAAATGCTGGATATTATTACTTGATTTTTTTTTTCCTGGACTGCTGCAACATACAGCAGTCTGGCCCTTGCCTTCCTCCACACTATTATTTATTGCAGTCTATGTTCCAGATGGCTCGTAGTCTCTGAGGAAACCACACGCTATCACTGTCACCCTATGCCTGTGTGTATAAAGTCCCCAGTCTTAGAACCTCAGGTTCCCCCTCCTTCACCTGAGTAGCTGCTTTGTACCCTTTGGGCCTCAGTTTAAGTGCCTTCTCTGACCTGCAAGTGAAGGTGAGAGATCTGTTCTCTCTGGGCTGTCTGTCGCATGTCGCAATACCGTTACCCTGTTGGAATAGTCTGTCTGTCTGTGGGGCTGCGTCTACCCATCTTTGCATCCTCAGCATCCACCCCAGGGCCATGGAATGGGTACTTGGTAAACATTGATGGAGCAGCTGAATGAACAGTGGCTGCATGACCATACTGGAAGAGAAAGAGGCAAACTGGTTTCTCAGGAAAAGCTCAGGAAGCCAGACAGGCGCTGTGTCACTGTTTGAGTTCTAGGTGCCTGCTTGGGTTATTCAAGCGCAGTGTTTTCATGTCTCAGGCTTTTGCAAATTGGGAATGGACTAAGGTGTTCCTGCTTTTTAAATGACTAATTTGTTCAGATTATCATATAATGTCCCTCCAATGTCAAAGTTATTAACTTACCAGGACAGTTAATAACCGCTCTTTATTGACTTTCTGCATATGTACAAAAACCTCAGTTTAACCAATGTCAGATAAAAGCAATTGAGAAAATATATTGCAGAATGGAAACTCCAGGAAGAGCTTTGCGGTTGGTAACTGAGACTACCATGTGAACAAGAGGTACAGTCCTTAAATGGCAGAGGACTCATTTCTTGGCCCTGTTCAAAATACAATTTTCTTTTTTTTTTACATTTATATTATATACATTTTAAATAATTGTTTCTTTATCTTTGTTAGGTTATTACCATTAGAAAACATGTTAAAGTGTATCATTACATTATTGCAAATCTGGTGGGTGAATTAATGATATATATTATTTTAATAGAGACGCCTATTAATCAGAAAATTTTAATGACCAGCATAAAATACTATTTTCAAAAAAGGTAAAATTATGACTCCCACACAGAAATCAAATTAATATATGTTAAAATTTTCCCTTAATTTATTAATTGACGAGCGAACACAGACAGATGTTATTACTGATTTAAAAGAAAATCCAAAGAAAGACACATTGCAGATGACCAACATCGAATTGAGTGAGGAAATGGAGGCAAAATTGAGTTTTTCATGGGGAGGTGATGATGGTAAAGGAGTATTTTCTGAAAAGGACAGAATTTGCATGTCTACAGACAAGAATTATTTTGCTAATAAATTTTAGTAGGAGTGTATTCCAAATATTGCATGGGACATACTTGTACAAAGTAAAAGTTCATCTGAAAATAAAATTTTACTGCTGATCCTGTTTATTATTTTTACTTTTTTTTCCCTCTAAATCTGGCAACCCTATCTGAGTTGAGCATTATTATAATAGTTCATCTCTAAATCTACTAGGTCAATAACCCGCCTACCCCCAAAATGGCAAATTGTTATGTTTTCCACCAAACCTACTTCCTGATCTATATTCCATATTGCAACATGTGACATTCTCATCCAGTCTTATCCAAGGTCATGTTCTCTCTCCTTACTTACATTCAATTGATTAGTATGTACTCTATTCTCCAAACCGTGCAGTTGTCTTCATCTCTATTGCCTAAGCTTCATGTCAGGGTCTCATCCTCTCTGGCCTAGAGATTTGCAAATTTCCTAAATTAATCTTTCAGTTTTTATTTTCACCAGTCCCTCCTACATGTTGTTGACAGGTTGTATTTCTGGATTAAATTTTCCCCTCCTTACTTCCAACAGGAGGTGGTTCAAACCCCTTAGCCCGGCCTTTCGCAGTCTGACCATGTTCTACTTTCTGGTCACCATCCTCACTGCCCCACCCTCCTTCTGCTCTAGGCATAATAGTTGTTCACAACGCTGAGTCTCTGCACATGCTGTTTGCTATGCCTGTACTGCTGTCTCCTTCACTCTCTGCTCCCAAATCCTGCTTCAAGAGCCTGCTTAAATGTTACCTCCCCTCTAAAGCCTCCCTGTGTTCCAAAGCTGTCCCCTCCCAACCCATTCAATCTTCCTTTCATTGAGTTTCCATTGTAGCATTATATTATTAAAACATGTCAATAATTGTACTGTTTCTGTCTTGCTCAAAAGACTGTGAGCTTCTCAAGGACCAGGGTTATGTCTTACTCATTGTTTTAAATATACAGTACCTAGCATAGTGCATGACAACTAGTATGCATACAGTATCAGAAAAGAAGTAAATACCTATAACTCTTATATCTCCACCAGTGAAAAATTATCATGGAATACCTGAAGATGAAGTTGCAGCAAATGAAGGTAATAGGAAGCTAACCAGTTAAAGGTGGAATAGCGACCGATGCCTGTTCAGGTTCATTGGATTTCACCCAAATGATCATGCTTACACATGCAAGTACATGTTTATTAAGCATTAAGCATATAGGTACAGATGTCTAGCACAGAATGAAGACAGCAGGGACTTGTTGTCCTTTCTGTCCCTCCAAGCGTGAGAAGCACAGATGAAACTTATCGTTGTAACAAGATACATCTGATCACCTTCAACGTAACAGTATACATCTCAGCTCTTCCAGAATACTTTTGAATACATCCAACGTTTATTCCTGTGAACAGTTTTCCTTGTAGAGTTCATCCTCTGGCCATGGCCTACAAGTGAAACCCCCATTCAGCCCCCAACAATATCTGAGAAGTCAAGAAGAGAGAAACTCCTTACAAACATTACAGTATTAAGGGCTTTTGCTTATTTCATTTCTTCCATCAGGACTGTCATTCGTGAATTTCTCATAGTAGAACTAAAAATTGTTTATCAAGATGTTACAGGTGGAAAGAGAGAGAGGTAATGCCATTTAAAAAATGTAGTCTAGGGATCGCCTACATCAGAACCCTTTGGTGTGCTTGTTAAAAAAGCAGATTCCTGGACTTCCCTGGTGGCACAGTGGTTAAGAATCCACCTGCCAATGCAGGGGACACGGGTTCGAGCCCTGGTCCAGGAAGATCCCACATGCCAAGGAGCAACTAAGCCCGTGTGCCACAACTACTGAGCCCACGTGCCACAACTACTGAAACCCGTGCGCCTAGAGCCCATGCTCCACAACAAGAGAAACCATGGCAATGAAGAGTAGCCCCCGCTCGACGCAACTAGAGAAAGCCTGTGCACAGCAACAAAGACGCAATGCAGCCAATCACTTCTATTGGTGAGAGAAGCAGGTGGCTCTGTGTGCTGAGTTAAGGATGGATTTTTTTCCAACTGGACACGACTTTAGGATAACATGTAGGATATTGGAAAATGGAGCAAAGAGCATGTTTCTGAATAGGGGATAAAGTGCACTGTGATGTCTGACGTTGCTGAATTGAAGTTAAATGAGCAAGGATTCATTCTCGGAGGCAGGCCAGATCCTCCTAGACACTCTGGTGGACACCTGATAAAACTCCCATTTTTATACTAGGGTATTCAGTTTCTTTAAAGCCTCTTTTTGTTACTACAATATAAACAATTAACCAAGCACTTATTACCTCCCCTTTTATTTCAGATTTAGAAATGTTGGCACTTGGAGCATGATGTAAAGAAATGTGACAAAAGGGCACAAAATTGGTGCCTTCGCTTCGAGCTCCAGGCTAAAACTTTCATCTATAGCTTTGGTCCTTCTTTATCTGAATCTAAAATAGAAAAGATGATTAACAGACCATGCTGCTCCTCTCTCTTCTTGAATAGCTGACCTTCGTGCCTCTCTTTCGCAGCTGGGTCCCATTGCCTGCGTGAACACAGAACTCACTGGGAGCATCCAGTCCCTCTGCTCGGTCCTCCTCTTATTTCTCACTTCCTTTCTGGGGGATAATCTTAATTTAGCCTAAAACATTTCTCAGCCACAGCCCTGGAGCTCTCAGCATTTTGCATACTTTATGTCTTAAGAGGCTAACCTGTTAAGCAGACAGCTTAAACACTTGTAGTGGTTTCCTTATGGGTCCCTTGGTAAAGTACCCCAAGTCTGGGGGAGGCTCCGCGATATTGCAATTGTGGTAGGGTTGTGTAAATACAGCACAGATTCCTGTGGGTTTGATGCTCTTTCTTCCAATGTTTTCAACCTCTTCAAGATGGGTGCTGTTACTGCCATTTTGCAGATATATTCAGGCTTAGGTTAACTGACTTACCCTAGGCCACACAGCTAGAGAGTGGTGATATCAGATTTGAATTCCAGGTCTGTGTGGCACCAAAGTCTATTTTCTCCACATCAGCAAATAGTTTTCTTAGGAAAGACTGATAAATAGCGCCCTTGGAAAGCTGGAAAGCTGTGGAAAGCCGAGAGCTGAGAGTAAATTTGTCGTAGCTAATCTTCCTTTGGCCTTTAGTGGCCTGGGTACAGCTTAATTAGGGCAGCTCTTGTAGCTATTTCAGGTTTAAGTTTACTGTGTACGAAAGAAACAGAAGCATCCAGGGTGCTAGAGAGGAGAGCACTGGGGAATCCAGGGAGAAGTTTAAGACAGAGGAAGTGGTGGAGGAACTGACAGGTGTAAGAGCAGAATAAAAGATTCATGGTGTGGCCATACGTAATTACCACTGATTTAGTAAGAATCTGCTTTAGAGTCATTGCTAAAATCTGTGAGCCTCCTTATGGGTGGGATATTTACCTTTAAAAAGTAAAAATTAAAAAACTGCATTTTAGCGTTGATTTTTGATTTTATCTACAAGGAACCAAAAGATAAAATTCCGTGGTGCTCAAAGAGACAAAAATCTGTGGAATTTTTGGCTTTATATTAATTTAACTGGATTCCTATATGTAAAACTGATAAATGTGGAGCCACTTGGATAAAGCCAAGAGAAGGTGTGGGGTCTTCCTGCCTGGCCTTGTCATCCCCTCCTGTGATAACCCCTGCGGTATTCCCTCAGGCTTCTGTGGCCCTCAGAAACATAGGTTGTGAAAACTGCATTAGGATAAGTAGAAGGTGATTAAGCTTCAGAAGGCCTGTGTCTCATGTCTGCTCTACAATCCTGGCTTTATAACCTTGGGCAAATCTGCACCTCAGCCCCTTACTCAGAAAGTGGAGATGATGATGACCATTGGCCTCCAACCTCCCAAGGCTATTCAGAGCTAGGAACCTGGAGATCCTATGTAAATATCTAGTGATATTATTTTATAGTCATTTGTGGTGGTACTCTCAATCTTTGAATATTTTATTCCTTTGGGAAAACTCCATGCCTCATACATGCTTTCTGATATTCAAAAGTTTTGTACCTTGTATCCAGCTTTCCTAATTGGTTAGGATAGTTCCACCTCTCTTATTTTGCCATTAGCTATTTTCAACTCCAAATTCTAATTGGTAAGAGTGTAGAGGGTCCCCAAGGCCCCCTCTAGGTTCAGTGATTCACTAGGAGCACTTACACACTTTCACGGGACTTAACATAGGATTCATTACAGGGAAAGGAAACAAAGCAAAATCAGCAGTGGGAAGAAGTGTATGGGGGCAAAGTCCAGAGGAAACCAGGTGCAAGTTTCCAAGAGTTTTCCCCCTGTAGATTCACATAGGCTGTGCATAAGTCCTCCAAAATCAAATTGTGACACCATGTGTAACACGGTGTCCATCAGTAGAAACTCATTGCCTAAGGCTCCTGCTGGGGGCTGGTCATGTAGGCACCCTTTGTCTAGCATGCATCAGGAGCCCAGGCTGCCCGATGGAAAGCAGATGTTCAGCCTCTGCCACATTGTTTGTATAAATAGTTTAGGAACAGTGAGCCAACTTTAACAATTAGGGAATGGTGGGAACCCTCCTGAAATTCTAATTCACAGACGCCAGCTAAGGACCAAAGTTGTAAATGGGCCTTTCTAAGGATAGCAGATTCAGGCCTGCTATGTTAACTCATTTCTGCTCAGGAAGCTTCAATCTTTTTGTTCCTATTTACCTGTTAAAACAATTTGGTTATAAAAATAACTCAGGAAAATTTGGAAGTGTTCTTTTCATGTTGATGATAGCATTTTGAGATGAGAGTTCTCCCTCAAACTCTCTGAACTCAGATAATTTACTCTGCTTTTATAAAAAGCTCATAGTTGTATCAGTAAATGAAATGAAAATGATAAAAACAAACCAAAAATCTAAGTTAATATAGTTAACATTTAGAAATATGATAGCAAAACATTATCTTTTTTGTGTAGTAAGTTTCATTAAAATATTTAAGTCTTTCTCTATGGCACAACATTTTTGTATATTAAGAAGGTAAAGCAAATAACTCTGAAAGCTTATGTATTACTTAGAAAGATGTTAAGATGCTGTTACAAGAGACCCAGTAAAAAGTTAGCTTACAAAACAAAGATGTTTATTTCTCACACTCATAACAGTTTCAACGTGAGAGTTTCAGGTGGATGGAACAGCTCTGCCAACTTCATCAGGGACTCAGCTGATGGCTGCCCTGCCATCTGTATCACGTGGTTCACCACATGTTGTTTTCCAGGTTCTGGCTATTGGCGCCTGGAGGAAGGGGTGAGGAGGGGAAGTCCAGAGCCAGGAATCTCCTCTCAAGCAAGAAAAGTGAAAATTGCTCATATAAGTTTTGTTTGTTGTTTATTGGTGAGAGATTGGTCACATGGCCACATGTAGCTGCAAGAGAGGCTGAGAAGTATAATCTAGCTACATGCCTAGGAAGAAGGGATGGGAAACTTTTAGTGGGCTGCTAGCCATCTCCCCCACAACTCATAAGAGTTTTTCATTACAGGTGCAAACTAGGATATTTAGCACTTTGTTTAGAGACTTGTAACTTTCCAAGTAATCGCAGAGCAAGTTAGGAAATTCTCTAGAATGATATCTAAGCTTTCACTTTAAAAAGTGCTTTGATAATCTGTAGCATGACGATTTCAAGGTGGAAAACTCATCCTGACAATTTACCAAAGTGCTTTCAAAATATTTTATTATTCTTGATAGTTTTACCCCAACTTTAGTTGATATATTCTTCTCTTTAGTTTTCTCTTTTGAGCAATATGTAACGCTTCCTGCCCTAAACCAATCTTTAGCTAAAGGGCTTTCCTTTTGTTGAATACCTTTTAACCTCTATATTATAATTATGATTTCAAGGTTCAGTTGTACTTCCTTAATGTAAATCTAGGGAAAGTGAAAAATAAACCACCTCATTTCCAGTTTCTACTTTTATACTACATCTGTTATCTTACTTATGGATATAACATAATATCCAACTCCTTAAGTGTATTATGTTTATAATCGACCTGCTTATGCCTTCATTCCTGACATATAAATAGTAACATTTGATTTTTTAAGTTTAAAATTGCATTCTAAGGTTGTTTAGAAGATTCTTGTGTTGTTTCATTAGATAATCTCCTATAATTTATGCAGATTTATTTTAAAGTTGGTGTGAATGAAAAGGAGTAGTTGCTAGATGTCAATGACCAATAATAAGGGTTCATTTATTACCTTGGCTGGAACTGCATAAAAACTGGGTCATTGACTTAGGTATTTGTTTTTTTCAGTTCCACATTCTGAGATTTTTGTATCACACATGCACACGTACACACACGTGCACACTGCACACATTCATACATAGTGTGTATGTGTATGTATATTCCACTTGAACTTCGCTTTGTCTAAATGTGAAATTTCTCTCAGAAAATTTCCCTGTTGCTAAAAGTGTGGTCCTTAATGTACTGAGATGATCCCATATGTACAATGATGAAGGATTCCATTTTGAGTTGTCTCTTGGTGGTGGAGACATCTCTGTACTGAGCTCTTCTCACTTTCTCCCACAGTCCCTGGTACAGTCAAGAATAGCTATTCACCACATGCCAAATTTGACTTGGGCACAGGGCATGCGGTCAGAGGACAGGATGCGATTGACCAATTCATATGGCTCAAACCACGACCTAGGATTCACATAGGGCACTGAGCCAGACTGCTGCAGACAATAATCCCTCGGTGCTTTGAATTTACAGAGTGCTTTAGATATATATATTGCTATATTTCTCTTCCCCCAAGCTCTTGCTAACCTACTATCTCATGGTGGTTTCACAGAAGTCTGGAAAAGTATGAAGTGAGAAGCATGACTAAATCTATTTTTCTTACCTTTTAAATTTTATGTTTTCCTTTTCCTCCTTCCCTCCCTTCCTTTCTTCCTTCCTTCCTTCCTTCCTTCTTTCCTTTCCTTTCTTCTTTATTTCCTTTTTTTTTCTTATTCACAGAAAGAGAAACTAAAGGGGTAGAGATGTTTAAGTAAAATGTTTAGAATTCAGGTCTACCAGCTGCAAACCCAGTGTAATTGCTACCATATAAGGATATAGATGGAGACAAGAGGAGAGACAGAAAGAGAGAGAGTTGTGTTGTGTATTAGGGGGAGGGAGTGACGCAGTTCACAAGTGTTTCCACTTTAAGCTTTTCCCTGATTATCCAAAACTTTGTATCGTGGAAGGCACCCAAGGAGCCATCTGGGTCAGCTTCCTACCACTGCATGGCCCCACTCCTTGATCTGGCTTCCTCTTGATCATTTCACGGATGAGATGCTCATATCTCACAAGGCAGCACATCCTGGTTAAATCGTTTGTGTGGTAAGAACATATATTGGGCTGCAATTTGCTTCCCTGTGACTTCCATCCCCTACAGGAATACATAAACAAGTGTCATCTTTTCCTTGACAGACTCTAGTCTAGACATCTGAGAACACATATCATGACTTCACCAGTTTTTCTCCCCTCCAGGCAAGCATCTCTATTTTGTACAGCTTTGCCTCTCTACGTTTATATTGCATTTTATCCTTGTGCTTCTTAAGATGGACAGAGAACTGAGAGCCAGACTCCCACCAAGAGAACAATGGGCAGTTACATTCCCTGAGCAGAAAGGCATGTGGAAGTGGAGATTCAGAGCATCTCTGGGGGCAGATGCTGACAACGCTGTCCTGACTCTGCCCCCAAGATAAGTTACCTACCCCTTGTCTACTTCTGCTTTTTCATCTGTAAAATAATGAACTAGGAATCAATGAAATAATGCTTGTGAGCAGTTGGGAACAGTACCTGACACATAAGTCTATGTGTGAGCTGTTATTGCATTCATATTTTTGGCAGTCATTTCACAGTTAGAACATTCTGAAATTTGAGGCAACCAAAGACATGGGCATTTTTGTACCAACCAGTAAAAGTCAATATCCCTCCTCCCTTGTATATACGAGTGTGTGCAGTTTGTATGTGTGTGTGTTTGAACCTGAATGAAGGGTTCTATTCCTGCTAAAAGTCATCTGGCTTATTTCCGTATGTATCCTCCAGCCTGTTAAGTGGTTTGAATCTTGAAGGTGCCCATCCAACACGGCAAGTCTCCCTCCCAGTCATGACTCTTATGACTCCAATCTTACATTGAAAAAAAAAAAACCAAATAAGACTAGAACAATTACAGAGCACTTTTTTGGTTTACGTCATCATCCAGACTACACTGATTTATCTAGTCCCTCATAGTACAAGCTATTTAATTTCATGTTTGTCTGAAATCAAGATCTCCACTTTGCAAGGGCTCTATATTGACTTACCACTGAGTATCCATATAGTTATGCAAGGAAAGGAGATTAGTTTGGCATGATTTATCTATAAAGCAAATTTTCATTTTGCTCCTTTCTCAATTCTCTTAGCTCTTGATAAATCACATTAAATATGTGTGGTGCTGGCTATCATATGCATAGCTATCACTATAATTTTGCTTATGGACTTGGCCAGAACCTGTGATTTTACTATTGAGGACCAAATCCAGTGTGTGTTTCTGGTTTAGCAGAAACTAATTATTAATCCAACCTTGGGTTTTACTTTACACTTATAAACTGTGAAAATACTCTTTTTTTTCTTCAAAAGTCTTCCAGTGCTTCACAGAAAGTAATTTATTTCCCTTTAAACATAAACAACACTCAAGAAACAAAAGAAAACCAAATAGAAGAGCATGTCCAGAGACTCCTAGTAATTTCTTTGGGATAATCCGCGAGATTGAGTAACAGAACCAGTAAAAATCAGACTTCCTCTCTGCTTGCCCAGTATTTTTTCCCAAGAGCAGCCCTGCATTCCGTTGGCCCTTATGTCTTTCATGGGAGCACCTTATCAGGTAAGATTTCAACTAGAGGTTCACATGAGGCTCTATCTGTTTGAACAACCTATGAATCTTTTGAGGTTTTGGTCCATCATTAATTTGCAGTAATTGTTTTGACATTGTTGATCTCTCAAAACATAAAAAGTATTCCCTACCAATAAAGGGGCTGTGATTTCATTAAGGATTTGTTATATTTCAAGGGGGAATACAATGTTTTATGAAAAACAAAAGGAACCTTGTCATATTCTATTAAAGCAGTCTCCTAACCCCCACTGAAATTGCCTGAGGACTTACATGGCTCCTAATTACACACAGTCTACCTTAGATTTTCATGTAATTTAAATGAATGGGTCTTGTACTGAACGTCTCACTTCTAAATTACTCAATGTCTCTTATTTAAATTGCTCAAACTCAATATTTTGACCTCCTTCCTCAAAGAGTCACCTAAGAGAATAGAAGATTCTGGAAAAAAGGGAACCTATCTCTCAGTTATCAAATTACTCATTATGTTTTTAGACATGACTAGTTCACATTTCTTTACTAAAATACGGTAGAGGTTTGCCATAAGAGGAGAGGACTGGATGGATAATTTGAGGAAAAGGGTTTTATTTCCCTAAACAGTTCCCAGAGAGATTAGAAAATACTTATTACTGCTACCTTAAAATCTGATCTGTAGGGCTTGCCCACTGCTCTCTGCATGTGAGGGAAGCAAACTGCCAGATTGTAAACACAGCTTGAGTTGCCTCCTTTTTGACGTTTGAAATAAACTTACGTCCCCTTGGGATCTGAATTTAGTTTTGACAAAATGCCGCTTTCTGTTTCAACAAAGGATAAAAGGAGATCACCTCATAATGGTTCCTTCTTAAACTAGTTGTCCTTAAAGTGGTCATTTTGAATGAGCTAAGGTATAGATTTGAGAAAAACATTCAAAATCAGCGGGAATTTTTAAGTCCTTGGTTTGAGGTGAGCTTCACATGTTTGGAAAATATTGTATTTTCAGAGCTTAGTTGGAGTGGGATATGAGGAAGCACAGGGTGGGAGTGGAGGAGGTTAGGGAGTGGTGATTATTTCCTGGCTGACCCTGAAGCTGGAGAGAGAAAGAGAGAGAGAGAGGAGGGAAAGAGAGTGAGAGAGAGAAAGAGGAAGCAAGATAGAAAGAAAGGGAGGAAGGGAGAGAGGGAGGGAGGAAGGAAGAAGAAAGGAAGAAGAGGAAAGAAAAGGAAAGAAAAGAAAGGAAAATCAAGCTTTTGGTCAACTTTAAAAATATCCCTTTCCATGTCACACTTTCACTGTTACGGAGCTGCTGGTTCCATTCTGCAAACCTTTCCTTACATCACCAAGTCTGTTCGCTGTCACAGTGATTCTCATTGAAATGCACAAATAAGGGTGGATAAAAATTGTTTTGTGAAGTGTTACGTGTGAGCATGGATGGGTGGTAAATGATAATATTAATAACAAATATAATAAAATGTAATGATAATAAGCTCGGTGCTCTGTGACGACTTAGATGGGCGGGATTGGGGAGGGGGAGGGAGGTCCAAGAGGGAGGAGATAGATGTATACATACAGCTGATTCCCTTCATTGTACAGCAGAAACTAACACAACATTGTACACCAGCTATACCCAATAAAGAAAAATAATTGACATACAATAAACTGCACTTATTTAAAGTGCACAAATTAAAAAAAAAAACAACTGATACTAATTGAGGACTCACTCTGTGCCTGACAAGATTTTTACATGTCCCAATTCATTTTCTTACAACAGCTCTATGAAGTAGGTACTATTACTATTGTCATGTTTCAGATAAGGAAACTGAGGCACAAGCAGGTAAGTAAGTTAATCAAGTTGCCTCAGCTTTTAGGCCAATGCTACTTACGTAGTTCGCTCTTTCTGTAGCATGAGCTTAGATTTTTAGCAACGATCGCCGAGGTAAGTCAGAAGAAAGGCATCCCCTACCTTCCAGACTGACTAGACTGGAGTCAGGTCCTGCTGTGTTGTCTTGGTGGTGCCATGTCAATTCCCAGCAATAGTAATTAGCAGTAATGTTTGGGGGAGGGACTCTGGTGGGGAGTGAGAATGTAGCAGCGTTATCATCTTCTGTGACGAACTGAGACAAAAGCAAAAACTTCTAGGAGGGACATCTGAGACATGCACAGGACTGGGATTTGGGGCACTCATTGATTCATTCAGCAAATATTCATTGAGCATATACCATGTGCCTGGCACCCCATTCTCAACCGTGGGGACACCATGGTGAACCCAACAGGTAAGGCCCTTCCTCTCATGGAGATGACATGGCCTCGTATGCAAAGCTGCGTTTCACTCACACTGTCTGGATTTTCAGTTGTCCACAATTCTCTGCTTTAGAGGATGTTCCTTCTATATTTCAGCTACTTGTCTGGAACCTTCTCCCTGTAAACGAGGTTATTTTCTGAGGCACAGAAAGGGATTATACACATTCAGTCTATAAGAGCAGGGGAGGGAAAAGCTCCTGCAGGTTACTTAAAATCTGCACAGATATACAAGCATGACTTACACAGTCCTGGGCTCCAGCCCAAGAATGTGCTGTGTCCACAACTACCATACTGCATAAAAACCCACATTAAAACAGTAGTAACAGAGAAGGAAAGAAAAAGTCAGGGAGACAGAGCTGAAAGGGTTCTTGAGTTAAATCACTTTTATCTGGGCTCATTCTCTTAAGGATGCAATCAACTCACTATTTCAGCAGCTTGGGACCTTAGAAATGCATTTCAAGATTAATTATAAGGTGAATTCTTTACTATGGAAAAATATACTACTTTCCTATTCTAACAACAGATTCTAGTTAATGAAGCCTTGAAGCAGTTTAGTGGCTTGACTGCCACCTACTGTTCATTTTTTGCCAAAACTCACATGTAGCTTGGGCAGGAGGTAAGAAAAACGCCTTGAGCAAATCATTTTTTTTGAAAAAGTGTTTTAACATATGTGCTGTAATGTAATTATTTTTAAAATTTAGGATATCGAGAGAATGTGATTGATTCCATTTCAGATTACTATCTTTGTCTTAGTTTATGACAGTCACTTTGGTTAAAAATGAAAATTCTACAGCATTCTAAAAATGTATATATATATATATTTACATATATATAAATATATATATATATATGCAGGGCATTTCATTTAGTCCTGACAAAGCATTATACTTGAAATTTATAAAAATATGCCACAAACACAAATGCATCAAACTGAAAATATCATCTCAGGAAGCTGGCATCTGATCTTTAAAACAGAAAAGAGATCTCTATCATCATACTTTTATGCTTACACGGCTTGTGCAGACTTTGAAAATGTAAGTACTTCTTCTATCTAGATAAGGAGATCAAGTACTGTACATCCCCAGCTATGTCTGAGTGACTCAGGCTTTTGATAGAAGTCTCTTCAGTTAACACAGCAGTCCTGAGATTCTGTTAAATGTTTAGAACTCAGAAGGCCGATGGGTTAGTGCATTTTTCTCTCTCATGTCTGAATTAATCATTTTAAAGTAATAACTAATTTTCTGGATATGACAATGCTATTTATTATTGAAATATAGAATCTTGGTGGACACTTTGTAAACGTGATCCTAAGACACAGTCTATGTGAGTTATTTTATTTTTTGATTGCCCCTTTACCAGCCTTTGCACTGAATTATGTATGTAAAGAAAAACTGTAAACTGTTTTTTTTACTGTCATCTTACATGTATGTATATGCTTTCGTATTTTCAAATGTGTTTGTAGATTGTTTCATTCACACTTAAATCCAGTTACATTTATTTTATTTTTTTAAAGCATAAGGCAAAAATCACCTAGAACATTTTGGCCGTAGATTGTTTCATTCACACTTAAATCCAGTTACATTTATTTTATTTTTTTAAAGCATAAGGCAAAAATCACCTAGAACATTTTGGCCGTAGATTGTTTCATTCACACTTAAATCCAGTTACATTTATTTTATTTTTTTAAAGCATAAGGCAAAAATCACCTAGAACATTTTGGCCTTATTAAAATGTGCTTCCTGCTAAAGCTATGTTGCAGTTTTCCATGTAAAATGGTGTCAATAAATTCTAACATTCTAGAAATCTTTTCAGCTAGTTTCTTTTCTCTACCAGGGACAGGTAGAGAGTAGTGATAGTTTCATTCGCTAACACAGTATTGGTAAAAGAATATGAATACCCTATTTTTTTTTTGCCATATAGTATTTTTTTCTGATATCTGAAATAGCCATCTTAGATTTTAAAAATCACTATGAGCTCTGTGATAAGCCCTCTCTGTATATAGTTTTACAGATAATTGCACATTATTTGAAAGTTTGTCCTTTATGGTGCCAATAATATAGATATAAAACAAAAGCTTTTTTGTGTGCCTTTATTTATAGTGACACTGATAGAATTTAGAAAAGTGATATGAAATGATATTAAGCAACATGAGCAAATTTGATCAAATATTAGTTTTACAGACTTTACCCCCAAGTGATTCCATCTAATAACAATGACACTAATCCAAAGCCAAAGAAAAATAGTTCTACTTAAAATATTGGCAAAGAAGCTGAAACAAATAAAATTAAGCTGACCTTTTAATAAATGTCTGTTTATTGATTTAAATCCACTTTTTTTTTCTTTTTCTGAGCAATGCTGACGAGGCATGTTAGAATACAAGCATGTATAATAACTTGGACACAACCATTTTTATTTCTTTTGTGTGTCATTACTGAAAGATTGAAGCCAGCTTCACCTAAGTGTAGTGATGCAAAAATAATAGTATCCCAGTCTGGCTGCTCTAGAGCAGAGGCAAACAAGAGCTTCATATTAAAGTCTTCGAGGTAGCTGACATGACGCATCTAGTCAGACGTAAATAATGACAGACGGAAACTATCATGAGGTCTGTGAAGCATCAACGTACTGCTATCATTTTCTCTCTAACCTCGTCTTGCTAGCAGCTCTCAGCCTTACAGCCTGAGAGATCATTTAAAAAGCAAATCCTAATGACTCTGCCCACTCTAACAATAGTCAGTGAGATTGGCATCAATTTAGCTCAGTTTAGAAACTCAGGATAGCAGCCATTGTCGACTTGTGACACCCTAAACTCCGCTTGTTCTCCACATATCAACCCCCAATGCTACCCCTTCCTCATGGCTATTTCCACGCCTGGCAAAAGAGATTCTCTTCGTAGGAAAATTATTCATCTCCGTTATTTGTGTGGCACTCTGCATATAATCTCTTAGGCTGCACATATTTTCCTGGGCTAACTCATTTGGTACAAAAAGCTTTAAGCCCCCCCTCTCTTTTCCATGTGGCACACATAATTTTGTGTATATTATGTATGCACAGGGTAACAGTGGGTAAATAACATCCCAGTGTCCCTGTAGCTTAAGACTAACATGGTTATGGTTCAGATAAACACATCTGTACATGGCTGCCATAATCAATGTGGAATGGCAGAACAATTTTGCAGATGCAGTCCCAGGAAGATTAAAAAAAAAAAAGCTGTCTTTTCCAGATTCAATAGAATCTATTCACCAAGAAACCTGTGATAAAGCAGTCGCACGTTTTATTTGTTAAGACAGTGATGACTTTGCAAGCCGGTGGGGACTGAGGCTGATGTACAATAGGATAATAGCACCATCACTTTGCAGATCAGCACGTGGCTTTGCCTGGGTGCTGGCGGCAGAAGGGCACGGGGTTCTGAGAACTCTAGCTGGCAACCTGAAAAGGCAAGGAGATCAAACTGCCTGGCTGTGAGTGTAAATGTTTGAGGATAAATTGCTGTGACTCTCCTTATGCTTGGTTAAAAACACATTGCATATATGCGTTTTTGCTGTTTTATAAGAGGCTCGGGAGTAAACGTATGGGCCTGCGTGTGTGGAGTGGGTGGTGGTGGGGTTAGGTAGCAGAAAAGAATGGGGGAGGCTCACAATAGCCCATCCTAATGGAGAGCTATTGATCTCATTTCAGAACACTTTAATCTCCAGCTAAACATCTTACTTACGTTGTGTAAAAGAGATGCCAAGTTGAAATAAATAATAAACACACAATATTTTAAGGACTTTTGAATTTTGCATGGTAATAAATATTAATGCAGCTTGTGACTCCCGAAGAAAATAGAAGGCACTTAATTCTGTTGTTGATATCAGGTACTGTGCAGGTTGATTTCCCGAGATGAAAGTGAAAAATGCACTATTTGGACTTAAATTTAGATTTAATAAATAACTAATTTAGGATCTTGTTCTATATGCAAGGATATAATCACAAGGCATTCATTTTTAAAAGGTTTCATTTATTCTTGTGAGCTTAATTATTGCAAGGAAACTGTGAGCAATTTGTTTTTTACCAGTGTCTGATTTCTGAGAATGGTTATTAAATATTAAATGGATGCATAATTCAGGCAATTAAGAAAGTAATCACACAAAGTAATGTAATGGAAGTTAATTATTACTGCATAAGCAAATAGTTCATTAATGCTAGTAGTTGGTTGCTATAGCTGCATTCTTAATACATGCAGAACTGAAGCATGAATCCTCTGTGTATTCAAGGAGCTAGTAGGAAGTGTGATGCTGCAGAGAGAGCGCCACTAATGAAAAACAGAAGCAAATAAGGCCATATTGACCCCTGACTTGTCTAAATAAGGTGGGATCATCATTACTTAAGAGAGTTTTATGGAAACCACGACTGCACTAGCTGCTTATAATTTTTTGGTAACACCAACCATGTTTTAAATCAAGGAGAAATCAAAAGGAATTCAGCTTGTTAAAACAAAAATCACCAATTGTACTTCCCCTGTTGCTGTTGTTTTAAAATCAACTCTTTTGTTACATAGCTAAAGTCATTATTTGCAACTTAAAAAGACGCCATAGACATTTTTTTTCATAAAAACATTACAGCGGGTAACAGACCTTATTTGTCCTGCCCTGGAAGCCCAAGTGAAAATTCTGACATTTCTTTGCCAACACTATCTCCCTAAAGCATTATACTTTTTAAAGGCTATTTTATATGAATTTAACAGATAGGAGTTCTGGCGCTCTCCAGACCTTGGGCTGCAGTGAGGCAGTGGGAGCAGGCAGAAAGGGAGGAAAGCGAACAATGGCGAGGATTTAGCCTTGAGCCCCCAGGACCGAGCCAGGCCTGCCTCCAGAGGAGACCAGCTCCTTAATGGGCTCACTTTTTAACTACCCAGAACCTCCCAAGGCTCCCTGCAGCAACAGCACTGCCTGCCCCATCTCGTTAGAGACTTTCACCCAGAGAAAGGCAGTTCTGTGAGGCCAGATGCTCTTCCCCCATCCTGACTGAGGCATCAAGCTGCCGTAATCCTGACATCATTTGCTTGTCTACTTACAGTACCTTGCTAAGCTATCCCCACCAGCTCCCAGGCTGGAGGCTGTGCTCGGTGGGCACAGTGACAGTCAAGAGACATTGGTCTTGTCAAGGGGATGCTTCCAGCCATGCAAGGACGATCTCCTCTCTGTTCCTAGTGCTTGGCTTGCCACTGCAGAAAATAGAAAAGACCTACAAGACAGACTCCAACTCTGCTTTAGGAAAGCAGCTTACAGTGGTCTTAGAACAGTGGTTCTTTTAACCTGTTTTTTTTTGGGGGGGGGTCATAGAGATTTTGGACACTCTAATGCAATTGGGCATTTACACAAAAATGTGCATTTGATTTTAGAAGTTTCACGGTCTCCTTAATCCTGTTGATGGAGCTCAGCTTTAAGACCCTCTGCTTTGGAGGAGACCAATGTCTTCAGACAGTGAACATCTAGGAGATAATCTGTTTGGGTTTTTGGCATATAGACTATAAATATAGCAGGGGGTTGGTGTGGTCTGAGGTAGTTTGGGGAAGGCTTTATGGAGTAAATGAGCCTTGAGGTTGACATTGAAGGATGGTTGGTATTTTGAAGTCAAAGGCAGAGCAGTTTTGTATAGAATAGCATGAGCAAAGGAAGAAAGGTAAGATTTCATTCATTTATTCATTAACATTTTACTTCATTCATTTATTCATTAGCATTTTTATTCATTTATCAAATACAGAACTCCTACTGAATTAGATAATCAGGGGGAATAAAGGTAAGACACGGTTTCCTGACCTCAAAGGATTTACAGTACAGGAGATGCAATACGGCAAGCACATACATTAGCATGTTACAAAGAACATGTAGTTGCTCTGAGTGAATTCAGCTGGGGGGTTTCAAAACCCTTCATGTAAGACACGTTTCGGCATTGTTGCAAGGAAACTGCAATTAAATGGGCAGATGTAAAGCACTCGCTGACAAGACCTCACCTTTGGTTTGGACGTCATACCTCAAAAAGAGGAAGGAAACAGTGTGGGCAAAGTCAGGGAGGTGGAGAAACATGTTGTGTGTTTGGAAAACATGTTCAGCTTGAATAAAGCACAGGTTATGAGTAGGGAAGGCTTCAAAAGGTGAATGGGGGCAGGTCATGAATACTCTTAACTGGCAAGTAAGGGGATTTGACTATCACGAATGGAGAACCACAAATTTTCCTTAATGTGGTGTTTTAGGACAGTACACCTAGCTACAGTGCTCAGGAAATGTTGGCATGGAGTGGTACACCTAGCAACAGGGAGACCTCACAGGCCGCTGCGGAAACGCAGGAGGGAGCCACCGAGCGGGATCTTGTTGGTATATGTCTGAGGGAATTAACTTGGTGAACTGCGGGTAGTGAAGGGGGAGGCATGGGAATTTCTAATTCCTACCTACCCGCTGGGGCCATAGAAGGGACATGACCCATGGGTCACTTTCAGAAGGAGACACTATTTTTACGCACCAGGAAGGAAGCAGGCGTGTCGTCATGACAGTGGACTTCTGTGGTGTCTCTGCCACTCTCTCCTGGTTCTAGCTTCAGAAGGACGGGAAATACATGCCAGCTGTATCATTTGTCCCCCCCACCCCAGCCTATTTTCGTATCTTCTCACTCAGAGCAGTGTTTGCCACACAACGCTGGTGTGTAAGTCCAGATCATTTCCGTAAGTTTTTGCCCTTTAAACCAAACTATTACTCTGCCAGGGGTCAAGGGGTTCCTTGAGGAAGGCTTGGAGGTTTCAGAATGTGGGCTTCACCTTCTCTCTGATTTAGAAACAAGCTTCTCTTTCAGTTTTTTTTTTCTTTAAGTAGCATCTCCCACAGTACCTCATTTGATCTCCATAAGTGTGAGAAGTAAATTGGGAAGATATTTCTCTTTTACAGATGAAACACAGAGGAGATAAATGCCTAGCTTAAGACAACATAGTGAAAGACGACCCCAAGATGAAAACTTTCCACCTCAAGACGGCATTGATGTTCAAGACAGCCCTGAGTGAAAGGTAGCAGGAGCCTCTATTTTCTCTACTCTGATCCACAGAATTTCTTCCAGACTCCTAAGTTCATCCTAGCATTTATAGGCTAAGCTCAGGTCAGGTAAGCTCTGTCTGTGCCTTAGGGATTACTTAATTTCCCATTCAGCAGTAGATCCTTTCTCTACTCTTACAGAGATTTCGATCGCGGCAAGCTCATATTCTAGTTCTCATTGTCTGCTGAGGCACTTTTAGCACTCTAGGGCAAATGTCATTTCTGCAGTTTCTCTACTTGGGAACAAGTCTCTCATTCCCTTCCAAGTCACCAATGACTTTATATGTCAGAATTTATCCCAGCAATACTAAGCAGCCACTTCACTTGCTTATCAGCATAATGTCCGAGTTCCATTTAAAGTCTCAAGGCCAGTGCTTTCTTAAACTAATTCTAGAAGTTTCCAGAGAGCCCCAAAGGGCTTCCAAAATTTAGCTGCTGCTTCATCACGGTTGAGGTGAAAGGGATCAGATTATAGAATTTTTCTCCTGTGTTTGACATTGTCACATCTGATGCCACAAAACTCTCCTTTAACACACTCCGAATCAGCTGCTAACCAGTTTCTTTCACTCCACGTTTCAAATTCTTTAAACCCTGGAAAAGCAAGCCGCCACAACCTGAAGGCTGAAGATATCTGTGTTGGACGCTCAGCTGTTTTAATGGCCTTTACAACGTGTCTTTAGGACTCTGCCCGATTCTCTTTTGGCAGTCTTCACTGTGATGGGGGTGGCAGTGGAGGTTCGAAAGGGAAATCCCCACCTCATGTGAATGCAGGGCTGGCCTGCACTACTGTCCTTAGACAGAGTCTAAGCTGCCAGAGATGGATTCAGCTCCCACATTGGAGCTCTCCTGTTAATCCCTCCACATCACCACAGCGAGAGAAAAACACGCCTTCTGGGGACTAATGACTGATTCCCTGCATCATGTCTAATGTATCCCAGGGTGCTAACTTCAGCACACCTGCCTCCACCACTGGTAAGGTAATGAGATCACTTGTGAGTCACTGGTCACCGACAACATTTATAATATACTTCAACCGAACGTCATTGCATAGCCAGTGTGCAGTGTTCCCCAGGGAGTGGCGAGTTCTGTCACCCTGTGAGCCCTGTTTTATGGGTAGTTGGTTGGGGAAGTGGTTCAAAACCCTTTATAAATGAGGTGGATGCGTTTGGAAAGGTTCTAGGTGTCCCATGTTATGCTGTTAAATTTCGTTACTAATTACATCATCAAGAGGTAATTATAGCCCTCTGAGGCCAGAGATTTTAAAATTATAGCCACCCAGGAGATTTATCCCATAAAAAAAGGAATGCATTGGCCTGGATAACTGAGGTGGTTGGTAAAGGTGTGGGGTGGTGGCGCACAGGGAGCTCAGGAATCCAGTTCGCTTGAGTTCAGTTAGCACCGAAGTCCATTCACAGTTGTCTGTGCTGTGGAGTTTGAATGAGGCTGCATTAGGGACACACTTCTCAATTTTAGAGAATCAAAAGTTACCCAGTTTACTCAGGAAGATATCTAGAATAATTATCGTATTTTTCTTCCTTAAATCAGTCCCTTTTTTGGCAAGTTCTCAGAAAGCAGAGCTGACATTCAGTTTCAAGTGAGAAAAAAAATGTAAACTTCCTTTGAGCCGCATTTCAAGATAATGTAGATTTTTTTGGGGGGGGGGATACCAAATAGCCAAAGATAAATACAAGACAGTGAGACGCAGTGTTCCTGGACTCTCTTCAGAAGAGATCTTTGGACTCGGTCTCTTAATACCATCTCTATCCCCCTTTGCATTTCTGCCATGAGTGAACTAGAGTGAGGAGCTTATTGCCTCCTTTCCTGAGAGGCATGCCAGTGGAATGGTTAAAATGGGACTCTGGATCAGAATCCCTTGATTTGCTTCCTGGCTCCTCCAAGGTAATCTTGTGTATTACTTAGGGTAGCACTAGTCGCTATAACAAATAAACCTCACATTGTCAGTGTTTTGACACAATAGAATTTTATTTCTCACCCATGTAACAATCTAGTGCTGGTGTTCCTGGTCAGCAGTCTTCCATGTTGTGATTCAGAGATGAGGCTCCTTCATCTTGTGGTTCTTGCATTTCTTAGAACCTCAGCATCTTCTGTATCCAGCCAGCAGATAAGTTGGGAGTGTGAAGAAAGCACAGTCAGTAACTGACAGAGCTGGAAGAGACACACATCCCTTCCACAGCTTTCTGTTTGCTAAGAACTAGTCACATGGTGCCACCAGGATGCAGGGGAGGCTGGAAAATGTAGTCCCTGGCTGAGCTGGTTGATTCTATGGAAGGGGGAGAACAAATGTTGGTGAAAGTTAGCTATTCTTGCCACAATTCGGCCAGATACTTCAATATTCTGTACCTCAGTTCAGTTCCCTCATCTATAACATAGCGACAATAGCAGTACCTACTTCAAAGAGTTGATTATGGATTCAATTAGATAACATATATAAAATATTTGGTACACAGAAAGTACTTCATAAAAGTTGGCCATTATTTCAACAGTTGTTATTAATTTTTCTGGTAGTTACTTTATTACCACCCAACAGAGACTCTCATAATTAATATCTCACATTATTCTAATTAAAATAGATAGCCAAACAGTGTGTGATAAGTCTTATGGCTCTTTCATGAACAAAGAGAATCTATTTAATGGGGTAGGTATAAAACTAACCAGTGTGACAGTCAGGCAGTCCCTGAAGGATATGAAGCCTGCCTGTAAAGTCATGGCCCCTGCTCCCCTCCTGCTGTATGCTCTACACTCAGAAGGAAAAAAAGTTAGAATTTCTCAGAGGGGATGACAGAACAGTTCATCATTTCATTGTCTACATGTTATTTTTCAGTATTTCCATACCATTTCCATTAGAAATTATAGGAAGCTTTTGTCTTTGAATCTGTATCTATATGTACTTAAAGACTCAAAAAGGGCATTTTCAACCTGTGATTCATTTCTATTTCGATAAAACTTCATAAAGAGAACCCAATTCAGTAAGGTCAGTTTTCCTGGCTACTAAATTCCTCTTTCAGAGTGCAGAAAAATTCCATGGTCACCAGCAAGAATCCTGGGAAAGTAAAAAGAAATGAATGAAGATAATCTAGACATTTTATACACAGAGTGGGGAAGGCATGCTGGTGATTAGACTGTTATACTTCCTGAAGGGCTGCTTACTTTTATTCAGTGTCATAAACCAAGCCAGGCCAAATTGCACCACACTTGACCCAACATGACTCAGCAGTGGTTGGAAAGCTGAAAGTCAAGGCTGTATAGCAGAGTTTTTAATCAAATGGACTCTGTTAGCAGAATACTTGGGTTGGAATCTTGACTTCACTCTTAACTATACCTGCACAACTTTGGGCAAGTTACCTAACCTTTCTAAATCTTGCTTTTCTCGTCTCTAATTTGGGATAAAAACAATGCCTGCCTTATATTTTAATTGAGATAATTTCTGTGATATACTTAGTGCAGTGCTTGCCGCATAGTAACAGCAAGTACTTATGTGCTCTGTCTTAAGAGCTTTCCTTGCATCTACTCATTTAATTATCATAACAAACCTATGGGAAAAGGTACTACGATTAGTCTCATTTTACAGGTGAGGAAACTGAGGGCCAGAAGGGTTGAGTAGTCTCCCCAAGATCACATAGCTACTCAAATTGTAAAGTCACAATTCAAACCCATGCCCAGAGTCCAGAGACAACGCTCTTATCTTCTGTATTATGCTGCCTCTTCATAAGAGCTCAGAAATGTTATCCGTTGTTTACATTTTTATGAAAAGGTTAAGAATTTAATTCAGGAATGTTTGATAACATAGCTCTGAAACTGGGGATATGAGGGGATAAGAGCCTGGAAAACCTTGGCTCATTAATACCTATTGAGTTAGTAAATGAGTGAATAAATGAATGAGTGAATTAATGTGTGGATGAAAACAAACCTTGCATGATCTGAAGCCAGGGATATGTCTCAGAATCAAACTCTGGAAATTAGCATCAGCTGGAAGACATGGACCTTGTACCACCATGGCATCACATTGAGCAAAAATGACAGTTCTGATGCACTGGTTGTGTTTGAGTCAGGGGAACCTCCCCGCTGAGTCTCAGACTTCAGATGGAAGAAGGCTGCTACCCCTTGAGAAGCACTCAGTGTGATGATCCTATGTCAGGAGTGTGTGGGCAGAGATGATTTCCCTCAATGCAGCGCTGGCCCATGTAAAATACATTTTTATCTAACTTTCTAAAGCCCCATTTGGTGTTCCAATAGCAGAGTATAGGAGGCATGAGTGTCCTCTGCATTATGCTAATTGTTTAAGCACGACAGTTTATTACTTCAGTCAGAGGGGTAATGTAGATCAGGGAGGGGGGAAAGGTAGGGCACAAACACAATTTTCTAGTTTTTGAGAAGCAGTTACAAATAGATGAGAAGCCATAAAAATATTACACGTAGGATGGCTTATCAGTAGGACTGAAAAGGCGGCTGGAGCCTGTACAGTCAAGAGCAGGAGTGGTTCAAAGCTGACAAGTCTACAGTGATGATTTAAAAATAGCAATGGTAATTCTGCAGCAAAACAGAACAATGAAACCAAGAGTAACGGTGCTCAAAAAAGACACTAGCCCAACACAATGCTCTTTCATTGGGTAAGCTATTTTCATAGCAAACCCAAACTTCAAAATGTCAGCCTGATAAATAGGGGAGATCTGAAAGGATAAAGTCAAGGTGTTTTGTTTTAATACTTAAAAAAAAAAAAAAAAGGAAACTTACTCTTGTTTCTAACAATCTTTTAGAGCTCTAAGGAAAGAGCATGTTGCGCTTTCGAAAGAGATCTAGTTATATCTTGTCTAGGTGCTATTTTAATGTATACAGGCTTAAGTAGGTTTGGATCATATTATGAGGCTCATTTTTTCTCTATAACAGAATGAATATTGGTTAGAATTCAATAACCATGAAGAGCTATAAAAGCTTAAAATATAATGTCTTAGTCTAATTTCCATTTTCTTCTGAATATAAGTGTTATCTTGGTATGGTAAGATTAGATGAGGTCTACCAACATCTGGTAGGATAATTTACCAACCTGGCAGGGTGGCTCTAAGTCCTAGATTTTTTGTTTTAAGTAAGTCTTTTGTTGAATTTGTTACAATATTGCTTCTGTTTTATGTTTTGGTTTTTTGGCCAGGAGGCATGTGGGATCTTAGCTCCCCAACCAGGGATCGAACCCACACCCCCTGCATTGGAAGGTGAAGTCTTAACCACTGGACTGCCAGGGAAGTCCCTGAGTCCTAGTTTTGAGAGCCATCTCTCCTTATTGGCTGGTAGATTTTGGACAGTGTTTAGGATCTCTAAGTTTCCCTTTTCTCATTTCTAAAAATGAAAGTAAAATAGCCTCTACTACATAGGGTAATTTTGAGGCCTAAGTTAATGAATGCAAAGTGCTTAGTGTGAGCTAAATTAATAGTAGCTGCCATTATGGTTATTTTACTGCTACTGCCTGTAATCTTGGGCAAGCTGTGTGATACTTTGGAAGTCTCCTAATCTCTTTGGCTCTTGAATCTTTCCAGGGATTGAGCTAGGTAGCTTTGAGGTCCCTTAAATTTATACATATATAATTTATTTCATTCTTCATAGAAACCTCTGTGTAGCTTAAAGCAGAGGTCTAACAAGGTTTTCCAAGAACAGTGTGCCTCTTAAGAATCAGGAATTTTCATCCCAATTGTTCCTCCTGCTAGGTGGAGGTCCTCTTAAAACATAGTTCCTATATGAGATTAGAAATGAGATCATAATGGATTTTAAGGACCATGCACCTTGACACAGCTGGCAAGAGCATCTTGACTTTATATACCAGCTCTGTCTTGGAGGTATGTTCTTATTATTAATCATTTAAAACTAAAAGAAAGATGTTTCAGGTCTCTCCTGTTCTGTCTTAAATCCCTAGCTGAAAACACACCTAGAATTAAATAGGACCCATGGAGGAGCAGAGAGCAGTCCTATCACTGTCTCCTCAGCATTGTTATTTGCTCTGTGATGGGAGAGAGAAAACCATCCATAAAGTTACAAGTGAATTAGAAAGTGGCACAGCTGTAAGAGTCCAGGGCTGATTTCAGACTATATTCTGACATTGATTATGCCTGCCTTTGCTATTGAGTGTCATTCCAGTCAATGGGATGACAACAGGGAGTTTAAGGGAGCACAGAGAGAAAATGATACACAGAAGCACAAAGAAAGTAGTAAAAGGAAATGCTCAAGATAAGATAAGCTAGTTTGGGGCACTTGGGTTGAAGGGCCAGGGTGGAACTGCTATCAGGTAGGGTAACAGGAGTGCCAGACCATTTCTCCCCACCAAATCCTGTAGTTGTCACAGAAAACCTCACATCCTTTCCTATTTTCCATCTTCTCATCCTCATGTATGTTGAAAAGGTTAATTATATTTGGAAATTGTTTTGTTTTAAGGATCTTGAAAAAAAATTCATGAAGTTGTGGAAGACTGAGAATTAAGCACTCATTCATGATGAAAATCATGTATAATTTTTTTTTTTTTTTTTTTTTTCGGTACGCGGGCCTCTCACTGTTGTGGCCTCTCCCGTTGCAGAGCACAGGCTCCGGACGCCCACGCCCAGCGCCCATGGCTCATGGGCCCAGCCGCTCCGCGGCATGTGGGATCTTCCCGGACCGGGGCACGAACCCATGTCCCCTGCATCGGCAGGCAGACTCTCAACCACTGTGCCACCAGGGGAGCCCAGAAAATCATGTATAATTTTTATACTACTTAATATTTTACAGTGCATTTAATGCATTTTACCTCTCTGGGCCCTTACAAATGTGAGGCCTGCATTTGTATGATAGTGTTATCTCTATCAGTTGGATGCATTAGGCTGCAAGTAACAGAAAACTCAACTCAAAATGTCTTTAACAACATGTAAATGCATTCTTTTGGGTCAGAGCTGTGAATAGATTTCAGGATTGGTTGATTCAGTAGCTCAACATTGTCACCAAGACTCCCAGTTATTTCTACTAATGTGCTGTCATTGGTGTTACCTACATCCTCAAGCTGGTAGGAAGATGGCTACAGTAGTTCTAGGCATCGCAGCAAAGCCCAGATATTTTCAGAGGAAAATGGAAGGTCATTTCTCCCTGATGACTCTCTTTCTTAGGAGTGAGAAATTTTTTCCAAAAGCCCTCCTGCAGGCTTCCCTTCATGCCTCGTAGGGCAGAATTGCATTGCATGCACTTCTTGAACTAGTCATTGGCAAGAGGAATGGGATTACTTTTAGACCAATCAGGTCTATTTCTGGGTATGTGGTCAGGGTGCCCTGAAGCCCATGGCTGCATGGGAGAGAGATGGAGGATACCAGAACAGAATGAGGTATATGTTAAAAAGGAAGAAGTGGGGAACAGACACAGTGTAGGTAACTCATAGTGTCCACTATACCAGATAGATAGATAGATAGATAGATAGGCAAAAAGGTAGATATAGATACAGATATAGATATACACTGAGACTCAGAATGGTAAAGGGATTGCCTAAGAAGTGACAGAGCCATCATGGATAAAAGCTGTGTTATAAAGTGTATGTAAAATATTCACCTAACAGATAATGTTCTGGCTGGAAGAGACTATAAAGGTCATCAAATCCTTGGTCTCTCCTAGTACTTTGAGGGCGTGGGCCTTGGTATCACTAGCTCCTTAGCCAAAAGCACTTACTAACACATACCTCTGAATTGAACTTATCTCTGAAATCTGTTGATCTTCCCTTCGAAGGGCAATGTGTGTGAGTCCTACAAAAATTTTGCACTGATGGGAGAGTGGTAGGAGATTGAGCCAGCAGAGCTCCCTGTCATTGAAGTCCATCCTGCTTCTGAGGACAAAGAGTGTGGGAGGGCAGGGAAAGAAAGGGGCTTGTTTCTAGCTGAGTGTCTCCCATGGCATTTGGAGGTGGGAATGGACAGCTCCTTATACTGAGCAGCCTTTGCATCCACCCATGTACACCTCCAGAGGCCCCTGTGGCCTTCGTCTTTCTTCTCTTTAATTCCTACAGTCCTCTCTGTCCTTTACTGCATTTCCTGCCCCAAGCTCTGCTTCTTTTTCTTATCATTAAGTCCAGGCACTCATTTCTATCTGGTTTTACCTTGATAAACCTAGAGGAGGAGCTGAGAATTGTTTTCAGGTTCTACAAGTAGAAGAAGGTCAAAAACAGTGGCATTGGCTGTTCTAGCCTCAAGGTGAAGCATCTTCAAGACAAGCAAACCTTTCTCCTGCAAAAATCGACCGACCACACGGAGCATAAGTCTGGTGTATTAATATGCTAGCTGAGTCTTTGTCTCTTTGCTGAACCTTATCAAATATTCCTAAGATTGTCTACCTTTTAGCGTAACTGTAGAACATCTTAATGCTAAAAGAGCCACTCTCCCCCACCTTATCAAAGACATTTTTATCCAAACTTGGCAGGGGCAGGGATGAGTGTGCTCCTTATCATTGGGCCTGCCGCGCACTGTCAGGGCTGTTGGCCACACCGCCCCTGGCTGGGCCACCAGTCATCAATCCCTTTGTCCTTAGGTCTCTCCCCCGTGATTCAAAGTCCATGTGGGGGTGTCCGGCTGATCCTGGGTCAAATATCCTTGCTCTGGGTGTGCTTGTGTGGCGGGGTGAGGGGATGGGGAGAGTAAAGAAGGAGGGCGTTCCAGCTTAAGGTTTTGGAGTGTAGGGGGGCGGTGGCCTGTCTCCCACCAAAGCTAATTCAGTGTACAGTTTAGATGTTGGGGGTTCACACGTCAAGCAGCCAACAGAAGACCGGAATCTATGATACAGGGGTGTGAAATGCCTGGGTTTCTAGAGTGGAGAAGCTCAGAACAGAATCAGAACAGAATGATCACATTAAAGAAAACCTTCTAGTTAGCAGAGCAAATCAAATAATCAAATTGTTACCAACCCTCCCGAGTCGGTCCCCAACAAGGGTCCTTCTGCCTGGTGTAGCTTGCGCCAATAGAACAAGACGGAGTTTGGTTCTGGAAGCAAAGGAAAGCTCTAACTCTGATAAAAGAACGGAGAGGTGCGAGCTCTACGGCCCACGCTTTCCCCGGCAGGCTGTGGGGGGGGGTTGCTTTAGGGGGATTTTGTCTGTGGGGAGGGGGTGGAGCTCTCACGGGGCTGGTGCGGCTGCGCCGCTCAGGCCCCAGATCACGCTGCGGGGCTCGCGTAGGTTCTTTGCGCCCGGCCTGCCGCCATCTTGAGTTGAGTGTCCTGTGAGGAGCTTCAGCTCACGTCCCGAGCTGAGGTGTCGGCTCAGCCGTTTCACGGGGAGCTCTCGTTTGAAGGGCTGGTGGGAAGGCCTCTACGTGCGCCCCGCTATGAGCAAGTGAAGCAGACTAAACGCGAAGGGAAAAAAGGTTAGACTTTATCTTATTGCTCCGATTCTATTTTTATTTCCTGGGAATTGTTTGTGGGCTTTGTTGGTGACAAAATGTTTCTTAGGACAACTGTGGTGGTAGGTCTCAAACTTCTGGGTGCGTCACAATTGAGGAGCACTTAGTAAAAATACCCCGTTTCTAAACCTCACCCCAGACCTGTTGAATGAAACTCTTCTGGGGGGAGGGGACCAGGAATCAGCAATATTCATAAACTCCCTGGGTAATTATGATGCACTTGGTCTGGAGACCTCCTCTGAGAAATACTGCTGTGTGTGGCCTGAGAGAAGTGATCAGCAAAACAACAAAAATAGCTAAATTTAAGTAGAGCTTTCTATGTTAAACACTTTACCCAGGTTATCTCATATCAACCTTACAATAACTAGCAGGTGGTACTATATTAACCATTTCACAGGTGAGCAGAGAGATGTTAAGTAACTTGCCTAAGATCACAGAGCAGGTAAGATTTGCAGCCATGGGTCTTATCGAGGTTTGTGGGTCCTGAGGATTGGTCCCATGGAAAATGCAGAGAGAGAAAGATGATTATCACATCCAAAGAGGGCAAGAAGTTTGAAGAGGGAAACACTAATATAATCACAATGACTAATATGTTTTACCTTAATTTCTTTTTAACATTCTAAAATTTGGTTCAGTAATCTAGAAACCAGAAAAGAGAGAGGGGGGGAGGATAAATTTTGTATGACATTAGCTAAAATTGTATTGTCTTGATTTTCTTATTTGTATGGAGATAAAATTAAGATTCTAGAATCCATCCCAGGTTCAACTAATAGCAATCCTCAGACAGCCAGATTTATTCTCCTTGCTTTTAACTGAAAGGGGGAAAAAAAAGTCAAATGATAAAATGATAACCAAAGAGAATTTTGTTTTTAAAACTACCTTATAGGGCATGTTCTCAGATCACGTTGAACCCAATATCCTATGTGTTTTTTATTTGTGTCCAAAATACCGCCCAGTGATACCTGCCATTTGGAATGATGGTCCCATGACCCCACAATCACAAGTCACATAACCAATATGAGTGCACCATGCTGAACTTGTTAAGGAATGAACATAGCTTGAAACACAAAGCTTAATTTTAGTTGATCAGAGAATTCAATTAACCAGAAAATCCCATTTGTTGAAAATACAGTACTTTCCCCACCCCTCCTAAATGTCGTATTCCGTATCTGTGTGGCAGGGAGGTGCGGGGCTGGGGAGGGGTGGGGTGCAGGGGTCTTGGGGGGAGTCTTAGTAGGGATGAGAAGAGGTCAGCTTACACTTTTCAAAGGAAAGGAGTAACCAAGTGTTCTGTATATAACAAAAGATATCAGTCACCCTGATGAATTTGGATTCAACATAATGAAAAACAGGAGAGTTTCAGAAAAAGAAGAGTGGCTTCCTGCCAGTCCGAGTGGAGGGTCCCACTGGGAGGCAGAGAGATGCACAAAAGTCTTTTTGTATCCATGATCCTTTGATCCTTTATTTTTATGGTAGATAAGACAGTAATTTTTCTACTGACCCACAGAAAGATACCTAAGAGAAGCCCAGAAACTGCCCTGGATTATAGTGAATTTAGAAAGTGGGCAGAAAGCATATATAAAGATAATTTCTTTTACCTTATTTTATATATCACTTTCCTTTAAAGAAAACACTGAAAACGCCACATATTTTCTTTTTTAATCCTATATCTTTACGAAGTGTGAAAAAGAGGTATTTTGAATATTGTTTAATAGATGGAGAAACAGAGAAATCTACCTGGCCTGGTCAGCTTGGATAGTAGAGAGGTGTCAGACGAGGGGTTTAAGGGTCCTTTGCTGCCCCCCACCCATATCTTCTCTGTCAACTATCTCTAACTTTCATTGGTTAACCATCATTAGCAATGTGGCCTCAGACTGTTTTCTGCTTGAAGTCCCACCCCATCCCCATTTCCACTGTAAATAGCATCTTGGTCAAGAAAAAGTGATTCTGAAAATGCCGTCTCTTGTAAGAACTGTAAAAACAAGTAATTTCACTCTAGAAGTGAACTTCCTACTTGAAGGGGAGAAAAATAAGAAAGATGGATGACTGTGGAATTTTCATAGAAGTTTTTCACGCAGGAGATACTGTGGGCATGTCCTCCCTTTGCAAAGCAAGTGGCTCTTTATGTGTGTCTCAAAACATCCTGTGGATTTTACCGTCTATTTCAATGGGAGTTTTTGAGACATGGAAGGGAAAGAGACTTACTGACCTTTAAAAAGCAGCTGATCCATTTGTAGTCTCTACTGTCGACTTAGCAGTTGCTTCAATATTTCAGTGGAGGTTTTTAATAGAAAAGAGGTTCAGGAGTCACACATTTTATTTTGACTTGACCATTGGGAATTACCATATCTGACCATCTGGGAGGAATTATAAATGTTCTTTAGTGTCACTTTACTACATGACGATCAATTAATAGAGCTTGTGCTGAGGAGGATAGAGAATGGTAGCAATGAAGGAACTAGTTGATGTGGAACAAAAGAGCTAGTGAAAAGATTAGTTTTTCTGTGAAGTTAAAATAGACGAGTGAGTCTCTGGACTCAGTCTTTCACAAACTACTAATGGCTGGCTTTCATTTGAGAAGGGACAGATTCAGGGCAGTATTGGGATAAAGGTTCATGTCCTCTTGTCTGGATAAAAGTTATTCCATTCCCATATTGGAAAATTCTGAAAAAAATATTTTTCCTGAAAGTTAGTTTTAGTGTTCTGGTTTCAGTGAAACAACCCAGAGGGTTCTATGATAGTCCAAGAAGTACAAAAGGGATAGTGAGAAGGAGCCATGCTTGGAGGGGACCTACATATCCCTTACAACCAGCTGGAGAGGAGTCCCTTGATGATTATAGATGAGATATCCATAGCTTTTGAGTAATTGCAAAGGTAAAGTTAGAGAAAATAACTAGAACCATGATGGTGGAATGTTGTAATCATCCAGGAGAGAGCTGATCAGAGCCTGACCCAAAGAATGGAGTTGAAGGGGAATAGTAGAGAGATTGCATGAAAGGACAGTTGGTAGTATTCAGAAAGAGACAAAATTCCTGAGTGGAGGGGAGTGGAAGAAGTAACAATAATTCTGGGATTTTAATTTTTTTACTTGAGAGTGTATAATTGGACAGCATAGCCATGTGTGATGGGTAAACAAGGATGAATTTGGTGTTTGTTAGCAATTATGATTAGAGCCAGTCTTGAAAACAAAATGGTACATATACATGAACCAACAAGGACAAAAGGGACCAGACAGATCTAGGTGTCATCTATGACTATTTCTAGAGTTACTTGTGGTTCTTGCAGAGTGGCTTATTTATGGGAGTGGAATACAAAGCCATACTGAGCTACAGATAGAGTTAGAGTGTAGCGTATTTTGACAATGTTTCCCAAATGATTTACCAAAGCCACAAAAAATGTAGTGAAAGAGGAATAAGCAAAGTGTATTGATCAACCAAAATGTAACTGAATGTAATTAGCCAGTGAATAATTATATTAGAATCAAGATAAGAATATCTCAATGCATAAATATCTTCTGAAAATTATACTGTTTTGAATTCATTAAAAATTTTTAAAAATCTGGACTACTTTTACTCCATTGATAGGAAAAAGAATATTCCTCAACTTTGTTCATCCACAATAAAGGGAAAAAAGAGCTTTACATAATAAAAAGATTAAGTACATGAAAGTTCCAACATATTTCTTAGCATAAAGTTAGTACTTTATAAGTGTGAATGTGTTGAATAAAATTAAGTGAGATTCCTACAGTTTGAGTTTTATTGCTAAGCGATTTTATCCTTTCAGTTGAATTTGTATAATATGTAGTCTCTCCTAACATCTGCATCCATCTTTACCCTTCTTAAAAGAATAATCCAGCTTCATCTTCCCTGTTTTCTCACTTTCTTCCAATCTCCTGGCTTTGCCCACTCACCCTCTGCTCAAACTCACCTGGAGGAAGTTGCTAATTGCCAACTTTCAATGGCATTTTCAGTTCTTACTTTACCAGACCTCACTGGAGTATGTGACACCACTTTTTCTTTCCTGCATCTGTATCCACCTTTGGCTTGCTGGACATTTCTCTCTCCGTTTCCCCCCAGTCTTTCTGAATTAATCTTTCTCATTTTCCTCTGAAACTTCCACTTCCTCTCTCCAGGCCTTGAATGCAGTACTTCTTTATGAGTGTATCCTTCTATTCTGCTCTCTTTCCTCTTTCTGCTTTCAGTTTTAGTATAAAAACACATCCATGGCTTCAGTTACCACCTTCAGGCCCGTGACTCCAGAAATACATATGCAGCTGAAGTCTCCCTTGTGTTCCAGAGGAGCAGTGCCATCTCCCTGGACACTTCCACTTGGACAGCCATGGACAGTTCAACATTACCACCTCCAGAACAGAATTCATTTTGATCCTCTAACCCTATAAGCTTCTTCTTCTGTATTCCCTATCTCAGTGAACCATAATACCATCCTCCCAGTTGCCAAAACCATAATCTGAGACTCATCCTTAACTCTTTCCTCATGTTCAAATGATGTAGATGTCAGCCCTCAACTACTGTTGATTATGTTTCACTCCTACTGCTATTATTCGAGTTCAGACTCTTATTATTACAGCTGTTTCATCCTCCTTGCCTCCAGTTTTGCCATTCATTCATTCATTCACAACACAATTATGGAGTGTTTGCTAACATCCAGGCATTGTGCTGGGGATGCATTCCAAGAGATGAGCATGGCCAACCTGGATTCTGCTCTCATGGAGACTCCACTAAGGCCCATAGTCACCTTAAAACCCAAATATGATCATGTCATTCTTTGTTCAGCATCCTTGAGCAGGCTCTCAAGCCTCAGGGCTACATCTGCCTTTCTTAGATTGGTGTGGAATGGCTTGTGTGAGACACTGCCCATTGCCTCCCCAGGGGAACCTCAACTGCAGCTGGACACAGGGCCACCCAGAAGGCAAGGCATTGTCTTCCAGACTTCCATGCAAGCAGGGTGGTGGCCACGTGACTCAATCCTGGCTGATGAAGTGTAAGGCTGCTTAAAACCAGTTAAACTAACCTGGGAGGGGTGGTGGAAGGGGGCACTTTTTGCCTTCTGTCTTTCTTCATTCTTTTGCCCTGCTACACAGATGTGCTGACTGGAGTCCAGCAGCCATCTAGAACAATGAGGAGACCTTGAGTATGGAAAGGTGTGCACTAGGATAGTGAAGCAGAAAGATGGGAGCCTGAGTCCCTGAAGGAACTGAAAATTATGGAGCCCTGTACCATCTTTGGCCCCCTTACCAGCACATCTTTTTGTGAAAGAGAAATACACTTTTGCTCTTTTAACTTGATTAAAACACAGTTAGTTGGGGGTTTTATATTACATGTAGTGGAACTTAACTAAATAAATGAGACTTATAAAGACCTTTACAACGTGAGCCTTTCTTACCTCTCCAGAATTAGCTTACCTTACTCCTCATGAAAGTCCTAGAATCCCCCCAATTCTCTCTTCTCTCTTCTCTCCCTCTCCCTCTCCTCCTCCTCTCCCCCCCTCCCCGCCCCTGCCACGCACTCCCACTCACACAGTGCAAACTCACACCTTCATGCTATTGTCCCTGCTGCTCCTTCTACCTGGACTTCCCTCTCCCTTTACCTTCACACATTCTTAAGTCTAATTCTTACTGGCTTGGTTCAGATATCACTTCTTCAGACCTACTGGTTTGGTTCAGGATCCTTCACTACCCCTTCTCAGCCTGGCTTAGGTGGTGCCCTCCTAAGTGCTTCTTCTGTATGCTGTCTTTTTAGTCTACTACCTAATACATTTCTTGTTTCCTTATCTGAGTTCTTCACTAGCCTGTAAGGGCAGAGGGTATATGTGCCTGTTTGAATGAATAGCTTGCACTCTAATTTCTCTTGCCCATGCTGTCAATTTCATATCTAGTCAATGGAAGAAGTTTAAACTAACAGGGTTGGGCTTCCCTGGTGGCGCAGTGGTTGAGAGTCCGCCTGCCGATGCAGGGGACACGGGTTCGTGCCCCAGTCCGGGAAGATCCCACATGCCGCGGAGCGGCTGGGCGCGTGAGCCATGGCCGCTGAGCCTGCACGTCCGGAGCCTGTGCTCCGCGACGGGAGAGGCCACAACAGTGAGAGGCCCACGTACCGGTAAAAAATAAATAAATTAAAAAAATTAACTAACGGGGTTTTATAACTTTACGAAGGATGATCTTAGAATCAATTTGCCTATCTTCCTGTTTTCTTTCTTGTGTCCTGGGCACATGTGTGGGTGGGGTGACTTCATGTGAGTTGGGACAAACTTGCTGAAGTGGAACTGTTCCCTCAGGGAAGATGGGGTAAGTGTGTATAGCAGTTTTCTAGGTACTCTTACAAGTCTTCTTACAATTGGCCACAAACCTATGAACCTGCTCCACACGTTGTTAATGTTCATTTGGAAATCTTTTGCATACACTAGGGCTAGGCTGAGCCATCTCAAATCCAAATCTTCACCCTGCATGGATCTACTTCCTCTCTGGAGATGTCCAGTCTCTTTAATGGGCCACACAGACCTCTCTTCTACTTCTTCGGCCTCATTTCTTACCACCATTTTGCCATTTCCTTTGCACACTAAAAAGCTTGTTCTTTTGGGATAGCCCATATCATTTCTTACCTCCAAACCTTTGCTCCAGCTACTACTTCTGCCTGGATTGTCTCCCCTAACTTCTAAAAGTGCTAACTCCACCCATTGCTTAGGGACCTTAGAACTTGACTCAGGGGACTTTCTTCTCCCAGAACTCTTCCCCAGGCCTCCACTGGCTGGGTTAGGTTTGACTCATGGCCCCAGTAACCTGTGCTTGGCTCACCCATAGCACTTGCCTCAGCAGTTAATAACCCATCTCCAGTGTGTTGGCCCCTCCAGAGGCAGGAACTGCATCCTGTTCATCTTCGAATCTTCCCGGTGCCTGGCACATGGCAGGCATGCAAAAATATTTTGCTTAATTAATAAGTGAAATATCAAATGGAAATGCTCTCAGAACCACACATATTACCTTATTGCACAAATTTTCCTGGTCTCACTCTGATGAGCCATCAGTTTTCCCCTTTGCACATTTCCACATCCTGGGTGGGACTGATGATTTACTCAGCTCATGTGAGAGTTTGGAGTGACATCTTGGGAACTAGCCTGATGTTGGAGGAGGCAGGGGGACTGACCGTAAACTCTTTATGTGAGCAGAAGGCTGTTTAATAACTGTGAACATTCGCCCCTAGTTCTGAGCTTCGTTACAGCTCCCTGACATGCCATATCACACCAAACAGAGACCTGGGGTGCTCACTCTGGCTCAAGAGGGTTATCAGCTGCCTGGAACATAACCTGACATCCCAGGAACTTCTTCACCTGGGGAAACTGAACCAGAACTTAGAGCCTTAGAGGTTCTTTGGTGGAGGTGCCACTGTCTGAGACCCTTGGCTGCTATCTATCCAGACTGAGTTTCCCTCCTTCCAGATGAAAAAGGTGCCAGAGATTCATATATGTGGGGGCCTAGTTGGTGCTTATAAAAGGTCATGTAGAACCTGTGTGATCTTACATAAGTTATTTAACCTCTGTGTGGCTTAGACTCCTCATAAAAAGCATGAAAATGCCTATGTCATAGGGTTAATAGGAGGACTAAATTAGATAAATTATTGAGCCTTGCAGAGGCAAGGTCTGTAAGTAAGTGCTTATTAATGTCAGTTGCTATTATTACTGTTGTCATAATACTGGTCTGTGGTGTCTACAAAGAACAAATCTTGAGAAGATAAGTGAGACAGAAAAATGTCCTGGAGGGGAACTGAAATGAAAATGTAAACCAGCGTCTCCGTGTTGGAATTCAGAATCGTTTCATTAAGGAAGACTATGTGTCATGTCATTTAATGATCTAAAAAACAAAACAAAAACCAGAGTTTGCATGAAAAACTTGCATGATTATGACTACTTTTTCCCTTGCCTCCCCTTTTTGTGCTGTCACTAAATTTCCTGTGCAGAAGTCACCTCTTGGGTCCCTCACATTGATTTTGCTCAATTATCTTTCAGCGCTGCTCTGACCTATTTATGGGAAGTGGCAGGAGCTTTCTGCCTTCCCCAGAGATCTCACTCCTCTTTTCATAAAGATAGAAAGTGGTCATTGTTTCTTTTAAATGCTAAGCTCTCTTGCCTACCTTAGAAGATGTGGCTGACATCACCTTTTTGGTCAAGGGACTATGTTTCCTACTGAGGAAGCTTGAGATGGAGCAGAGGGCAGGTGATAGGCAAAACCAGGGGACACCTTAGGTCCAAAGAAGCCTCAACAGTAGGGAATCCTGGGGCACAAGGTGCAGATAAGTAATTGTAACGCCAGTTTGCTTTTGCGTGTGTTGGTGGCATGCCCACATCCTCCTTTGCCTCTTACCTCTCTGCTGGCTGCTTCTCCATCTCCTTTGCAGAGTTCTCTTCCTCTGCTGGTCTTTCAGTGCTCATGTTTCTCATGGTTCTGTTCATGGGCCTGAGCTCTTACTTTTACTTTCCCTGGACCATCTCAACCATCCCAGGGCAACAGGAACCAGATCTGTCTCGCAAGGTCCAGACAAGTACATGCAACTTCCTTCCCGGTTCCTACTTGGATATCCCACAGGTCACTCAAACTCAATATAACAAAAATCACATGTGTATCCTCCCTCACATTTGCTTCTCCCTCAGTGTTCCTTGTCTCAGCAAACAGCACCACTCCCCAAGCTGTTACCCAAGGAGCAACCTGGAAGTTGACCTTGACTTTTCCGCTTTCTCTCTCCCTTCCCATTCAATCAATCACTAATACCTGTCAACTCCTCTAGTTCTTCTCTACATTAATCCAGGCCACCAGCACTTCTCTCCTGGGCCAGTGCAGGAATTCCTCTGCTGCCTCCTCTGCTTCTAGGCTTGTTCCAAGCTATTCTCCATCCTGCAGCTAGTTGGATAGTCTAACACTGAAAATCCACCTGATCTAACATTGTCCCCACTTTCCCATTGCCCTAAAAATAATACCCAGGCACCTAAACATGCTCTAAGGCCCAAGATGCAACCTTGATCTAGGTTCCAGCTGCATCTCTCCTCAGCCTTCTATTTTTGTGCTCCAGTTACACTGAGCTTCATTCAGTTCCTCTCACCTCTGCGCCTTTGCACATGCTAGTCCCTCTGTCTTAGCATGCCCCCACGTTTGGTGTCTGGGTTAACTCTACTCCTCCTTTGCCTTCCAACTTAAACACCAGTCTCTCTAGAAGCCCTTCCCTAAGCTTGAATGGATCCCCTGCTCTCTCTATTCCCACCAGCATAACATGCATCACAACTGGCATCATTACTTGTTCAAGATTTGCATTGCTTGATAGTATTGGAGAGCAGGGAATATATCTGTCTTGTTCAATTGTATTTCATTGCCTGGCATACCAGGCACAGTCATTGCTCAATAAATATTTATTAAATATTTAAATAAATGAATAGAAATAACAAAAATCTCTCTTCATTGTTTTATTTTGAATTTTGCTGATCATCAATAAGATTGAACTGTTTTGGTATGTGTTTCTTGATCATTTATTTTTTATTAGTTGCCATTTCATATTTGTGGCCTATTTTTCTTTGTTTTTTTGTTATTGATTGTTAAGAACTTTTTGTAAATTGAAGATTTTAGTTCCTTTGTATTTTGTAAATAATTTTTCTGATTTACCCCTTATTTTTTACATTTGGTATTTTTTCTTATAAATAAAGGCTTTAAGTTGTTACATATTCAAATTGACCAGTCTTCTGCATGAGGATTAGAAAAGGCTTCCATATAGGCATATGTTTGTATCTGCAAAGTAAAGAAGCATGCCTGACATATTTCCTCTGTAAGTTGATGTGGAGGGGAATGCCTGTGAGGAAACATTTATCTCTTACTTTGCTATAATGTTGTAAAGTATTTTGTAGATGCTTTTTTTTTCCAACAAAAATATTTAAGGATAACTGTTACGACTTCCACTTCCTAAAGATAGAGTGAATATGTTTTTCTCAATTCTTCCTGCTTAGCAAAACTAAAAACCTTGGACATTATTTAAAAATCAAATACAAGACTCTGGAAAGTAGAAGGAGGAGGGAGATCATCTATGGAACTTGCAACCCCAGAAACAACATGGTGGTGAGTTCCTGGGTTTCTCTCGCATTATACATCCCAGTCTTAGAGTTGAAGAAGCCATTGCAACCCAGAAACACCAAGGGGCACAGACAAACATAGCCCCCCAGAAAGCCTGCTCTCTAGTTAAAGGACCAGGGAAAAGGCAGCCTACACACTCCCACCCATGCCAGCAAAAGCTAAGTTGGGCGGGTTACTTATGCCCACCCTAGGCTGTAACAAGGCACCTCTGTCCCCCTCCCTGCTGCTGGGGTGGTGTCAGAGAAGGCCAAGTAGGGAGCCAAGACTTTTCAAAGTACCTTCCCCCAAGTATCATTGGAGACCATGTGGGGAGACAGAACTTTCCACTCCTCATGGCAGTAATGAGACACCTTTCTGTTCCTCACTGGGGTAGTGTCAAAGGAAACCTAGGGAGAGTCAGGACTTTCACCATCACCCAGGGGGTAATGAGGTCACTATCACTGCAGTGTTGATGGAGGCCACAGGGTGATCCAGAACTCCCATCCCCACCCAACAGTATCAAGCAGCCTCCCACCCTCTGTTGTCAGTGGAGGCCACGTGGGGAACCTAGACTTCTACCTCCACCTGACAATAATGAGGCAACCCCCTGCCAGAGTGGCATCAGAAAATGCCAGCTAAAACAAAGTTTAAGTAAAATCCAGAGTCTCCTAACTTAATATGCAACTCTTCAGGTTTCAGTTGAAAAGTACTCCTCACAGCAAGAACCAGGAAGATCTCAAACTGAATGAAAAAAGACAATCAGTAGATGCCTTACTAATTTCCTAGGGCTGCTGTAACAAATTACTACAAACTGGCATAAAACAATAGAAGTTTATTCTCTCAAGAGTTCTGGAGGCCAGAAATCCAAAATCAAGGTGTCAGCAGGGCTGCCCTTCCTTCAAAGGTTCTAAGAAAGGGTCTGTTCCTTGCCTTTTCCAGCTTCTAGTGATTCCGGGTATTTCTTGGTTTATAGCTGCATCACTGTAATATCAGCTTCCATGGACACATTGCCTCCTCCTGTGTATTTCCCTTATAAGGATACCTATCACTGGGTTAAGTCCTGCCCAGATAATCCAGGATGATCTCTTCAACTCAAGATCTAATCAACAGGATCTAATCAACATTTATAGAACATTTTACCCAACAGAAACAGAATATATGTTCTTTTCAAGTGCACTTGGAACACATAACAAGATAGATCATGTCCTGCACTATGAAACAAAACTTAACACGTTAAAAAAATCTGAAATCATACAGAGCACATTCTCTGACTGCAATAGAATTGAACTAGAAATAACAAAAAAAAAATCACAGGAAAAATTGTAGCACTAAATGCATGTATTAGAAAAGCAGAAATGTCTCAAATTAATAAACTAAACTCCCACTCCAAGAGCTTAGGAAGAGAAGAGCAAGATAAGCCCAAATCAAGGAGAAGGAAAGAAATAATACAGATAAGAGTGGAAATCAATGAAAATGAAAAAAAATAGAAAAATCAATAATGAAAACATCTGATTGTTTGAAGAGATCAACAAAGTTGACAAACCTCCAGAAAGACTGACAAAAAAAAAAAAAAGATACAAACTACCAACATCAGGAATGAAACAGGGGCTATCACTGCAGATCCTGTAAATATCAAAAGGATAATAGGATAATACTAAGAACAATGTTACATGCATATAACTGACAACTTAGATGAAATGGACCACTTCCTCAAAAAACACAAACTACCACAATTCATCCAATATAAAATGGATATCTCTATATGTACTAAGGAGATTGAACTCATAATTTTAGAACAGAAAAATGAAATCAGGCTCTGATGGTTTCACTAGAAAATTCTACAAAGTGTTTAAAGAAGAATTGACTTCAATTCCACACAATCTCTCACAGAAAACAGAAGAAGGAATACTTCCTGATTAATTTTTATGAAGCTAAGTAGTACTTGGACATCAAAATGACACAAAGATAATACAAAAAAAAAAGAAAGAAAACCACAGGCCAGTCAATATCCCTCATGATTATAGATGCAAAAATTCTTAACAAACTATTAACACAAAGAATTCAGCAATGTATAAGAAGAATTATACAGAAAGATCAAGTGGGATTCATTCCAGGAATGCTGGTTGATACCAGAAAATCAATATAATCCATCATATTAACAGACAAAAAAAACATATCATCATATCAATTGATGCAGAAAAAGCATTTGACAATATTCAAAACATATTCATAATAAAAACTCTCAGAAAAATAGGAATACAATGGAACCTCCTTAACTGATAGAGAATATCTACAAAAAACCTGTAGCTAACATTATGTTTAATGGTGAAAGGCTGAATGCTTTCCCCTCTAAGACTGGGAGCAAGGTAAGAATGTCTACGCTTACAACTCTTATTCAGCACAACTCTTCAAGTTCTAGCCAAAGCAGTAAGGCAAGAAAGAAACTAAAAGCCATAAATATCAGAGAGGAAAAAATAAAACTGTCCTTATATGAAGATGGCATGATTGTTTAGGTAGAATGTCTCAAGGATTTTAAAAACAAAGACAAAAATAAAAAACCTCTTAGAAGCTAACAAATGAGTTCAGCAAGGTTGCAAAGTACAAGATAAATGCACACAAAAAAATTGTCTTTTTACATACTAACAATGGACACTGAAATTAAAAACACAATATTCTTGGGCTTCCCTGGTGGCGCAGTGGTTGAGAATCTGCCTGCTAATGCAGGGGACACGGGTTTGAGCCCTGGTCTGGGAGGATCCCACATGCCGTGGAGCAACTGGGCCCGTGAGCCACAACTGCTGAGCCTGCGCGTCTGGAGCCTGTGCTCCACAACAAGAGAGGCCGCGATAGTAAGAGGCCCGCACACCGCGGTGAAGAGTGGCCCCCGCTTGCCACAGCTGGAGAAAGCCCTCGCACAAAAACGAAGACCCAACACAGCAAAAATAAATTAGTTAATTAAACCAGTCTCTTGGAGAAAGATACACATTATGAAAAAAAATCAAAACAAAAAACCCCACAATATCCTTTATATTTATTCCATAAAAAAAGTATGAGTAAATCTAATGGAATGTATACAGAATTTTTATGCTGAAAACTATACAAAGTTGATGAAAGAAATAAAAAAATAAGTAAATGAAATAACATACCTTATATGTGAATTGAAATATTCAACATACTAAAGATCTCAATTCTTCCAAATTAATATACAGGGTTAATGAAATTCCTATCAAAATCCCAGCAAGATTTTTTTGTAGATATAGACAAAATTATTCTGAAACGTATATGAAAAGGCAAAGTAACTAAAATAGTTAGATCAACTTTGAAAAAGAATAATGTGAAAAAGAAAAATGATTTCAAGAACTATAATATAGTTACAGTAATGAAAGTATATGGTATTGGCAGAGGGATAGAAAATGGAACAGGATGGAAGGCCTAGAAATACATTCACACAAGTATATTCAACTGGTTTCTGACAAAGATGCAAAAGCCATTCAACGGAGGAAGCACATAATTTTCAACAATGCAGCTGGACATCCACAGGCAAAAAAAATCGACCTTGACCTAAGTCTCACATGTTATACAAAAATTAACTCAAAATGGTCATGAACTTAAATATGTAAGCTAAAACTTTAGAACTTCTAGGAAAAAACAGGAGAAAATCTTCATGACCTAGGGTGAAGCAAAGAGTTCTTTGACTTAACACCAAAAAGCATGGTATATAAAAGGAAAATTGATAAATCAGACTTCATCCAAATTAAAAACTTTTTCTCTGAGAAAGATCCTGTTAAGAGAATTCAAAGACAAGTTAAAGAGTGGGTAAAAGTACTTACAAATCACATATAATAAAGGACAGGTATCTAGAATATATTTTTAAAATTGTCAAAACTCAAACAAAAATTATAATTAGAAAATGAGCAAAAGATATGAAGAGTCTTGTCACCAAAATGACAACTAAGCACATGAAAAGATGTTCAACATCATCAGTTATTAAGGAAATGCAAGTGAAAACCACAATAGTATATTACTACACACCTGTCAGAATGGCTAAAATAAGAAATTTGACACCACCAAATGCTAGTGAAAATGGGGAGAAACTGGATCACTCATACATTGCTGAAGGGACTGTAAAGTGGGTGGAGCCACTCTGGAAAATAGCTTGACAGTTTCTTAAAATACTAAATATGCAACTACCATATAACCGGCAGTTGTACTCCTGAGCATTTAACCCAAAGAGATGAAGACAGTGTCCATACAAAAACTTGGCTTGAATGTTACAGCAGCTGTATTTGCAATAACCAGAAACTGGACACAGCCCAGAGGTCTTTCAGTGGCTGAATATTAAACGTATTAGCACATTCATACCATGGAATACTACTCAGCAGTAAAAAGGAACATGTATTGATGCAGAATAATTTGGAACATGTATTGATACAGAACAATTTAGACAAATCTCCAGGAAGAATAATTACGCAAAGTGAAAAAAGCCAATCCCTAAAGTTTACATACTATATGATTCCATTTACATAACATTCTTGAAATGACAAAATTATAAAATGGAGACTAGTGGCTGCCAGGGGTTATAAATTATAAAACCAGACAAGTGGCTGCCAGGGGTTAAAAAGGGGGTGTAGGTGGGAGGGAGGTAGGTTTGGCTATAAAAGGGCAACATTCGGAATCATGATAGAAATGTTCTGTGTCTGACTTCAATGTCAATATCCCAGTTGTGACGTTGTATAAAGTTTTGCAAGATGTTACCATTTTACATGGGATCTCTCTATATTATTTTTACAACTCCATGTGAATCTATAATTATGTCAAAATAAAAAATATAATTTAAAAACCCCGACTAAAACCAGGTTTTAAAATAGTTTTATTTAATACTTTCAAGATAATAATACATAGAAAAATTAACTTGGGTTTTGTTAATATTACCAGAGCTAAAACAATTTGAGTTTTGATAGTGTAAGATTCCTTTGACCCATGTAACTTACTATGTCATAAATTTCTGGATATGTTGGTTTCTTTGTTTTGTTTTTTTAAATTTTTTGCTTTATTTTGTTTGTTTCTTTTGAGAAACCATGTCTTTAAAAATCTAGAGAAAGATTTTTTTAAGTGTAATGCAACACTTGGAAAAGAATTATGCTTCTTTAATAATTCAAATTACAATTGGCCTCTATCTGCCCTAAATTAAATCTCTGTGAAAGAATTAGGGGAAAATGCTCATGGCTTGGAAAAGACTAAGTTCAGGTAATTATACTCTTGGCCACAATAAACCTAACTTTTTTACAATATACTTTTCTCTTGGAAACAAAACACAGAAAACTGCACTAGAGTACCCTTGCTCTGTCGTGAATGGTGTTAACACTATGAGTAAATTGTATCCCCCGTTTACACATCTTGGGACATAAGGTGCTTTATTCATGGAGGCCCCATGGCTTTGTTTTTGACATTGCTGGTTTTAGTTCAGTAATCAATGAGAACAGGACTAAATTCCAGCTTTGTTCCACTTGAGCTCCTGTTAGGCCAGCAAGGTGGGCTTGAAGAGTATTGGCCTTGGGGTCACAGGGTTTGGGCTCAACTCTGCCTCTCTCATTTATGAGCTATATGGCATTGGGAAAGTCACTTGAACTACCTGAGCTTAGAATTTTTTATTTGTAGCAAAAGAAAAATTATATCTTCCACCCAGGATGAGAAATAGAGAGAAAATATATATAAATAGACCTGCTCATATTATTAGCTCAGTAATTGATCACTCTTACTATTACTGTTATTTGGGCTTGGCACTTGCTATGCTGTGTTTCTGTTTATCTTTGATTTATCCTTTCAATGGATTGTGAGTACCTGGAGGGCAGACATGCCACCAAACCACCTTTATAACCCTCACATCTTTCAGGGTAATGTCTTGCACTCAATAGGGGCTAAGTAAAAATACTAGTTGATAACAAAGATGATGCTATAAGTGGAACAATTGAAGGTAGTATATCATGTTGAAGTTCCTTTAACACATCTGTGCACAAATTTTAGTGCATTGGAATGAACTAGGGAGTTGGTAAAACAGATCTCTGTTCTCTACCTCCTACCCCAGGGAATCTGATACGGCAGGCCTAGGAGTCTGCATTTTAGAAAGCTCCCTGGGTAATTATGATGCAGGTGGTCCATGTACTGATCACATTTAGAGAAACCATGCTTTAGTAGATAACCTATGTCTTGCTGACTGTTAAGTTGTAAAGAGATTGCCCGTATGATACATAAAGTAGGAACTGATGATTGTTGAAATGAAAATTTGGTCTGCAGGGTCATCCAAAAAATCCACTTTATCACTGAGCTGCCAGGCACATATTACAAAACTAATCAGAACTTACTTTTAATTAACATGTTTTATGTCCTAGTTATCTAAGCCAAAACTATATATGTACATGCTGTCTTCTTGGCTCCAGCTTGCCTAGTGAAGAGAAAATAGAAGTGGAATAAAATACCCAGTGGGCATTAGACTGCAAATACATTTATCCTGCAGCAAAGCATTAATTTATAAAGGCAACTGCAGTGCATTATGCATACAGTCCATCCTCATTTGGACCCCAAACTGACTCTTAGAGGGACATGTCCTTTCTCTAGTGGCTGCTATTTAGGACAAAGACTTGGAACTAATAACAAAATGATTGTACTTCCTAGGAGTGCTACCCTAAAGCACTTTCTTTCATTATTAGGAAGACTTGATACAAAATTAAGCAAATAAGAACTGGTGGCAAGAGTTATGTCCTCCTTCCACCATAGGGACATAGGGACCATTTAGAGACAAAGATAAAAGTGATTTTGTTCTTCATGAGAACAAGTAATACAGAAAAGAGCTGTTATTTCCTTTTGGTTTTCATCCAAAGCCTTCAAAATACTGATTAAGAATAATGCCTGTTTTCAGATGGGTAATAAGAAAAAAAGGGGAACATTTTCTTGTTAGGCTATAAAACTGAAAATAATCATTTTGATGTCTTCTCCTCCATCCTTACATGATTTACAAAACTACTTCTATTAATATGTAAATTATCCAAAATAAAATATAAAATCAGTTTACTAAGAAATCACGGTACTGTAGAAGATACTAGTATATAATATATGTATTCTGGAACTCAATGATAATCCAAGTCCTTGACCCTAACATGGGTTCTACAGTGAAATGGATGTAACTGGCCCCTCTTGTAGGCCATCTCAAACATTTCCCATTCCTGAGAATATGAACAAAAAATGGACTTTGAAAAAAATATATATTCTTAGATCTTGATTCTACTCCAACTCTGCAATAATTACAGTAATTACAAAGATAAAGGGTAAAAGTCACAAAGTGCTGGCTGGGACATTCCAGAGCAGGAGAAAGCTTGGCGCCATTTTTATAGTTATGCCTGTTAAGATTTAATAGATGGAAAGTTTCATTAGTGAGCTGTGCTGCAATTAACTTCAAGGAGGTTCCAGACTACTGTATGTTCCTGTTACCGACAGAAAACTGTTCAGCTTTCCCTCTTGAAAGAGTGTATTGGATTTTCAACACTTCAATTATAAAAAGTTGTAAGAGGCATGATTTTAAAAAATTTAATGTAGAGCCTAGTTTCTCCTTATCATAGAACCCATAGTAATAACAGACTTTTATTCTTCATTTGACACGCTAATTGTTGATTCTCTGGGAGTGAGTCATTTTGGGATTGTATCATTATTGGTATTAATTATTTTAGACAGAAAAAAGGTACAAAAATCTTTGTACCTCTTTTTCCTCTCTCTCCTCCTATCTCATAAAATCATGTCCTAATGGGATTGTGGCAAATTTGGAAACTATGATTTCTTTAAATCATAGAATTTCCTGAATCACATACTCCACCTTTACTGTAAAATGCTTGCTCTCACCTCTGACAAGCTGGCAAATTTCAGAGAATAAACACTGGAATCCAGTGACTTGCTTTTCTCCAGTGGCTGGTCAGATTCCAGCCTACTTTTGGAGCTTTGAGTTTAGACTTGAGTAAAGTGTCCATAGGCAGAACTTTGCAGACTCCTCTTCGCTGGAGGTGAAGATGGTGCTCCCCTTTATAGTATAAGCAAACCGTTGAAGGTCATCCAGTGTTATTCCTCATGGAAATTACTGCCATGTTCTGGGTTTTGTGTCCTTCAGAAGACTTTATCTATCTAGCATGTTATTTGATTTCTCTATCCTACTATGACATGGCTAAACTGTTATGGTCCTTACTGTTATGTTTTATTGTGTTAAACAGCAGACTGCTATGGGTCTTTTAATGACTTAAAGAATGAGATATGTATTTCATGACTTTTACAACCTGTCTTAATACTCCTTCCAGTTACAATCCACCCACCCCCTTCCATTCTACATGTGTTTCCGTTAATAGGCTGCAGATTTTTTCCGTGTGGTAAGTATGTAACCATGATAGGCACTTTCAGAGACATCTTAGCTTTTTCAGACACAAGGATGCAGTTTGGTGTCTGGGAACAGTAATTTAGTTTGACAAGCAGTTATGGAGTACCTAAAAAACTAGAGTTTTAATCTACATGGAATTATCCCACAGTTTGCTGCTGTCTGAGCAGCACAAATGCATCAGTTTTTTTCTACCTAAGTGTGAAGTCTGGAAGTGGGTGACATATTATTGATATTTTATCATGTGGTAACACTGTTGCTGACTTAGGAGTGGTTGGAAGACCATGGTCTGTCTATTGGACTAAACTTCTCCCTGAACTTGGCGTGTCCCCAAAGTCCTACCTCCTCCCCAGTGGATAATCTTTCGTAAAGTTCTACACTCTCCTTATTTTCCTTGTCTTCGTGAATTCATCAGACCTGGCCACGCCATGTCCCAAAATGTGACCAGTATGTGAAGAATGGCAGGAAGTCATGCTTAGAGATTCCACAGTCCCCCAAGAGGTTTCACAATAGGGTACAGATCAGGGCACAGGGCCCCATCAACCCTTTCCACACACCACAGTTTTCAGTACTTTGATGCCTTTTGATGTAGGCTCTGTTTTTTTGGAAAATCTTTTCTGGTTTAGTTCTGAGAAAATTATTAACACTTGGGTTAAGGTTGGGTCAGAGTTTAAGAGATCAGTATGTTTATTTGGGTTTTATATATTTATGGTTGGTTTTAGTTTCTGCTCTTATACACCAGCAGCAAATTCTTGGGGTTTGTGAAGCATTGCGTCACTTTCTTTCTGTCTTCTTGTGACATGGTGTTTGGATAATGCAGTTAGAAATCAGACTGGGTACAGTGGAGAAAGGGCAGCCTCTTCAATAAATGGTGCTGGGAAAACTGGACAGGTACATGTAAAAGTATGAGATTAGATCACTCCCTAACACCATACACAAAAATAAGCTCAAAATGGATTAAAGACCTAAATGTAAGGCCAGAAACTATCAAACTCTTAGAGGAAAACATAGGAAGAACATTCTATGACATAAATCAGAGCAAGATCCTTTCTGACCCACCTCCTAGAGTAATGGAAATAAAAAAAAAAAAAAAAAAAGAAATCAGAATTAAAGTCTCTTTGTTGCAACTGAGTGAGGAGTTCTGACCTCCGGTGCAGTACCTTGCATCATGTTATATATTTTTTGACTTCTCTGTTAATCAACGTGTTTGTTTATCAGTTTTCTCACAGAAGGGTAGTTAGAATTAATCTTTAAAATGCAGGTAAGCAGTGTTACATTATTAGAACTGGTTTGTGTATGTCAAATGGATTGCTACATTTTGATGTTTAACTATCTTTTTTGGTCTGCATTCTCATTTGAAGAAATATTTAACTTTTTATAAGCAGGGACAGTATAATATGCAATGCTACTAAGCCTAATATTCAAGAAAGTTTTCATACATGTCTTAGTATTAATTAGGGAGCAATTCTTGTTTGACATGTAAGTACCCAGAAAAACTAACAATTATCTAGTCCAAAGAGCTTTGGGTTTCACTGTAAAATTAAAATTGTGTGGAAATTGTGTTTTCATTCTACTCATATTAACCTTTTCTTATCCATATTAGCTAAAGGTTAACTTGTTCCTACCATTTTTATGAAGCGAGAAGCAGGAACTTTGTCTTTTTATGAAAGGAAGCACAGGAGTGACAAGCAGTCATTAGAGATTGAAAGTAAAAGCGACTGTGAGATTGTTATAGCATAGCTTATTGTATAAGCCCAATTTGGACTTTTGTAAGTGCTGGTATTAGGAAGAGTGAGCATAATTGCATATATGAAATTTATATTCATTTTACCCTGTCTGATGCCAGTGCCTGTTGGGAGACAGGGTGCTGTGACTTTCTGGGAGGGAAATGAATCTCACAGGCGGGTGTCACTGCCCCCAAGCCCCAGAGTTGAGGAAATCTGGGGTTTTTTTTTGTTGTTGTTGTTTTTATATTTTCTTGGCTGGGCTGCACAGCATGTGGCATCTTAGCTCCCTGAGTAGGGATTGAACCCACGCCCCTTGCTTTTGAAGGATGGAGTCTTAACCAGTGGACCACCAGGGAGTCCCCAGGAGATCTGTTTTAAAATGTAGCTCAGAGACCAAGGGAGAGAATTCCTGTTGTTTTCTTTTTTTGTTTTCCTGGCTTCACCACTGTGTTCCCAAGTAGCTAACTTGTTTCTCTGCCTCTCACAAATGAAAAATATGGCCAAAGGAAATATTATTAGTGTCTTCACAAAATGGCAGAGTGGAAAAGGATTGTTAGGTTTCCAGATCTCATTTCATAAGTATTCAGGGAAAGGGAGACCCTGAGAAGGGTGAGTAGCTGGTTATCTGGTTGGGAGAGTTATCTCCAGTAATTGTAAGGCTTTCAATAATGGTAAATTCTCCTAAGAATCTGAGGAAACAAAAATGGGAAATAACTCCTGTTTACTAGGTTTTTTAAAAGTTGATTGGAAACATTTTTAACCTCCCTAAAGAGAATAGGAGAACCTCAATCTTTTAAAACACTAGTTGCCAGTCAGTGGGGTGAACCTTTTGCTAGAATTTGTCCCATAATTTCTAAACGAGTGAACAGAAATAAGAAAGGTATTATACTATTTTATGCTGAATTAACCTCACTATATACTGCTAAAGATCTATCTCTGGAGACACATCATAAAAACTAAGCACTTTTACCACAATGGCAGTATTAAAAAGTATTTCATATTTTATTATTAGGGTGTAAAATTACTAATCAAGGGTGGGAAATGACCAGGAGAAAATAGGAGAAAAAGAGAGTCATTGAAACATGCTGAAATATTACCAAGCTTTCATGAATGTATTTTTCCCCTCATCTTTTAGGGCCAGCACATTTTAAATAAAAGTCAATCTGTTTAGAATAATAGCCCATAATAAATAACTGTTGCAAATGAATGAATTCTGTTTTGTCTAGCAGGATCATCAAGGCAGAAGAGCTTCTCTAAATGCATCATTGATTTCAATGAAAGCAAAACTTCTTTTAGGTTATGAACCCCTCCTGTATTGCAAAATTGCTTCCCCTTATGACAACACAAACAGTACCACCCCAGAATTAGGGGATTATTATGTTGGTTCTAGAAGGAGGGTGTTGAATTGATGTCTAATTTTTAGTAAATCCCATCAAAATTACTTTTTGAATAAAGGAACAAATATAATCATATATTTGGTAAACCATAATCTGGAGAACATTCCACAGGTCTTTGTCACCCTTCAACGTATCCTTAGAATGTACCTCAAGAATGCCTCCAGAGAGAGAGCTGGAAGTCAAGGCACTTGCATCGCATTTTGAGTTCCATCATGCTGTGTCTTACGTAGGCTTCTGAGACTCTCTAATCTTTCATTTTCTTCTCCCCTTCTATTGTTCCTTTCTTCTACATGCCAAGAAGGCATTGGGAGATTTAGGTGACAAGATTGGACCCTTTCCTTCTCATGAAAGGCAATATAGGCTCTGGAGTCAGACTACACACGTTCACATCTCAATTTGATCACTTATAATGTCTCAGTTTTCTCATTTGTAAAGTGGGAATAATGATGGTTTCTATCATGGAGGGATTAAATAAATATGTATAAAGTATTTAGAACAGTTCTTGAAAAGAAATGCTATTATTAAGTGATTACTACTGTCTTTCTTTTTATTTATTTATTTTTTATTGGAGTAAAATTGCTTTACAATGTTGTGTTAGTTTCTGCTGTACAATGAAGTGAATCAGCTATATGTACACCTATATTCCCTCCCTCTTGGACCTCTTTCCCACCCCCCCCATCCTACCCATCTAGGTTGTCACAAGTGTCAGTGCAAAGGCTGCATCCACTGAGCTTTCCTGGTTCTCCTAGGCAGAGTGTTGTACTTTGTGTATAATCCCAGTAGAGCAGTTTGTTTTTTAACAGTTTGTTTCCATGTGTATTTCCTCACTAGACAATAAATCCATTGAGGTAGGGATTGTAGGATGGTGTTTTATTGGTGTATTCCTAACACTAGCACAGTTTCCAGGCATTCATTAGGCATCCAGTGTTAATGAATGAATACATGGATGGATGAATGAACGCATGTTTCACTTGTTGTCTCCCAATATCCATTCTCTACTTGTTTCTTTAGAAATAGAGTCTCCAAATTTTAGCAGAGCATATGGCTGTCCAGCTAATGACCACATTTCCCAGCCTCCCTTTCAGGCAAGGTATGGCCATGTGATTACATTCTGGCCAATGGAATGTGCATGGAAGTGTGGTGTTCCATTTATGGGTTATGCCCTTAAAGAAAAGAGACATGTCCCCCATTTTCCCTTTTCCTCCTGCCAGTGGCTAGAAGGTGGATGTGATGGTGACATCTGAAATAGCTGTCTTAGACCATGAGATGGATGGCACTTGTTGAGGATGGCAGAGCAACAAGATCTAGTAATTCATATGTTCTTAATGATGTGGAGCTGCTATACCAGCCCCGCACAGCTTGTATTCAAATATCTCTCTTGTTTGGAGCACTGTTTTGCTGTTGATGTTTGTTTTGGTGGTAGGTGGGTCTTTGTTTCACCATCTGAGTCTGCCCACAGAGCTACATTTATTGAATCTCCGCCCTTTGATAGGTAAGTTTCTAATGCAGATAACATTGATAAAAAAATAGATAAGAATTAGCTTATCACAGCTGATTAGAATTGAGCAAGTGTGTGAATTAAATATAGCAACAGAGGCTTTGGTTTAACTATTTGAAAAAAGCATTTAAACCTTATTGTCCATCTGTTCCCAGTTGTCTAATGGTTGCTCTGACTGGTAATGGGGGAAGAGGGATGAAAGATTACACAAAACTCTGGGTTACAGGACTGAGGCCAGGGAGCAGTATTTATCCTAGGAAGTGTTTCTATTTAGACCTCATTTGGATGGGCAGGAGGGACAGAGTTTTCCCAGGAAATTCCCATCATCTCAACAAAACAGCCTTCCTCCCTACCTGGTATCCTGTGGGCGAGCACTGTGCTTGCCCGGTAACAGGGTCAACAGGGAAAGGGTAGAACCCTCTTTTCATCTGCTCTTCTATTTGTCATGAACTCCTTTTTGACTTTCTAAGCAAGAGCTACTAAACAGAGAGCTGCTTGGGTCTCTGGATCAGGGATTTGGACTTGATGTGTGGCGTGAGATAACCAGTTTTCTAATGTCAACAAAGATTTGCCAAGATGCTGTTCCACAGATTTTCATTGTAAAGGAAAATCATTCTGGGGAAAATTAAAAAAGGGTAGTAACAGCTTGATGGTCATTTTGAGAAAGTACAGAAAATAGTGATGAAACATGAATATTCAGATCCACATAGATACAGTTTTGAAACTAATTTTATTAACATACAACATACACATAAGAAAGTGTCTAGACCATAAATGTACAGCCTTATATACTCTTACGTACATAATTTTTAATTTTCAGGAGCCATACACACCCATGTTTACTAGAACACAAATAAAAAATGTGCAGCATACATTTTAAAACTCTGGAGCTTCATGGTAAAATGCTGAAATACAGATGATAATATTTCTGATGAATATGGAGATATACCATGTTCTTGGATTGGAAGAATCAATATTGTAAAAATGACTATACTACCCAAAGCAATCTACAGATTCAAAGCAATCCCTATCAAATCACCAATGGCGTTTTTTACAGAACCAGAACAAAAAATCTTAAAATTTGTATGGAGACACAAAAGACCCCGAATAGCCAAAGCAGTCTTGAGGGAAAAAAACGGAGCTGGAGGAATCAGACTCCCTGACTTCAGACTGTAATCAAGTAATCAAGACTATATGGTACTGGCACAAAAACAGAAACATAGATCAATGGAACAAGATAGAAAGCCCAGACATAAACTTACGCACCTATGGTCAACCAATCTATGACAAAGGAGGCAAGGATATACAATGGAGAAAAGACAGCCTCTTCAATAAATGGTTCTGGGAAAACTGGACTGGGAACAATAGCTGAACACAGGATTGTGCTGATCAAGTGAGATAATGTATAGAAGGAGGTTCATGTGACATTTGCATGTAGGAAGACATCAATAAATGGTGTTTTGTTTTTATTATTATCAATGCCAGTATCAACTGATGCTGGACTTAGGGGACCTACAGAAACAGCGGCATAATTGTATTGAACTATATAATATTCTTTCTCAGGTGGATGGGCTAAGCCTGAAGTGAGATTGCAAGATTTATGTCCTTTCTAGATGAAATGTGGATCCTTTAGCAACAGGAGGTAAGAGATATATGGTTTACATGTGGACTTCTGGTTATGACTCTTTTTAACTGATGAGTTATCATGTTGGAATTGGTGTAACTCTGAAGAGAATATTTCCAAACAGTCTTCAAGGAATGTCATGTAGCATTTATTAGAGTCACTCCAACAGGGACACTTCCCACTTGCTTTGATTTAGTGACATTACTGCTGGTTAAAAGCCTTAGGTAAGGCCACACACAGTGGCTGGCGATTTGGATAATTAGAAGGAATGGCAGAGGCTGTCTCTTTACAAGGAAGTTAGCAGTGACATGCAATTAAAGCAAACCACGGAGGGATGCCGGGTAGCTCTAAGGATTATAGTGGATCGAGTGGAATCAAACCATCTCCCACAAAGGATTTCTGCTTGCTTATTTTTAAAACATATTCTGGAGATAACTATGCTATTTCACATAAGCAGAACAAAAAGAACAATATAACTCACTGCATGGTAAACTTCCTCATAATTTTGTGGACTGCAGTGGCCAGTTGGTGAAGCTGTTTGTCCATTGGAATCTTGATAAGGCATCTGAACCTTGAGTATCATACATTTATTGGGGTGGTGTTTTCTGCTTGAAAAGATGCTTTCATATCTGTTACCTATTTTGATGCCCACAACTGTATGAAGTGAGGTGAGGAGTCGCTATGATGTCCATTTCAAACATAAAGAAATGGAAACTGAGCTCTGAGAAGGGATTTGCCACAGTTCGTTTATGGGAGAGGAGAGTAAAACACCAGTTATGTGACTTACAGTGCAATACTCTTTCCAACACATGGAACCGTCTTCTCCAGCATAAATGTGCATTCTTAGCTTTTCCAGGGTTCAGTTTTCTTTCTTTCTCCTCCTGAGACCCTGCAGTGGTCATGAGTGCCTTAGAGAATGAGCTGAAAGCTCTAAACCTTCCTCAGAAAAATGCACACACATAAAAAATTGTATCACCTTCAGACCACCTCCTTCTAAAATCTGTGTGGGCAGCAGTATAGGGTTTGTGGAAAATACTAGTCTGAGCTTGTTGGGGCACATGGCCTTCTGAGGGGGAAAAGTCGCACCACGAAGGTTTGTTCGGCCTTAATGGCACTGGGTGTCGCTCAGCTCATGTCAGCTTGGTTCAAACCTCACAGCAACCTTCAAAGGTGAATATTATTGGGCCCATTTTATAGATGAGGACACTATGAACACTTTACTGGAATTTGAAGCCAGAGGGAAACTTTTCACCACAGTGCTGCACAGCCTCCCAAAGTGGTGACAGTCTGTTGGTGTTGAGCTATTCTCCTAGTGGTCAGCCCATGCTTGTGTGTAATGGTATGGCTGGGAAGGGGGAAAGGAGGTTTCTAGAAGCCTTTCAGCAGCAAGGGTTCCTTGGGGAAATCCTTTCCTTGGGGGTGACAGGTTGGAACTCTTACCAGGGGTGGAAATGTGAAGTGTGAAAGAAGTGTTGAGATACAGGGATAGAAAAGAACAGGGTGGCATCCACAGGGTGGTCTGTTTCTCTTGGGATGTGTGTTGGATATCCAGCTGTTGTATTAATTTTTATAGATTCCATGCTACATTCTTGCTAACTTGGCAAATGATTCATGAAGTTACTGTAATGGGGTGAGTAAACTCATGGGTAGAGCTGGGGCTGGGAGAAAGGAAAAGGCAAATCCCTACAGTTGGGGTTTCCTGAGCCATAAATAACGGCCACGTTGCCATTCCCAGCAATATGCTTCTGTCATTAATTAACTTTTATGGAAAGCTATGGTGTTCATGACTTTGGCCTCTCCTCACTCTTGATCTATGTGGTGTTATGTGGTGTAGACAGCAGTGCTCACAGGTGGGATTTGTCTGACAGGGGAATCTGAATTGGCTGATGTGAAATACCCACTAATATATGGCATGACCCTGCAGAGGGCGAGTGCGTGGGGAGAAAGCAACCATGACACGCTCCCTGTTCCTGCCAGTTGTTTTTTCAGCGCCTACACATGTGATCAGAATATCCTGTTCTCTGTTAGGTTAAACTTTAAGTGTGAGATTTTTTTGGTGGTGTTAGAGAATGCTGAGCTGTCGCTCTAGGATTTGGTGATGTGGTGCTCTATGCTTGAGACACGAGCAATAAAGATGGAAAGTTCCTAGAGACACAGGACAGCTCCCATCTATCAGAGCCAAATGGGGCGATCCCAGACCAGCCTTTTGAGATGCCCCACAGTAGTGTTAACATCACACCAGAAAATGATCCCTCACCTTTAACCTAAAGTCTTCCAGCTTGGTTTCCAGAACAGTTGTTTTTAAACATTAGCATACATCAGAATCGCCTGGAGGGCTAGATAAAACACAGATTGCTGGGCCTCACCTTCGGAGTTCCTCTTTTCTCTCTAGATTAATTGAGATATTATTGACATACAACACATGTAAGCTTAAGGTGTACAATATGATAATATACATGTAATTATTGCAAAATGATAACCACTATAAGGTTAGTTAACACCTCTACTATCTCACATAATTATGATTTTTTTGTTTGTGGTGATATTTAACATCAGCTCTCTTAATTTTCAAGTTTGTAATACAGGATTGTTAATTATAGTCACCATAATATGCACTAGAGCCCGATCTTCTTACCCCTATAGTTTGGAGTTCGTAGCCTATAACCAACATGTCGCCATTTCCCCCACCCCCAGCCCCTGGCAACCACCATTCTACTCTCTATTTCTATTAGTTTGGTTTTTCTTAGATTCCACATATAAGTAAGAACATAGAGTATTTGCCTTACTTTGTCTTATTTTGCTTAGCATAATAAGTTGTATTCATGTTGTTACAAAAGGCAGGCTTTCTTTCTTCTTTATGGCTGGATAATATTCCATTTTGTGTGTGTGTGTGTGTGTGTGTGTGTGTGTGTGTCTGTGTGTGTGTGTGGTGTGTGTATATATACACACCAGATCTCTAGAGTTTGTTTCTTTTACATGGTCTTCTGTGCAGTTTTTTTTTTCTCCTTTTTATTTTGATTTATTTATTTAACATCTTTACTGGAGTATAATTGCTATACAATGATGTGTTCATTTCTGCTTTATAACAAAGTGAATCAGCTATATATATACACATATATCCCCATATCTCCTCCCGCTTGCATCTCCCTCCCACCCTCCCTATCCCACCCCTCTAGGTGGTCACTCAAGTCAATTCTCTACGTCTGCATCTTTATTCCTGTCCTGCCCCTAGGTTCTTCAGAACCATTTTTTTTTAGATTCCATATATATGTGGCAGCGTACAGTATTTATTTTTCTCATTCTGACTTACTTTGCTCTGTATGACAGACTCTAGGTCAATCCACCTCACTACAAATAACTCAATTTCATTTCTTTTAATGGCTGAGTAATATTCCATTGTATATATGTGCCACATCTTCTTTATCCATTCAGCTCTCGATGGACACTTAGGTTGCTTCCACACCCTGGCTATTGTAAATAGTGCTGCAATGAACATTGTGGTACATGACTCTTTTTGAATTATGGTTTTCTCAGGGTATATGCCCAGTAGTGGGATGGCTGGGTCGTATGGTAGTCCTATTTTTAGTTTTTTAAGGAACCTCCATACCATTCTCCATAGTGGCTGTATCAATATACATTCCCACCAACAGTATAGGAGGGTGCCCTTTTCTCCACACCCTCTCCAGCATTTATTGTTTGCAGATCTTTTGATGATAGCCATTCTGAGAGGTGTGAGGTGATACCTCATTGTAGTTTTGATTTGCATTTCTCTAATGATTAATGAGTGATGTTGAGCATTCTTTCATGTGTTTGTCAGGAATCTGTATATCTTCTTTGGAGAAATGTCTATTTAGGTCTTCTGCCCATTTTTGGATTGGGTTGTTTGTTTTTTGGATATTGAGCTGCATGAGCTGCTTGTAACTTTTGGAGATTAATCCTTTGTCAGTTGCTTCGTTTGCAAATATTTTCTCCCATTCTGAGGGTTGTCTTTTGGTCTTGTTTATGGTTTCCTTTGCCGTGCAAAAGCTTTTAAGTTTCATTAGGTCCCATTTGTTTATTTTTCTTTTTATTTCCATATCTCTACGAGGTGGGTCAAAATGGCTCTTGCTGTGATTTATGTCATAGAGTGTTCTGCTTATGTTTTCCTCTAAGAGTTTTATAGTGTTACATTTAGGTCTTTAATCCACTTTGAGTTTATTTTTGTGTACGGTATTAGGGACTATTCTAATTTCACTCTTTTACATGTAGCTGTCCAGTTTTCCCAGCACCACTTATTGAAGAGGCTGTCTTTTCTCCATTGCATACTCTTGCCTCCTTTATCAAAAATAAGGTGACCATATGTGAGTGGGTTTATCTCTGGGCTTTCTATCCTGTTGCATTGATCTATATTTCTGTTTTTGTGCCAGTACCATACTGTCTTGATTACTGTAGCTTTGTTGCATAGTCTGAACTCCGGGAGCCTGATTCCTCCAGCTGTGTTTTACTTTCTCAAGATTGCTTTAGCTATTCGGGGTCTTTTGTGTTTCCATACAAATTGTGAAATTTTTTGTTCTAGTTCTGTGAAAAAAAACCATTGGTAGTTTGATAGGGATTGCATTGAATCTGTAGATTGCTTTGGGAAGTATAGTCATTTTCACAGTGTTGATTCTTCCAATCCAAGAACATGGTATATCTCTCCATCTGTTTGTATCATGTTTACTTTCTTTCATCAGTGTCTTATAGTTTTCTGCATACAAGTCTTTTGTCTCCTTAGGTAGGTTTATTCCTAGGTATTTTATTCTGTTTGTTGCAGTGGTAAATCGGAGTGTTTCCTTAATTTCCCTTTCAGATTTTTCATCAGTAGTGTATAGGAATGAAACAGATTTCTGTGCATTAATTTTGTATTCTGCTACTTTACCAAATTCATTGATTAGCTCTAGTAGTTTTCTCGTAGCATCTTTGGAATTTTCTATGTATAGTATCATGTCATCTGCAAACAGTGACAGTTTTACTTCTTTTTTCCCGATTTGTGTTCCTTTTATATTTCTTTTTCTTCTCTGATGGCTGTGGCTAAAACTTCCAAAACTATGTTGAATAACAATGGCAAGGGTAGGCAACCTTGTCTTGTTCCTGATCGTAGAGGAGATGGTTTCAGTTTTTCACCACTGAGAATGATGTCGGCTATGGGTTTGTCATATATGGCCTTTATTATGTTGAGATAAGTTCCCTCTATGCCTACTTTCTGGAGAGTTCTTATCATAAATGGGTGATGAATTTTGCCAAAAGCTTTTTCTCTATCTATTGAGATGATCGTATGGTTTTTCTCCTTCAATTTGTTAATATGGTGTATCACATTGGTTGATTTCATTTATTGAAGAATCCTTGCATCCTGGGGTAAACCCCACTTGATCATGGTGTATGATCCTTTTAATGTGCTGTTGGATTCTGTTTGCTAGTATTTTGTTGAGGATTTTTGCATCTATGTTCATCAGTGATATTGGCCTGTAGTTTTCTTTTTTTGTGACATCTTTGTCTGGTTTTGGTATCAGGGTGATGGTGACCTCGTAGAATGAGTTTGCGAGTGTTCTTCCCCCTGCTATATTTTGGAAGAGTTTGAGAAAGATAGGTGTTAGCTCTTCTCTAAATGTTTGATAGAATTCACCTGTGAAGCCATCTGGTCCTGGGCTTTTGTTTGTTGGAAGATTTTTAATCATAGTCTCAATTTCAGTGTTTATGATTGGTCTGTTTATGTTTTCTATTGCTTCCTGGTTCAGTCTTGGGAGGTTGTGCTTTTCTAAGAATTTGTCCATTTCTTCTATTTTATTGGCATAAAGATGCTTGCAGTAATCTCTCATGATCCTTTGTATTTCTGCCGTGTCAGTTGTTACTTCTCCTTTTTCATTTCTAATTCTGTTGATGTGAGTCTTCTCGCTTTTTTTCTTAATGAGTCTGGCTAATGGTTTATCAATTTTGTTTATCTTCTCAAAGAACCAGCTTTTAGTTTTATTGATCTTTGCTATTGTTTCCTTCATTTCTTTTTCATTTATTTCTGATCTTATCTTTATGATTTCTATCCTTCTGCTAACTTTGGGGTTTTTTTTGGTTCTTTGTCTAATTGCTTTAGGTGTAAGTTTAGGTTGTTAATTTGAGATGTTTCTTGTTTCTTGAGATAGGATTATATTTCTATAAAGTTCCCTCTTAGAACTGCTTTGGTGCATTCCATGGGTTTTGGGTCGTCATGTTTTCATTGTCATTTGTTTCTAGGTATTTTTTGATTTCCTCTTTGATATCTTCAGTGATCTCTTGGTTATTAAGTAGTGTATTGTTTAGCCTCCATGTATTTGTATTTTTTACAGATTTTTTTCCTGTAATTGTTATTTAGTCACATAGCATTGTGGTTAGAAAAGATGCTTGGTATGATTTCAATTCTCTTAAATTTACCAAGGCTTGATTTGTGACCCAAGATATGATCTATCTTGGAGAATATTGCATGAGCACTTGAGAGGAAAGTGTATTCTGTTGTTTTTGGATGGAATGTGCTATAAAGATCAATTAAGTCCATCTTCTTTAATGTATCATTTAAAGCTTGTGTTTCCCTATTTAATTTCATTTTGGATGATCTGTCTACTGGTGAAAGTGGGGTGTTAAAGTCCCCTACTATGACTGTGTTACTGTTGATTTCCCCTTTTATGCCTGTTATCATTTGCCTGATGTATTGAGGTGCTCCTCTGTTGGGTGCATAAATATTTACAATTGTTATATTTTCTTGGAGTGATCCTTTGATCATTATGTAGTGTCCTTTTGTCTCTTGTAATAGTCTTTATTTTAAAGTCTATTCTGTCTGATATGAGAATTGCTACTCCAGCTTTCTTTTAATTTCCAATTGTATGGAATATCTTTTTCTGTTCCCTCACTTTCAGTATGTGTGTATGTTTCCCTAGGTCTGAAGTGGCTCTCTTGTAGACAGCATATATATGGGTCTTGTTTATGTATCCATTCAGCCAATCTGTGTCTTTTGGTGGAAGCGTTTAATCCATTTACATTTAAGGTAATTATCAATATGTATGTTCCTATTACCATTTTCTTAATTGTTTTGGGTTTGTTATTGTATGTCTTCTCCTTCTCTTGTGTTTCTTGCCTAGAAAAGTTCCTTCAGCATTTGTTGTAAAGCTGGTTTGGTGGTGCTGAATTCTCTTAGCTTTTGCTTGTCTGTAAAGGTTTTAATTTCTCCATCAAATCTGAATGAGCTCCTTGCTGGGTAGAGTAATCTTGGTTGTAGATTTTTCCCTTTCATCACTTTAAATATGTCCTGCCATTCCCTTCTGGCTTGCAGAGTTTCTGCTGAAAGGTCAGCTGTTAACCTTATGGGGATTCCCTTGTATGTTATTTGTTGCTTTTCCCTTGCTGCTTTCAATATTTTTTCTTTGTATTTAATTTTTGAGAGTTTGATCAATATGTGTCTTGGCATGTTTCTCCTTGAATTTATCCTGTATGGGACTCTCTGTGCTTCCTGGACTTGATTGACCATTTCCTTTCCCATATTAGGGAAGTTTTCAACTATAATCTCTTCAAATATTTTCTCAGTCCCTTTCTTTTTCTCTTCTTCTTCTGGGACCCCTATAATTCCAAGTGTTGTTGCATTTAATGTTGTCCCAGAGGTCTCTGAGACTGCCCTCAATTCTTTTCATTCTTTTTTGTTTATTCTGCTCTGCGATAGTTATTTCCACCGTTTTATCTTCCAGGTCACTTCTCCGTTCTTTTCCTCAGTTATTCTGCTATTGATTCCTCCTAGAGTATTTTTAATTTCATTTATTTTGTTGTTCATCACTGTTCATTTGCTCTTTTGTTCCTCTAGGTCCATATTAAACATTTCTTGTATTTTCTCCATTCTATTTCCAAGGTTTTGGATCATCTTTACTGTCATTACTGTGAATTCTTTTTCAGGTAGACTGCCTATTTCCTCTTCATTTGTTTGGTCTGGTGGGTGTTTACCTTGCTCCTTCATCTGCTCTGTGTTTTTCTTTCTTCTCATTTTCCTTAACTTACTGTGTTTGGGGTCTCCTTTTTGCAGGCTGCAGGTTCGTAGTTCGCGTTGTTTTTGGTGTCTGCCCCCAGTGGGTGAGGTTGGTTTAGTGGGTTGTATAGGCTTCCTGGTGAAGGGGACTAGTGCCTGTGTTCTGGTGGATGAGGCTGGATCTTGTCTTTCTGGTGGGCAGGACTGCATCCGGTGGTGTGTTTTGGGGTGTCTGTGACCTTATTATGATTTTAGGCAGCCTCTCTGCTAATGGGTAGGGTTGTGTTCCTGTCTTGCTAGTTGTTTGACGTAGGGGGTCCAGCACTGTAGCTTGCTGCTTGTTGAATGGAGCTGGGTGTTATTGTTGAGATGGATATCTCTGGGAGAGCTTCTGCCATTTGATATTATGTGGAGCCAAGAGTTGTCTGGTGGACCAATGTCCTGAACTCGGCTCTCCCACCTCAGAGGCACAGGCCTGACATCTGGCTGGAGCACCAAGACCCTATCAGCCACCCGGCTTTTGTGAAGTCTGAGGTCTTCTGCCAGCAGTCAGTAGGTGTTCTGTAGGAGTTGTTCCACATGTAAATGTATTTCTGATGTATTACTGAGGAGGAAGGTGATCTCCAGGTCTTACTCCTCCACCATCTTGAAGGTCTCTCTGTAGAGTTTTTGATTTTTCTGGAGTCGGGCCTGAGAATTTACATTTGTAACAAGGTCCCAAGTGCTGCTGCTGCCGCTGTTTCAGGGACCAAGTTTTGAAAAGCATTGCTCTAGACTATGATTATGAATTTTGGAGTCAGAAATCCCTGGATTCAAATCCTGCTCTGTCACTGTGAAATTATGGAAAAGTTGCCAAGCCTAGGCGTCCTTATCTGTAGAAAGGGGATTGCAAGCATCTGGTTTGGTTTGGTTTGATTGGGTAAGGATTAAATGAGATATATCTATGTAACTTGCTTAGCACAGTGTCAGGCACATGGAAGTGACTTCACAGATGTGAACTTGTGATATTAGTAGTGTGCCTCTTAGAGGTAGGGTCACCAGAACTGCTGGCCCAAATGTTAAGGCAGAGACATCTATTTAGGGCAGTCTCTTTGAAAGTTAAGAAAGTCAGAGAAAATGTAGATGTGAAGAATTGTAAAACAGAGAACATGGGACCATATTCTGTAAGACTTTCTGATATGCTACAAAAAGAAAAAACGAGATCTGTCTTGCATCAAATAGTGAGAGAGTCATCCTCCAAAAGGTGAAGTTTAAAAAGGGGGGTAGAAGTGGAAATCCTGAACTGGACATTGGGACTATTTGTATTTAACATGTAATTCCCAACAAGTATATGCAGAGTGGAGTTTTTTCCACAATGGGCTTTTGAAGTGAAGGGATGAAGAACATGTAAGTGAGGGAAAGCAGGATACAGTACAAGGCACAGCACTGTATATGACCTTATTTATGTGCAAAGATAGTACATGCCTGGGCCAGTTATAAAGCAAGAAATGTTTGTCATCCTGGGACCAGATGTCTCCTGTCTTCATCTTCATCCTACTTCTGGCTCTCCATGTGCTCTTTACTCAGTGGTGTGTATTGTAGCTTTCCATCTCCTTCTCAAGCTGCACCTCACTAGCAAATAATTCCCAAGGAAGAATTTACAAAAATTGTTAGCATAGTGTAAAATTATGTCCTAAACTATGAGCATCCCTAGAATAGCATCTCCTAAGCTGTGTTTCTTGGAACAATGAATAGGTGGTCTGTGGAAAAGCATTCTTAATGTAACACGTATTTGCATATTAAAGGACTGAGAAGTCCTGAAGTTAAAAAAAAAAGCTATGTGATTTTGATTAAATCATCCTTTTAAAATATTTTCAACATTTTTCTATAATGAGCATGTACTACTCTTATAATAAAATGTGAATCAAATTACGTTAGAATACGGTCTAAGCCACCAAATGTAGCTTCCAGCCTTCTTTCTTCTCTACCTGTTATAGATTATTTGTGTCCCCCCCAAATCCATAAATTGAAGCCCCAACCCCCATCTGGAGACTTTGGGAGGTAATTAAGTTTAGATGAGATTATGAGCTTTGGGAGGTAATTAAGTTTAGATGAGATTATGACACTATGGGATTAGTGTCATTCTCAGCAGAACAAGAGAGACCAGAGCTTTTTCTTTCTCTGCCATGTGAGGATACAGCAAGAAGGCCGTCATCTACAAACGAGGGAGCAGGCCCTCACCAGATGTTAAATCTGCTGGCACCTTGATCTCAGACCTCCCAGTCTCCAGAATGTGAGAAATAAATATTTAGGGTTTAGCCATACAGTCTTTTGCATTATGTTACAGTAGCTCAAACTGACTAAAACACTACTCTTCCCTCACTTCTGTGGAAGAACTAAGGATGGCATGATGTCAGATTCTAAAATAACACGTTCTTAAAATGCCCTTTTTGAAGGATAACTGAATGTACATAGTTTGTATAATTGCTGAATGCCTCAAATATTTGCCATATGGAAAACCTCCTTCATCCCAATTAAAGCCATGAATCCACAGTCACCCTGAGCAATTAATTGTTCAACCTACTTAGTCTAAATTGGGTCAATCAAATCATGGGACATAAGAACTTATGGTGGCAGGAGAACCACAGAACCGAGGAACTATATCCAACTTCACTCTTCTAAGCTTGAGCACAGGCACGTGGTCATGGACATCAGTGCTACATTTGTAGGCAACAACTCAGCGAGCAGGCTTTTCCTGAGAAAGGAGATCTTCTCCCAAGATTGGGTTCAGTACAGACTGTAAGGGCCTAACCTCATATCCTTTGGAAATCTCGACTTCACCCCTGGGAAGTGTTTAAAACTTCAGTTGGGGTGTGGTTGTTCTATAGGTCACATTCTTCTTGGGGAGAGAGCATTTGAGGTCTCTGGTATTTTGAGGATAATCAGGGGCCTAGCACTATCAGGTGAGATGCCTTTGGAAAGAAACTGAAGTATGTGTTAAAATTAGGTTAGAAAACAATATATGTTTGACATTCTAGAAAGCAACTTTAGGCTGTTGAGTCCAACAGTGTGGCACAGTTTTTCCAGTAGGCAATGGAGAAGTTCAACAAGCCTTGTCTCTCTTTGGTGGAAATGACATGTAATCCAAATTGGGTAAGTATCACCCAGGCCAGCAAAGTTGATTAGACTTCTATCTCAAGCGGGCATTGAGGTCATGATCACACTTTGATCTTATGGAGGGGTGCCACCTGCAAGCAACAATAGGCCATTTGGGCTTTCCTGAGCAGAGGTCTTTGGGCAAAACAAGTTCAAACTCAAGGGAATGTGGACACAGGAGTTACTGTGCTGACCTGTCCAGAGCGCGTGTGAATTAATGACAAAAATTGTTAATTTTGGTAAAAATAAATTTCTTACTGGAAAAAATATTGACTTTTTTCTTAAGCAATTTGGGAATTGAATTAAAAACTCAATATTCTTAATTTTTAAGCAGTCAGTTCATTAGTATTAAACTGCCAAATATCTCTTACTGGAAAGGACCACAAGGAGAGGAAATAAAACACACTGTAAGGAATTGTACTTGTAAAAGGAAACAATAAGAACAACTGCAGAGCCCACCTCTCACACCTGGCTCACAGTGGCAATGGAATTTGGTACTTGGCAAAGTGTGTACAGGGCTGTCCCATGTGGTTGTGCTTGAAGCATGTCTTGGTGGAGTGTGCTCTCTCTCTCATTCCTCGTGGCAAACTGTCCTAGTGAGAGGAAGCTCCAGAATTCATGCATAAGACATGTCATGGTAGTAATAATAGCACTTACTCATATTTACATTTATATATCTGGTCTTTTCTTAATCTGTTTCTCAGAAAGAAAACTCTAATACTGAACTGTCTGGTTTAAAACCAGACACGTGGCAACCATATTTACTAAAACTTCACTGGCTGCCAGGCAATGTGCTATTTGCATTCACATGTATTATGTGTATTATGTCTTATTAAACCCTTGTAATGGTTCTATGAGTAAAGTATTTTATTCCTATTGTACAGATGAGGAAACTAGAGCTCTGAGAGGTTAAGTAACTTGCTTAAGGTTATCCAGCTAGTTTCTAATAAGGTAATATGGTCTTGGAATATGTAACCTCACATATCTTTATGTTCCTTTGATATTTGATACACTGAAGTAATGGAAGATTTCCCTATATCTGCCCTCAAGCTTTTCCTTGATTGATCTGTGAGTTTAGAACACTTCAAAACTGAAGAGTATCCTTGGGACCTCAGAAAGCATGATGTCTACGAAGTATTAGAAAAAGATCTGAAGAGTATCATCAATAATCAACTGTTGATAAACTTAAGTGAGGCCAGATTTTGCACACACACACACACACACACACACAAATTCCCCCAACAAGCCATGAAAGACAAGAAGAATTACAGGCTTTGATAGTGACTGGTGTGGTCAGAAGTCACCTCAGGGTCTCAATATACCATTAAGTTTCAGCACCTACCCAACTGGGGCACTTACTGGCTACTGGGTGTCTAGTTTGATTAGATTTTCAGACTCTTTATTATTTTCAAAAGATCTGGTGCAATGGATAGAACCACATGGAGAGACACTGATGCCTCTTCCATCTTCCTAAGAAAATGCTCAGAAAAATCACATGGTAGTTTTCAGATTGCAGGCTCTTCTAATGGTGTGAATGCTTTAGGCTATGATTCCTAGAGGTGTGAACGAATTTCTTCCCAAGAGAATTTTTACTCTCCCTTCCACTGATATGTTGGAACTTCCTATAAGGGAGCATTTCACAACAAAACTTCTAGAACCATCAGCTGTATATTAGTACAGACTTGATGAATATGTCTTGGTTTAAATCCGGGACAACAAAAAGGACTTCTGAAATAATGTTGCAAAAAATAAGTATCTTTATCCATTAACTGACTTATGGTTGCATCGGTATAGCCATTTCTATTTCTGAATTAACTAGAAGCATTTCCCCTGGCCTTCTGAAAATTATACAACTCCTAGATTTTACTGACATAATGCCAGGTGGTGGGTACTGTTCCTCAACTTCATTTTAAAAGGTGTAAAGAGAGAGGACCTTCGAGATGGCGGAGGAGTAAGATGTGGAGGTAACCTTCCTCCCCAGAAATACATCAAAAATGCATCTACATGTGGAACAACTCCTACAGAACACCTACTGAACTCTGGAAGAAGACCTCAGACTTCCCAACAGCCGTGTTGCTGATAGGGTCTTGGTGCCCTGGCCAGCTGTGAGGCCTGAGCCTCTGACGTGGGAGAGCTGAGTTCAGGACATTGGACCACCAGACACCTCCCAGCCCCACGTAATATCAGTCAGTGAGAGGTCTCCCAGGTAGCTTCATCTCAACATTAAGACCCAGCTGCACTCAATGACCTGCAAGCTATAGTGCTGGACACCCCATGGCAAACAACTAGCAAGACAGGAACACAACGCCACCCACTAGCAAAGAGGCTGCCTAAAATCATCATAAGTTAACAGACACCCCAAAACACATGCAGTGTGTTTTGCAGACATCTCACGCAGTCCTGCCCACCAGAAAGACAAGATCCAGCCTCATCCACTGGAACACAGGCACCAGTCCCCTCCACCAGGAAACCTACACAACCCACTGAACCAACCTTACCCACTGGGGGCAGACGCCCAAAACAACAGGAACTATGAACCTGTAGCCTGCAAAAAGGAGACTCCGAACACAGTAAGTCAAGCAAAATGAGACATATATCTTGGGTCACAAATCAAGCCTTGGTAAATTTAAGAAAACTGAAATCATATCAAGTATCTTTTCTGACCACAACGTTATGAGACTAGATATCAATTACAGGAAAAAAACTGTAAAAAGTACGAACACATGGAGGCTAAACAATATGTTACTAAATAACCAAGAGATCACTGACGAAATCAGAGGAAATCAAAAAATACCTAGAAACATATAACAATGAAACCATGACGACCCAAAACCTGTGGGATGCACCAAAGCAGTTCTAAGAGGGAAGTTTATAGCAATACAGTAACACCTCAAGAAACAGGAAACAACTCAAATTAACAACCTAAACTTACACCTAAAGCAATTAGGGAAAGTCCATTAGCCAGACTCTTCAAGAAAAAAAGGGAGAAGACTCAAATCATCAGAATTAGAGATGAAAAAGGAGAAGTAACAACTGACATGGCAGAAATACAAAGGATCTTGAGAGATTACTGCAAGCAGCTATATGCCAATAAAATGGACAACCTGGAAGAAATGGACAAATTCTTAAAAAAAACAACCTTCCAAGACTGAACCAGGAAGAAATAGAAAACGTAAACAGACCAATCACAAGCACTGAAATTGAAACTGTGATTAAAGATCTTCCAACAAACCAAAGTTCAGGACCAGATGGCTTCACAGGCGAATTCTATCAAGCATTTAGAGAAGAGTTAACACCTATCCTTCTCAAACTCTTCCAAAATATAGCAGGGAGAGGAACACTCCCAAACTTATTCTACGAGGCCACCATCACCCTGATACCAAAACCAGACAAAGATGTCACAAAGAAAGAAGACTACAGGCCAATATCACTGATGAACATAGATGCAAAAATCCTCAACAAAATACTAGCAAACGGAATCCAACAGCATATTAAAAGGATCATACACCATGATCAAGTTGGGTTTATCACAGGAATGCAAAGATTCTTCAATATACGCAAATCAATCAACATGATACACCATATTAACAAATTGAAGGAGAAAAACCATATCATCATCTGAATAGATGCAGAGAAAACTTTCGACAAAATTCAACACCCATTTAGGATAAAAACCCTGTAGAAAGTAGTCACAGAGGGAACTTACCTCAACATAATAAAGACCATATATGACAAACCCAGAGCCAACATCGTTCTCAATGGTGAAAAACTGAAACCATTTCCACTAAGATCAGGAACAAGACAAGGTTGCCTACCCTCACCATTGTTATTCAACATAGTTTTGGAAATTTTAACCATAGCCATCAGAGTAGAAAAAGAAATAAAAGGAACCCAAATCAGAAAAGAAGAAGTAAAACTGTCACTGTTTGCAGATGACATGATACTGTACATAGAGAATTCCAGAGATGCTACGAGAAAACTACTAGAGCTAATCAATGAATTTGGTAAAGTAGCAGAATACAAAATTAATGCACAGAAGTCTGTTTCATTCCTATACACTATTGATGAAAAATCTGAAAGAGAAATTAAGGAAGCACTCCCATTTACCATTGCAACAAATAGAATAAAATACCTAGGAATAAACCTACCTAATGAGACAAAAGACTTGTATGCAGAAAACTATAAGACACTGATGAAAGAAAGTAAACATGATACAAACAGATGGAGAGATATACCATGTTCTTGGATTGGAAGAATCAACACTGTGAAAATGACTATACTACCCAAAGCCATCTACAGATTCTGTTCCATCTCTATCAAACTACCAATAGCTTTTTTCACAGAACTAGAACAAAAAATTTCACAATTTGTATGGAAACACAAAAGACCCCGAATAGCCAAAGCAATCTTGAGAAAGAAAAACACAGCTGGAGGAATCAGGCTCCCGGAGTTCAGACTATACTACAAAGCTACAGTAATCAAGACAGTTTGGTACTGGCACAAAAACAGAAATATAGATCAATGCAACAGGATAGAAAGCCCAGAGATAAACCCACTCACATATGGTCACCTTATTTTTGATAAAGGAGGCAAGAGTATGCAATGGAGAAAAGACAGCCTCTTCAATAAGTGGTGCTGGGAAAACTGGACATGTAAAAGAGTGAAATTAGAATAGTCCCTAATACCGTACACAAAAATAAACTCAAAGTGGATTAAAGACCTAAATGTAAGGCCAGACACTGTAAAACTCTTAGAGGAAAACATAGGCAGGACACTCTATGACGTAAATCACAGCAAGATCCTTTTTGACCCACCTCGTAGAGAAGTGGAAATAAAAAGAAAAATAAACAAATGGGACCTAATGAAACTTAAAAGCTTTTGCACGGCAAAGGAAACCATAAACAAGACCAAAAGACAACCCTCAGAATGGGAGAAAATATTTGCAAGTGAAGCAACTGACAAAGGATTAATCTCCAAAATTTATAAGCAGCTCATGCAACTCAATATCCAAAAAACAAGAACCCAATCCAAAAATGGGCAGAAGACCTAAATAGACATTTCTCCAAAGAAGATATGCAGATTGCCAACAAACACATGAAAGGATGCTCAACATCACTAATCATTAGAGAAATGCAAATCAAAACTACAATGAGGTATCACCTCACAGCTGTCAGAATGGCCATCATCTAAAAATCTGTAAACGATAAATGCTGGAGAGGGTGTGGAAAAACTGGAACCCTCCTGCACTGTAGGTGGGAATGTAAATTGATACAGCCACTATGGAGAACTGTATGGAGGAGGTTCCTTAAAAACTAAAAATAGAACTGCCATATGACCCAACCATCCCACTACTGGGCATATACCCTGAGAAAACCATAATTCAAAAAGAGTCATGTACCACAATGTTCATTGCAGCACTATTTACAATAGCGAGGACATGGAAGCAACCTAAGTGTCCATCGAAAGCTGAATGAATAAAGAAGATGTGGCACATATATACAATGGAATATTACTCAGCCATAAAAAGAAACAAAATTGAGTTATTTGTAGTGAGGTGGATTGATCTAGAGACTGTCATACAGAGTGAAGTAAGTCAGAAAGAATAAAACAAATACTGTATGCTACCACATATATATGGAGTCTAAAGAAAAAAAAAAAGGTTGTGAAGAACCTAGGGGCAGGACTGGAATAAAGACGCAGATGTGGAGAGTGGACTTAAGGACACGGGGAGGGGGAAGTGTGAGCTGGGACGAAGTGAGAGAGTGACATGGACTTATATACACTACCAAATGTAAAATAGATAGCTAGTCTGGAGCAGCCACATAGCACAGGGAGATCAGCTCTGTGCTTTGTGACCACCTAGAGGGGTGGGATAGGGAGGGTTGGAGGGAGATGCAAGAGGGAAGGGATATGGGGATATAAGTATAGGTATAGCTGATTCAGTTTTTTATACAGCAGAAACTAACACAACTGTGTAAAATAATTATACTCCAATAAAGATGTTAAAAAATGTATGAAGAGTGTGTGACCTGTCCTCTTTTAGAATCTGCACTAATGATTGATGAATTTGTAAGCATAGCACTTTTGAAGTCTTTGGCAGCATGAGCAGAAGTTGGTTTCTCTGCAGTGATATACAGGATTTCTGGGGATGAGTGTTTCCTTTTCATTAGAGGCAGAAGACCCATCTATTAGAAGCTGCTCTCTGGTTTTTCAGGCATGTAGAACTATACCAGGGTACTTTACTGGGCCATTAGAAATGTGACCTTTGAATTGGTCAAGAGGTTCAGAAATCCCACAAATTTGGGGGTTGAGAAACGGTGCAGTGTAATGGCCTCACTAGTCTATGGATTTTTTTCATGAAATTTAAGTCCCTTATCAATAATTGATAGGGTGGATAATAAGCACTTTTCAAACAATCTGATGTGTTTATCAAATACCCTCAGTTTAAGTGAAGCAGGATAGTGAGAGTTTTTAGAAGAACATACGTTGTGCCTCACAGATGTTGAGAAACACAGCAGGAATGTGTTCAGGGTAACTATCTTATATGCTTCAAAATACGATAAGCCTGTGTAAATGGTAAGGACTCTTATTCACAAGGAATAGAACCTGCCTCAAACAAGCAAGAACACCAAAGGAAACTTACTAGGTCCCAGATCTGGGGAAGCCTGAGGCTGGAGCTGTCTTTGTGACCACATTGACCTACATGACATCCTTGGCTTGCCTTCTCTCCCTGATTCTGTTTCTAAGTAGTAGCCTGATTGCTTTTCTCCTTCATTCCAAATGCTTCCTTCCTTCATGTAGAATCTTCAGGCTTACATTCATCCAGTTTAACTATTCCATAAAGGAGTAAAAAGAGCTTCTTTCATGCAGGGTCTTACGCAAAATCCAAAAGAAGGACTCCATTATTCCTGTAGTGTCCTGTGTTCATCACAAGCCCACTGTTACAACAAATGTATGAGGCACTGGTCCCTGCAGTGTGAGGAAATCAGAAAAGGACTCTTAAGATCCTGGGGTTCCTACAAAATGGTAGGAGGTATAGGGCATTAACAAATACATAATTTGAGGCAGCATGTGAAATTAAGACAAGAGAAATCTAAAACGATGGAAATCAGACAGATCAGCTGACTGTACCAGAGCTCTTTCATGAGGAAAAATATTTCATCTGTTTATTGAAGAATGGATTAGATTTCAGTGGTGAGAAGTCAGGGACAAGAGGAGAGTCATTCCAGAAAAAAAGGAATGGTATAAAGAACCACAAAGGGACAGGAAAAAGGGAAGAGTTAGCAGCTTGATGTGAATAAAATATGGGTTTTGTAAAGGAAGAAATGTGAACTAAAGTTAGTATGAAATATTGGTATCAGATCGTAGAGGACTTTGAGATCTTCAGCTTTCACCTAGTTGTTTCCACTTAAAACAACAAAAAATGCTGTGTAGGTCCAGTAAAGGTTTTAGAGCAAGGAGAGGCAGGATCAAATAATTCATTAGAGAGTTTCAAATGGCAGTCATAGTGAGGAAGGATTGGATGGGGAATTTACTGTAGCTGGCCATTTCCTTTTATGTCCCACAACCACCTCACATTCAGTGCCACCTCTCCCATTGTCTTTTTGTGGCTGCATCATTTTCTTAGCAATTCAGCCATGGCTGTTGGTGATAATAGGTGACAACATGGATGAGTCACAGTGCTATCCTTGAACACCAGTATTTTTATGTGGATGAAAATCAAGTTAAAATGAGTATAGAAGACACACTGAGAGGAAACACATAGCTGTCTCCCAGCCTGGGGGCCAAGGAGCAGGGAAGGTCCTGACCTCTTCTGCAGGTGAATCGAGCTGGGTGAAGTGAGCTAAAAGTCTAATTGCTATGGACAGACAGACAGACGGGAACCCCAGATCATTCTGAGCAGTGGCAGGTGGGGAATTTTTCTTCACCTCTAGCAGCTAAGTCCTGGAGACAGGCCCCCTTGCAGTAATACAGAGGTCCCCCAGAGGCTTCCTCCTGGTCCAGAAAAATTATCAGTATGTATTTGAATACAGGTCAGTGTTATAACCAAGACCTCAAATAATAGTGGCTTAAATCAGATAGAGGTTCATTTTTCTCAGGCAATAATCTGAGCATAAGCAGACCAGAGCTGACATGGCAGGTCACAGCATTAGCAACACACAGCTTTCTTCTCATGGTTTAATCATGTCCATAATCCTACCATTAGGAGGGGGAAGTGGGACCCTACAAGGGTTCACTGAAAGCTGTACACGTCACTTCCGCTTACACTCTAATGACCATAATGTAGCCATATAGCTGCACATAGCTGGAAGTGCTCGGGCCATGTGCTCAGCTAATAATAACAGCTGATGCTTACATAGTGCTTCCTGGAACCAAGCACTGTTCTAAGAGCTTTGCACATGTTGACATACAACAACCCCATGAGGTAAGAACTGGAATTATTCCCATTTTACAGATAAGGTAACCAAGCACAGAGACATGGAGTAACTCACCCAAGGTCATCAGATAGTAAGTGATGGGGGTGACATTCAAACCCTCACTGTCTGGTTCCAAAATGTGTGATTTTAACCATTCTGCAATGTTGCCTCTAAATTCAGGGTTCTGTTAGTAAGGGAGGATGAAAATTAGGGAACGATCAGTTATCACTACTCTAGCACCCCAGCATTCATGTTTGTCACACACATCGATGGCTCCAAGCTTTGGGATGCTCTCCGTCATTGCTCTGTTCTTTCCAGTTTTCCACACATTGCCATTCACAACATTCTACGTCCCCACGCCACATCCCTGTAGAGATGGCTGACATGATAACTTCCGGTCAAGCCTCCTGGCTTCCAGCCTCCATACTCCAGCCTCCCCTATACTTCCCCACCAAATGAATCTTGCCTAAATGCCATCTTCTTCATGTCTTTCCCCTCTTTAGAAACCAACAGGGATAAGCACTACTTAACTGGATCAACTTCCTTCTTCTAAGCCTGGCCTTCACTTTCACAATTTGATACCAAACATACATTCCAGACTTACAAATCCCTCCTCAGGGCCCACGCAAATCCTCTCTACAGCTGTCACATTGGTCTGTTTATGCCATATGTGTTCCTATAACCCAGCTCTCTTGGAAGAAAAGGAAGGGTCACCCATATATATATAGGAAGTTTGCTCAAGTCCTTGGATCACTGAGAATGGCTGCACCTTGCCCCTGTTCGCTTGTCTGAAGTCTACCCATCCCAGCTTGCATCCTACCTGCCCAGTGGCTAACTTAGAGTTCTGTCCCCATGTGCACTGAATGAATATATGATCAGTGGCTTACCCACCAGCCCAAGACATCCACTCCTCCCTGTGCTCTCATTGCTCCTCCCACCCCTGACCAAAGGTGTTAGCCCTCTTTCTATGTATATAGTCTTGCACCGCATGAGATGGAGGCCAAGTTTTGTCCTATTGTGATCCCCTATTGCAGTGAGGTGCTCAATATACTTTGCTGATTGGCTAGGGGTCGGTCCTAAGTGACTTATTTAGTCACTTTTAAGAATCCCTGTAAGCAACGTAACTTGGAAAATGATTGTCCACTAGTGTTCTACAATAAGCAAAAACGTCACGTTAAGTCTGCTGGATTGCCTAATGTTAAATGTAAAGGAAATAAGAATATGGCATCTTTTCCTTTGCCATGATGTATATTGTCCACGTTAGACAGTCAGAAAAAGTAGATATAGACTTGAAAGGATGTCTCATCCTCAGGCACTTTCCTGTATTTTGTATAACAAGTATTAAAGAGTTTTTTCAGATATTTGTAGATAAATTTGAGCTGAAGTTGAACATCTCTTGAATTTTGAACATCAGCTATAGGACATAGGGTAGGAAACCAACGGACATTAATGAAAGAGCTTTATTTCAGAAAGGATGGGATCACGTGCTTCTGGAATGAAGGAGGAGGAATGTACTTTCAAAGGGGTACCTTCCAGAAATTTTGTTTGTGCTGTTGGCTCCAGGGTAAGAAGGAAGAAGTGGTGACATGAATATATTTTAAAGTCAGGGCATTGTAAGCTTGTCTTAGACTTCTGAGCTTTCAGAGTGTTTGTTCAGGAGGTGGTTGCCAAGGTTTTACAACTTTGCTAAAAACATGCGGTCTCCTCTTTAGATCCATTCAGTTGATATCATTTTTAGTGACTGCCGAGGCAGCATTGTTGCTGAGAATTGATGCGGCAATGAGTCTTTACTAGCACCCATCTAAACTGGACTTTTGTATCGTACATTTTACTTTGATTACATTTTTTCTTTTAGAAATTCCCTGGAAACCAGCTTTGTCTTGTCAACTGAATAACAAGCATGGAATTTATATAATCACTGCCTTTCCACAGTGCAACTGATTTGCATCTTCTGGCTAAATGCAAATTGTCCATCCTTAAGTTCAAGGCATTTGCCTCTCTTTAAATGAACAGCACTAAAGTGACTTGTAGACATGACTGTTTGTTTAGCTTGGCTTCTCTCTTTGATCTCATGTTAACATACCTTAATGGCAGGTAATGATTGATAATAGAGTATTGTAAAGTTCAGGTAATAAATACTGCTTAACTCATAATAATGCTGAATAATGTACTTTTTATGACTTGGTTTGTTGGAAAATTTCCTTGTCAGCTTGGTCTAATTGTCCAAACAAAACCACCCATTACTTGAAGAAATACATGTCTACCTTAGACACATTAATTAGGGTCATGGCTGGGCTGCACAAAGGAATATAGTAACACTTTAGTTATCTTTAAATGTAATCTTTGGACAATCTTACTAATGCTAGACTCAGGTTTAATGAGAAGCTTTTGTTTACACTTGCCCTTTGAGGCTCACGAGCCTGCGTTGGAGTCTATGGTGATGGCTGTGGACCACATGTACACACACCATGGTCTCTCCTTTGAGGCTTCCAGAAGTCATCAATTCTAGTGGTTTGGACATCAGAAGTCATAAAATTAAGTTTTCTTTGGCATGAGGGGCGGGGGTATTTGTATGAAGAGAAAAGGAAAATCTTTTAAATTTTTTATTGCTAAATATTTGAAGACACATGGCATTGAGATTAGAGTAAAAAGGGGATTTGGTGTCTTGGTATTGACAAGCTTGAGGGCTGTACATAAAGTGCTGGGTGAAGAACTGCTTGCCCAAATATGGTATTTCCATGATGCTTCACTGACTTTGAAGTCCCAGGAATATTCTAGAGAATATAGTACAATAGAAATCCAGGAGATGACCATGTGGGCTTTTTACAAAACGACCAACGTAACACCCAAGGTTTAACTGCAGAGCATTCCCATAATGAATCCAAAAACAGCTCTCTGAAAAAGAATGCTTGGTTTTAAAGTTTGGAATGATTCAATTCATGATTCCAAATGCGTGAATTGCTACTATACTCAATTCAGGGGCTTGTTTCCTGCATATTGTGAAAAAAAAGGTGTGTGTATAATTTTTCAGATTTGAGCCAAATTGTTATTTCATTGATGACAGTTTCATGTCTTATTTTATACCTGAAATTCTAAGAAAACCCACAATGGGAAAAATTTTATTCTCACTTTGTTGTAATCACATCATTTTCTCTCCTGACAGGTCTCTATAAATGACTTGTTCTTTAGTTCTTATACATTTATAGTTTTTACTGCCATTAGGTTCCTAGAATGGCTCATTTTGATGAATAATATTGTCCACTTCACACACACATTACTTGCTATCTACCTTAAGTCTTTTTTTTTTTCTTTTTGGCCACACTGCGAGGCATGTGGAACTTCCCTGACCAGGGATAGGCCCATGCCCCATGCAGTGAAAGCACGGAGTCTTAACCACTGGACCACCAGGGAAGTCCTACCTTAAGTCTTATTTTGCTTAAAAGCAGGATATTTCAGATTGACTTTAAAATAAATCTGTTGGTCCTTAACAATTTTGCCCTTTTATCCTGATGATTTATTTCATGTTCTACTTTAGTCTGTTTTTGCTGAAATTCTTGGAAGATTACAGAATCAAAAATGACAATCTTTAGAAATTTGGTTTCCTGGATGTATACATACAAAGATTGGTGTCTTGGTGGGATTGATTTGCTTGCCCCTTTCAAGTAAAAACATAAATACTTTTTTTATCATTGTTAAATATGAGAATACGTGCCTAAAACTCTCATAGCAGTTAATAAATAAACCATGGACTTGCAAAAATGTTCGAGGTTAAGAACTGCATGCATCAAACAATAGGTACATTGCAAATATCACTGCCAATCAACTGCTTTCCCTTTCCTGATGGATCTGTGCTGATGCTGTGTGAGGCTCACAAATTGACATGTCTCATAAGTTTTTAAGACAGACTAATGCAGGAGGAATGGTCATTTGACCAGTGTATACTTGGATTACATTCATCTTTTCTGATTTTAAAATTCATTTAGATAGGAAACAAGTCTTCAGAATCCTTCAGTTTTATATATAATCTGTTTCAAGGGGAATCCATTTCAGCTGTATGTTAATGTCTAAGTAGGTACTTTTAAGCAACCCGGAGACAGTGCAAGTGTTCTCAACCCTGGCTGCGTGGTAGAATCATGTGGGTAAGTATTTTTAAAATGTTGATATCCCAGGTCAACCTAAGAAAACTTTAATTAAATTCGAATCTTGGGGCAGGGACTCTGGCTTTATATGGGTTTTTTTTTTTTTAACTTTTCCAAGTACTTCTAATATGTAGATCAGAAGTTAGAAACCACTGATTGTGTATAATGTTTCTAAAATCCAAGTCTAAGAGAGCCCTTGTGCAGAATTGATTGGGACACTTGTTAAGTGCACTTTCCCAAGCCACCCTTGCTCAAGACCTCCTGAAACAGAACTGCTGAAGAGAGCCTGGAAGCTGAATTTTTCATGTGAACTTCACATGCACACGGAAGTTTGAAATTTACTACTGCGTTTGAAATTTACTACCGGTCTCAGGTCTCACCTAAAGAAAGTTAATCCTCACAACAACCCTTTGCAATGGGTTCTAAGACTACCATTATACAGGTGGGAAAACTAAGGTAACTCTCTGGAGGTCCCAGTTCCACTGTGGAAGCAGGATTTGAGCCTATGGGGTTGACTTGAGAGCTGTGCACACAGCTACTGCTCCATAGCTCCACAGCCTCTAGATATGAGCACTGCTCTGGGGTGATTACATACGTCCAGCTCTGTGGTAAGTTACGTGTTAATGAAGCACATTAAATAGGGTGAAATGAATGGTGAGATACAGAAACTGGAGGATTAATTCTGATTGCTGGTGAGGGTTTCAGGAAAGCCTTCATGAAAGGACCAGGCACCTGAGCTGACCCTCTAAGGATGGGGAGGGCTTCTCCAGGCAGAGGCTGTGCAAACACAGGCAGAAGAGTGTGTGAGGTGCTCAGAGAATGGCAGAAGTTTTCTATAGCTCAGTGCAGGGTTGTACTAGGTAAGACTGAAGTCTGGAAAAGTAGATTTGAGGCCTTCTGTGGAGGAATTGGATGCAGTTTGCTTTTTACTTATTCCAGCAATAAGCCATTCAACCAATAAATATTTTTATTCCAATACTAGATGGTGGTTAGTGAGCAGAGGAGAAAATTTTTTAAATACTCTTTAGTTACTGGCATTCAGGAAGTCATACTCCAGTAGTCACTCATGGATACTTTAAAATATTATTTATTAACTTTTGAATAGGAACTGCCTTTGCATGGGATAAAATCCAGATGAACAAAAGGCTGCGAATGAAAAATAAGTCTCCCACCCACCCCTGACCACCAGCCACCCAGCTCCCCTTTCCAGAGGCAACAATTGTTGTTCAGTTAGTAAAGCCTTTGTTCTCTCTCCCGCGGTCATGGTCACATGATCTGTGTAGTTGTAAACCCTCCCAGTCCCATTAACTCACCGGCATTTGGCCTGGTTATACATTTGCATCCAGGGTTCTCATGGATATTAGTTCAACAAGCATTACTGAATGCCTACTGTGTGTCTACTTTTGAAGGCCTAGACTGGGGACTGGGAGAGCAAGAAGAGGTAACACTTGCCCTTAGGGATCACACAGTATAATAAGGTAAACCACCAAAAACTAATTATGACAGTGCAATCTGGGAAATGTAATAGCAGTAAATTCATGGCTTTATGGGGATAAGTGGCCTCTAAGGCCCAAGCTCTTTTTAGTTCCTGCTGCCTCTGGGCAGAGAAAGATGCTGAGCCACTAAAGCCCTAGGCTGATGTCATACTTAAGGTGAACTGTATCCTTCCAAACTCACTGTTTTTTATTTTTGCATAACTTGATCAAAATCATTCCTCCTTGTCACAGTCTCTTCCACATCTAGACATTTTCAGATGTGTATTCTTTTGTTATTTTATTATTAATTACTAATCATGGTTACTTAGTTGATTTATTTTACTTCTAAATTAATTCTCTTGCAGTATAGTTTTTAGTCTTGAGCAGGTGGAATAAACCAAATTTTGTGAGTTTTGTGCCACTGGCATGTGATTTTGAGCACTGCTTTGTTCTGTTTAATTCTTATGTGGTCCCACTGAAATATCAATAGGTTATGAATATTCACAAGAGTACAGGTGGCAGTAACTCCTTTTACAAAAAATAATGCACATGTAGCACATAAAATTTTTATTCTTTTGAGGCAGTTTCCCAAGCTGTGTTCCAAGGACACATTTCATAAGATATTAATAGATATTATACTGAAAAAAATTGTATGGTTCAGTAAGTTTGGATATGAAGGAATAAATGGGCTTCTTTACTCGAGAAATTTTTAGAGCCTTTAGTATGTTAACCTACATTGTGAATTTCTAGGAGAACATTGTATGTGGTGCTTCTCAAACTTATTTGACAGTGAAAACTAGTTTTTGTTTATTTTTTTAGAAATACAGCCATTGTCCTCTTGGGACATTCTGTTTTATTAGATGACTGATGATGTCTAGTGCAATAGATTCTGCATGTGAAATGCCCCCAACAAATGGCTCTCCATCAGAAGAGAAACACTCTTAAAAGTAGCCAGATATATACATATTTATAGTTACAAACCATGTGTATGTAACTAAAGTGGAAGCTTATTTCTGTGTGTTGATGGAACTTCTGGTTTACTTTCTTAAGCTCTTTACTGTGTCCTGGCAAAGCCTTGAACGTGGATGGCTCTGACTTGACTTCAGAAAGAGCCCCTTCAGCTCTGGGGCTGGCTTTCTCCCATTTGATTCCGCTCTCCCTTTTCAGCCTTTTGATTTTTGTTAACACTCCCCTCTTTTCCTCTTCTCCAGCTGCTCCCTCTGCCTTTGGGGAGATGTGGACAAGAGACAATGACTGTGAAGATGGCAAAAACAGGCAGAGTGGAGAAAGACTTGACAGAGAGCACAGAGAAGGGGATGGGGAATTATGAACAAAGGTAGAGGAGAGGAGCATGGCAACCATGGGCCTCTAACAATCATCTCTAAACATTTACGCCTCATCATTTCTCCTTGTGGGCAGATGGGGGATCGAGCGGCATGCAAATCACATAAACCCAGACACCAGAAATGTTCACAAATTGCCGGGGAGGGTTTGGCAACAAAGAGGAATGTTGTCATCTTTGTTGCTATGTGATGAAGACTATTTTGGAAGTTCTTTAGGAAAGTTCTAGCCAGACAAGTTTTTCCTTTTTGTTGTCACTTCCCCCACCATCAGATTCTATGCATCTGTAGTCTTATCTATGTTCATAGAATGAACGAAGCTGTAGTTTACCTCCATCTGTAGCCATTCTCATTGCATTGCTGAGAATGAGGAAAAAGGGTGTGAAGGGAAGAAATAGGCTCAGAAGCTCAGAAAATCACCAGTGGATGGATGAGTGGAACATAAGAAGCTGCAGACAGAGGTGAGCAGACTTCAAAAGAAAATCTTTCTTAGGGTGTATTACTTAGGATTATATTCAGATGCGAGGGACAGAAAACCCAAGATAACAATGGTTTACATAAGATCGAATTTTATTTCTCTCTCATCTAGGAGTGTGGGTAGGCAGTGTGGGGCTGGTGTGGTGCACCATACACCTTATATCTTTTCTGTTAGGGGCATGGCCTTCACCTCGTGCTCCAGAATGCTAACATCAGCATTGTAGGCAAGAGGATGGAGAAAGGAAGGAAAAAAGAGAGAGTGAGGGAGACATAGGGCAATTATGTACTCTCCTTTCAGGAAGGTTTCTGCAATGACTCTCCAACATCCCGCTTACATCCCATTGACTATAAATGGAATTGGCCAATACCTAGCTGCAGGAGAATCTGAGAAATTCAGTTTTTATTCAGGGCAGCCATTTGTCCAGTCAAAACTTGAGCTCATTTACTGTGGGAGAAGGAGATAACCAATGTGAGATTGGGGAATGTGGTAGACTGTGTAATTATTCACAGAATTGTTTAGTCCCTCACTTGCCACTGACACCAGATTTGGCCACATGACTTACTTCAATCAATGAAACATAAGCCAAAGCTTTAAGAGCCAACCAGTAGTTTACCACATCCTCTTTGCCCTCTGCCATGGGACTGGCAATATTCCAGTCACTGGAACATCACTAGGTCCTGGAGGGGAGATGACACAGAGCAGAGATGCAGCTGGCTTGTGACAGACCTGAGACATGAGTGGAAAATCAACTTGAGATTTGGAGGTCATTTGTTACTGCAGCGTAACTTACCCCAGTGTTTTCAAAATACAGTCCCCAGACCATCACCATCATCCTCTTCCAGGAACTTGTTAGAAATGTACATTCTCAGCTCCACTCTGGACCTACTGATTAGAAACATAGGGGCAGGGCCCAGCACACTGTGGTTTAACAAGTCTTCCAGGGGATTCTGATGTGGCTAAAGTGTTTGAGCCACTGTCCTGGTCTATTCTGACTGAGATGGGGGACTAGAGGTGTCTGTCTCACACATGGGCTTGACTGTCTGCTACCTATAGGTGTAACTAGGGAGCAAGGGCTGCCATCTGTTCCTCATGCGAGAGAGAAAAGAAATGGATTCAGTAACTACAAGAGTGAAAGTGGCATCTTCCTGTCATTTGGTGTGACTTTAGCTGCAAGGAAGGAGACCAGGAAATTTGTTACTGCAAGAAGTGGATAGTTGTACCCGTATCCTTGGAGAAGCAGGAGAAGAGTGATGCGTTAGAAGTGGATTTCTCACTTCTTTGACCTTATGGCACCCTATTATGATTGGAGTGCACACAAACCACTAGAACAGCATATCTTACATGTTAAAGTAAATTGCCCTATTAATGGCCTATATCTGATTTTTACCAGATACTACCACCTCAAGACAGTTGAGACACCCTAGTTTGTTCCAAAACGTGGCTGACAAATTACACTTTGAATTCTCAGATGTGCTGAGAATGATGTGTGCGCATCCTGCAGAGAGCAAAACCTGAGGCTATTCCCAGAAATCCCTATAGAGTAGAGCTGGAAATAAGCAATGGACACATCCTCACAGTAAGTCTTTTTTTTTTTGACTGCATTGGGTCTTCGTTGCTGTGTGTGGGCTTTCTCTAGTTGCATCGAGCGGGGGCTACTCTTCGTTAAAGTGTGCAGGCTTCTCATTGCAGTGGCTTCTCTTGTTGCAGAGCACGGGCTCTAGGTGCACAGGCTTCAGTAGTTGTGGTGCGTGGGCTCAGTAGTTGTGGCTCGCAGGCTCTAGAGAGCAGGCTCAGTAGTTGTGGTGCACGGGCTTAGTTGCTCCATGGCATGTGGGATCTTCCCGGACCAGGGATCAAACCCGTGTCCCCTGCATTGGCAGGCGGATTCTTAACCACTGCGCCACCAGGGACATCCTCACAGTAAATCTTTGGTGCCTTTTTCACCCCCTTGCAGAACTTTCTGTATTATCCAGATTGCTTTGGTCTACTGGACAGAATTCCATATTCTAGATGTTTCCTAAGAATCCAACGTCTCCGTTTTCCTGTGTATTATTCTCTTGACTCCAGGTTTGATGATTAAATGGATGGGAACTAAGATATCTGCTGGTATCTTACTCTCTTAGATATAGGTTTTATTTCAGCACTGCCAGTCTAAAAGTATGAAAGCCCATGGTGCAGGCTCTAGGAGATGTCTTTGAAGAGGACCATGAAGAGAAGCCAAACCATGGCAAAGTGTGGGAGGAGAGAGTGAAGCATGTGTGAGGCCAGCAGTCTTGGCATGTGGTGGGAAGGTGGCACTCCTGCCCCTCCTTACTTCAGGTGACTGACTGTATTTCCCCCTCTGCTATGCTTTTGTGAGAAATTCAGGTTTCAAATAAAAATACCAAATAACCCTAATGAGGGAGCGGTTTAGCTTGAATCAGCAATATTCTACATACGTTGGCCTCTCAGTGTGAACTGAGCAAACCTCCCCATTGTGTGAAGGAGCAGGCACCTCATTTGCTGCCTTTGGCTGAAGAGTTGCCATATTCAGAACAAACATGATTTCCCTAGGATATAACTTTGAATGTGCTATGGTCAGTTCTCAGACTAAGCTTTTATATTAGTCATTTGGCATTTTTCTGAGTCCACATGGAAACCCCACTGTCTCATCCTACTGAATGTTCTCTGCAAAATACCACTGCATCAAATCCAAATGTCCTGAACTGCGTGGGAGAAAACCACAGAGGACACAGTTCTGGCCCTGATTCCTGAGCAGACTTTCTGCAAAATCCCAGTGCCTCTTTGCCTGGGACCATCTCCAGAGCAGTGCAGGGCCCAGGACAAATCCTCACCTCCACTTCCTAATATTTTTCTATAAGGAAGATCAGATTTAAGTGAATGTCAAGGGGAGCAGAAAACTAGAAGATGTCACACAAAGGCATCATGATGCTGAGAGTGGGGACAAGGGTGAGTTGTAAGGAAGGAACACAGGCCCAGCATTCCCTCTGCTTGTGGGTCCATGAACTATCAGGGTCTTTTAACACTGGTTACTTGACCTTGACAGTGAATTTTGAAACTCTGTTTGAGGTTCTTTCTTTCCTTTGAAACAAATAGTATTGCTCTGAACTGTTTAGTAACTGTGGGGAGAATATGACAAATGAGACAAAGGCAAGCAGCTTCTTTAAATTTCTTCCTGCCTCAATTTATTTTCAAGACCAAACAAACATTGGGTCATTTGGCTTTTGGGGATCAGTCCATGGAAATTTCTGGGTTCTGATGCTGATGAGCCAACAATGGAAGGTTCTCCACAGAATTCGGAGGTGAATGATATCCCTGAAGCTGCTCTTCACTGGGGTGGCTTGTTGGAGTGACCTACCCAAATGGGTATAGCCATAGGATGGGATGACCCTCAGCTGGGATATGGCTCCTACATATCAGACCTCTTGCCTGAGTGTTCCTTGTCTGTCTCTGCCCTTTTCTTCCCCCAGGTTTTTATAGCTGTGCCTCTTCCTGGTCTGATGGCTAATCACTATTACAGACACTCTTTCTGGGCATATCTCAGCTTCTAACCTAAGCTGCACAATTGTAGTGGCCTCTTTCACCACGATTGTTACTGAACCAGGTTCAGTTTGCCTGTTGCTCAGCAAGCCAGAATGCTAAGACACCCAAGTTTGCAGCAAAGAGTTTATTTACAAGGCAGCCAAGGGAGGAGACAGGAGAACAAGCCTCGGATCTGCCTCCTCAAGGGCAAGGGGCTGGGGTATTTATGGGATGAATATAAAGAAGCAGGGCGGTCTGGGGCATGGGGAGCATGGGCACCGTGGGGAAAGGTGATTGGAAAACGGGGTGGTAATTGTCGCTCTGTGCAGGTGTAACTGAGCTATAGGCCTCTGCACATGCTTAGCATGGTCTGAGGGTGGAGTTTCACCCCTCTGATGTCAAAACATCATTAAGGGGACATTTATGCATGCCAGTTGGAGGGTCCAGTGGTCCTATCCAGTCTTAACCAGCTCAGCTCGAACTAGACACAGCTGATTCCATTCCTGGAAAACAACTCAGGCAAACATCTTATTGTTTAGGCTCCCTGCTGCTTGGAGGATGTGCAGGTCTTTTGTAGCAACAATTAAAACTACCTTGATTAGTGAAGGCAGGTGAAATGGATTTGACTAATGATTACCCATGGTTTCAGTGTCCCCTATCTTTTGATCATTCCTCAGTCTTGAGGGAAGAGGGGCAATGACCACTCTGGGTACTTCCTGCTAATAAGGGGCATAGACCTCACAAGCGCTTGAAGAATGAAACAGTTTAGCAACTCATCATTTTCTGCAGTTCACAGGAATAACTTAAAAACAATATACATATTCTAATGAAGACAAATTATTTGCTATTTTATCATTTTTATATTCACAGTCAAAACTTGCACAGCATTCCCAAACCACAATGGTAGAGACTTAATAAAAGTCTAAAGACATCCATCCCCACCAGCCCTACCCCTTCCATCTTAATAGAGTCCGATGAGTTCCCACACCAAGGAGGAGGTGTGGGGGGCACACCCTCCCAGGCAACGACTGTGTCCCACCCTATGGCACAAACGTCAGTCTAGCCTTCAGGTTGTCATGTGGCTGAATTCTATTCCCTACTGGAAGAAAGTGCATGCTGCCATTAGGAGCTGGGTTGCCCAAGCCACTTCTGCTTGCTGGAAGAGAGTGGTATTTTTGCATTATCCCTCCCCTCAGGTAAGACCTCTGCCCCAAAGACCTTGCCATCTTATTCCTAGCCTCAGGGCATTGACCTGGCTGCTACTGGTATTGCTGTGGCTCAGAACTGCACTGAGGTGCATTTTCTCCTCCTTTCTGTATTCTCTTCTATCTCACTCCTCCTGTTTTCTTTGTCTCTCCCACATCATTATACTGTCCCTCAGTATGATATGTTCCCACAGTTTTTCTTACTCTGTCTTCCTCTCCTTCCAGGAGATTCTGCCCTTATACAAAATGTCATCATCAAGCCCAAAACAGTAAACAAGAGAAAGTTTCCAAACAGTAAATTCTATTTTTTTAAAAATTCCATATTAGTATCTGAGTCTAATTTACTATATTTCCAACTTTTTATTTTGAAAAATTTCAAACCTACCAGAAATTTCCAAAATGGTACAAGGAACACACATATGGCCATCACCTAGGTTCACCAGTTTTGAACATTTTGCCACATTTGTTTTTTCTTTCAGTGTGTATATATTCATTATTATTTCTTGTCTTGCTGAATTATGTAAGAGAAAGTTGCCGACATCATAACTCTTTATCCCTAAATACTTCAACATGTATCTCTTAAGAACAAGAACATTCTTTCACGTAACCACAACATAATTATCAAATGCAGAAAATTTAATAGTGGTACGATACTACTATTTAGGAATTCAGCCCTGTGAGTCTATTTAAATATTTGAAGGAAGAATCTGCATTTGGCTTTGGTTTACATAATTTAAAAATAGCGTTTTATTGTAGTTTCACCAAAATCCACATCAATAGGAATGGGTGGTAGCCTCAAGGAATTGCTTTTCCCCCCTTATTCCGTAATTGATTTCACTTACACAACACATACACTGATAATAACATCTATCAACCAAAGGAAATTAGCTGATGAACTGTAGTGTTAAAATCATTGAGAAAGTATTGGTGGGGGTGTGTTCTAGACCCACAAAGATCAGTACCTAGTTTGGAGATAACTTTCAGAGCCCTTACATGATATTTTGATATAATTTGATTTCCTGAGAACTCACATTTAGGGGCATAACCAATCCAGCTTCTTCCAGGGATATACTTATAGTAGATAACCCATTCAGAACAACAAAGATGAAGTTGAAATGGAACCCATAGCTCTTTGTTGTGTTTTTAAAGGAAGAGGTGTATGCTTATACATATGTCAACAAGCAGGCAGACATTGGGCGACACTGTTGGCTTAAGAGCATCTGTATTCCTGCATCCCAGACAAATAGCTCTGCCTGACAACCACTGAAGTCCAGGGTCAACTTGAGATGGATTGCACCAACAGGATTGGAATAAACCTAAAGAGACACCTTCCCAGCAACCCACCAAACCCAAATCAACGCCCCAGAAATTTGGGGCTCGTTCGGTTGTTCTCCTGCAACATTAAGAGGACATCCAGTCTTTTGCCAAAAGGGATTTGTCCTTTTTATCTAGTCAGGAGAGTGCTTCAGCTATTTGCATTTATGAATTGCTTAGCTGCCCAAGCATGCTCTGTGTGTGCTGTTTGAAATGTGTCATTGAGGCACGTGACTGCTGTTCTCAAGCTGATGTTGGACTTTCTCCAACAAATATGGATTATGTTAAAGTCGGTTCTGAATTGACGAGGATATGTTAATAACTCCCAGATGGGCATCTCTGTGCTCTCCAGCAGGGAAATGCAAGCAGTCTATGGCAGGAGCAAGTGTTTGGCAGGTCCATCATTCCGTCATTAAAGGCCACATTATTACTTACAACTGTGCTTGCATGACAATGGCTGCTATGAGCCCAGCCTCAGAGTCATCAGCACTAGGAATGTGCTTCTAGGTAAATTGTTTTCCAGGTGGGGAAAAATATTTTATATGAAATCTCCCTCTTCCTAGCCCCAAATAAGATATTGTGAATGAGTCAAGAGGCAGGGTAGCGGGGGGGCCATCTATGCTAGTTCTTGGAGACCCAGGACAAGGCAAAGATATATGGCCAGAGATATATGTCTAAGAACCCTTGTGCAGAACAGCCCTTGCTCAATGAAGCAGCTTTTCTCAGTGGCTGTCCTGAGCTGTGTCTTTCAATGCAGACTTCCTGTCCTAGCAAGTTCCAGCTGGAAGAATTAATTATATTAGAGTTGTTTACATTGTGGGCGCAGCTTCCATTAATGGCATATTTTCTTTGTCTTTGATTCTTAAGCTATAGGATATGATTGTTTTACAATTGTTTTTGAAAAGGAAATAAAAAAGGTGCATCTTCTGTAATCGTATTTCTAGTCAAGAAAGAAACAGTATATTTGATGTTAAATACCCATGTGACAGCTATTACCTAGGAGTATGCAATCATGGACTATGTGGCTCTTACAGTTAGTTGTGATGAAATTGGATATTAAGATAAAAGGGAATAATTTGACAGAAAAAGAATCATTTTGGTGACTGTGTAGGCACTGCTACAGATTTGCCATATTTCAAAGTGGTGAGAGGCAGCAGGGTCTCCATTTGCAGAATAAATGCTGCATGTGCATTTCTTTCACTTAGGATATAAAGTAATGTTTTATCCCAGTGTATATGTTGTGGTGAGAATGACCAAGAACGATAAAAAGTAATTGAAAACATTCAGTTGCAGATGATACGCTTTCGCCTTTGCTCTAGGTCCCTATTTCAATAACAAGTAATCCAGCCACAGCAAGTCCCCTTGCTTTCCAGTCAGGTATTTTATGATGTCATTTCACCTGATAGGCATATCTATATGTTCTCTTTTCCATTTAAAAGTATAAAACCACATCTGCCAATAACATTAGGAGGAACCATTTAGGATTTCATTTTTTACAAGGCAGCAGCACTAAATGCCATTGATTCCCAGCATGCCCTGGTACATTTTTAATGCTAACGGTCGGGATTTTAAAACATTTCATTATAAGTCATTAAAAAATATCTTAAGATCAGCAAAAGATTTCACAGAGCTTCTGCATTGAGCCTGCCTGAAGAGGGTTTGTATGGGTGTGGGACTGTGAAAGTTAACAATTTGGATATTCCAAAAGGGTGGAGGAAAGATAATCTAGCTCACAAGGTTTACCATAAGACATGGCCACAGAGCTCCCTGAAGGCTGCTGTCTCCAGACCTTTTTTGCCATCACCTGCATGCAACCTACCCCAGTCCTTTAGAAGTGTCATACTTCCTTATCTGTGAAAATCATGAAGTCTGATAGTCTAAGAGTTCACACAACCCTGTAAGATTGTGTATTTATTGAATATGTCTTCGACTTACCCTGACATTGAGGAATGTAAAAGCCCAGTGGATTTGGATCCACCAACCCCAATGTACAAGGTACCCCTCCTTGCCTGAGCTGGCCCAAGCAACATAAAAGGGGGAAATTGGTGCTTAAAAGACACTATTAGTTTATTGACCCTGGGTATTTCTTAAGACTTCAAATGTACTTTTGTATTGTTAATATTTCATTAAAGAACCTCAGTTAATGAATTTCTGTTTGTAGAAAGTTTGGGGAGTTGGCAGGTACAATAAAAATAGAAGAGACTCTATTTTAATGGCCATTAAGTTGAAACTTCCTGAGATGCTATAAAACCCCAATTAGTTAGCTGAATATCACCAGTGGTTCATCATTGTCATTAGGTATTAATTAGGCAGCTACAGAGTGCTAGACTCTCTGCAAAATTCACAAAAGCTACTGTTGCTGTTTGGGGGAAACTTACACTTCCAGGGGTGGTGGTCTTTGTTGTTGCTAGGTTACCATTTGTAATGAACATTTGTGGAATGAAGGACTTGGTATTATGAAAGAGCTTTACAGTTTCTATAGCCTCAATAGCTCATAGCACACAATGTTACATTTACAGGAAAGGAAACCAACTTAGAAAGAGGTTATGTGGCTGAGCTGGCATTGCTGTCAAGACTTTTTGATACCCTTTTAAGTGTTACGTCACCTTTGACAGAACATACTCTGACAACTCAAAACGGTATAAAATAGGAGAGTTTGAGAGGAGAGACCCTTGTGTAAAAGCACCAGCGGTATTAGTCAGAGATCATCAACACAGGCGAAGGGGCGAGTTTTCTGATTTTTCCTTCTCTACCCTTTACCATATAGGACAGTATTCTTCTCATAATGGCATTCAACTTTCTGGATTGTTAAGAAGAAGTTTATAAGGGCAATTGAAAGTAATATGGGCATTTTAATATTGTGACACTTAATGCTACATAAAACCTTTGTTTCCTCCAGGTTTATTGAGCTGGTGTATTAGATTTCCTGCTGTATGAGCAGGAAGATTATGGTGGCTTAGGTCTAAGTATACTTTGGGGAGGCATTTTCTATTTTCTCTATAAATAGTCTTTCTAAAACAACACAATTGTGTAACTATTAATGTTTATATTGCATTATACATCTTCCAAAGTTTACTATGCATAGTGTGTAGAGTATGGTAACCAAAGGAAATTTTTTGTCTATGAAATAATCTGAGAATTGTCATTATCAAAGTAAATCTATTTTACTTATTATTTCATCACTAGGATTTTCATACTTTGGTGTTACATTACGGTATTATGCTATTACGTCTGTAAGCTTCTAGGGGCTAGAATTTATACATATATATGCACACATCCACATGTATGCATGTACATGTCATGTTTTGAAATAACAGCTATAGCAGAACTGAAAGACTAACTTTAAAATGGAAATAATGTGATTTAGGTGAATACAAAAAGGGGAGAAAACTTGGAAAATCTTGGTTTCAAGTGTATGGTTTTTGCAGATAAAAAATTTGATGAAGAGGGCTATTGTTCAGAGCGTGCGTCAAAGCTTATTTTTCATACTGAAATAATTTCTCAGGCTTAGTGAAACTAACCAAATCATTAATTCCCTTTTTAAATGTGCAGAATAATTCTCACAAGTGCGTGGGAAATTGTAGTCCTGCAAACGTGCAGCACAGATTTCAATTCGGCTTGTACTTTTGTTCCTTTTCCTGGGGAAACACAACCAGTGGTGAAATTGCACTGCTTTGTATGAGTAATTTAATGAGCAGTTTCTTCAGAATTTTTATGAAAAGGGCCCCAGACCCAGCACTACAGGTCCTCCTAGAGCCCCTTGTCCTTCCATACATAAATAGACAGTTTCGTTATGTTCAAAAACAGCATGAGAGAAACCAATGTTGAGGGTTGTTACATGGAAAGAAATGAAAGATTATCTTCTCCAAGCAGCAGAAATTAGATGTATTGGGCCTACCTTTGAATCACTCTTAGCTTCAGATAGAACATGATGTAAGGGTAATCTGCAATTTGCTAGGGGCATTGTTAGCATGCTTTGCCTCGGGGGTAGGATTTTAACCAGGCCTCCAGCAGCTGTGTGTTTGGCATCTCAGCCGCATTAGGTATACAGAACCCCCCCTGCTATTATCCTGGTGAAACCTGTGCCAAGGCCCCTGGTGACACAATAGAGGTATTAGGTCAGATGAGTTACATTAAGTGGCAAGTGATAAATTCAAGATGACAATTCAAAACAGCAGTGTTTCTTCTAGTAATTAATTCCAGTGGTGCCTGAGGCGGAGCTTGATTGCTGCCACTGGTGTGGCAATGCTGCGTAGCTAATGAGAAAACATTACAGCGAGGATTAGGGGCCTGTGCATTCTGGCAGGCTGAGGTCACTATGATTAGGAAATATTAACACAGACTTACTGTGATAAACCATATACACCCAGGAAATTTAATTTTTTCTTTTCATGTAAAAACTGGTAAACGCTATACAGTGTAGTGATTCACTAAGTGGGCTGTGGAGAGGGGTGAGGCATTCCACCCTGGGTCTGGGGCAGCCCCTCAAAGGCTATTGGGATGGCGACAGAAGGGCTTGCCAGAGTCACTGGCCCTTTTTTCTTCTGTCTGTGGACAGAATGTCTTTGGCACATAGAGATACTATAAAATGTTAGGCCTCTTTTACTTTTCTAAATGTGACTTAATCAAGACCTTTTGTTATGTGACTCATCCTCCTTGCTTAAGAAATGACTGCACCAGTTGTATGGTGGTCTTGTCAAGCAGTGGACAAGGTGTTTACCTCCTCTTGCTAAGTCCTCAATAAGGGTACCTTTGATTTCATAGTGCTATCAAGTTTTCAGAGGGCTTGCTCACATTTATTCTTAGTGCCAAACCATCCTGTGACCTATGTAGAAGAAGTGGTGCTACTCCAATCGGATAAATGAGAAACTTGAGGCCAGAGTAGTCAAGGGAATGGGTCGAGGTCACACAGTCAGGTGGCCCATGTTGGGCCTAGAACTCAGCACAAAACACCTAGGATGTTGCTTATCTGAATGTCTTATAGAGAAGGATGCAGAGCCAACAGTCAAAGCTGTTTCCTCTAAGATTCCCAAGGAATATTCTGCTGGGCATCCTTTTGTGCATATACACATATGTGTGCATGAGCATACCTACATGCACACACACACATACACACACACACACACACACAATGGGAGTTCATTCCTAGTGAAGGACTTTTAGTTTGAGCAACTACAGATGTCTTGCAGTGTATTGGATATATGGCCTATAAAATACCTATTAAACACTTTGCCTTTGGCACTGAAAAATGAACTGCTTCTAGAGGTAAGACTGTTTCCTTATCACCTTCCATAAATTGGCTCTGGTGTTTGATACTCAAGTTCAGTATATGCTCTGTCCCATACGTATGTGTGTGAGTGAAGGGAGATGAGTAGAAAGGCCATTAGCAACACGTGTTCTCTGAAATGTTGAAGTGCTACCAGACACTCACTTACATCTTTATGTCCTGAGCTTCTTAGTTTATTAAGAAGTCGATTACATTTTAGAGAAAATAAGAAAAACTATAAATGCAGTATATTTTCTTGTTTTTCTGAATTCTGTATAACAGATGATATTGATCTTGCATTAATGACAATGAAATTTAGCTAGTTCCATTTTCTAAAATTGTAGAAATAATGGAGTGAGCTCTTACTCCATGATAGTAGAAGAGGGGAGGCTCAGTTTCAGCAAAGGAACAATTAAAAACCACTCATAATGTCTATGTAACTCTTGTCACTTTGTGTATGAGAAACAGGAAAAGTCAATATTTAGCAAGTAAATCTAGCATTTCTTTACATGTTTTGAGCTGATGATTTGAAAAAGCACCAAAGAGTTTCTATAAAACGTTTTCTTAACTCTGTAATTGAAGTGAGCAAAAACGAAACTCTTATGAAAATAAGAGGCCCTCGTTAGTAAAGGAGCAGGTAGAACGGCCAACCCCGACCCCTGGATCATCCACAGCAGGCACGAGTGAATAAACTAATGTGTGATGAAAGGCAATGAATTTGAGTGAACTCAAATGGTTTTCATCTTAATTTTTATATTTTAACCTTGAAATAGTCCAGTCTTTTTGCTTACTTAAGTTTCCATAGTTGAACAAGAGCATTATGCAAATCATTTCTGGAGACTAAAAATCTATTGAGAAAAAAAAAAAAAACTTCAGAAATGTGTAGGAATTCATAGTTCAAAAACATGACCCTAAATTGGCTTCCATTTTAGGTAAGGAAAGAAGACTATTTCCTTTCTAAGTGCTTAAAATTATATTTTGTTCAATTTATATCATACTGTTTAATGATCTAACGTCATCTGTAAGTTCACAGTTAAGAATTTAAAATATTCCTTTAGTAAAGAGGAAAGGAGATTCACATGTCAGGCTTTGGATGGGATGTTCTTTTTTCCCAAAGACAAGTCAGAAAATAAAAAGTTTCTAATGTTTTGAAGCTTGTCACATGTCTAAATCACTAGACAGGTTTTACTACTTAAAACAATGCCAAATCTTACATAGAAAAGGTTCTAGAACAAAACTGTTATTTCATCTGGATTCAAACATGCTCTCGCCTTCTGTCTAATCATCTTTTTTTTAATTAGGCACTTGGATATTCCATGCAAACCTGAAACCTATCAGAAACTAGGCAGTTTCTTCTTTGTTTCTGCCAAACTTCAAGTTTCTTAGCGTCTCATATTTTAAAATATTTTCTGTTGTGCTATGAAAGGAAGAGCACTGTACTGGAAGCCCAAAGATCTAGGTTCCAGTTCTGGCCCTACCTCTGACTCACTGTATGAACTGTAGGCCTCAGTTTTCTCATCTGTGAAATGAGAGAGAAGGTTTCCAAACTTGTCCTCAATCTTATCATATGTACTTAGAAGACTTTCTTCTTAAAAACTTATTTAGAGAGTATTTAAATTATATAAGTAATTTGTGCTTGTTTTAAGAAGTCAAGCAAAATGGACATATAAAGAAAAAATTTGGTAATGTTCCACCCTCTTCTGACTTAAACAAAATAGAAGTTTATTTCTTTCTCACCTAAAAGATGTCCAGAGGTAGGATGTCCAGGGCTGGTGTAGTAGCTGCAGGGTGTCATCAGGAACTCAGGCTTCTGTCTCTCTGTTCCACTACCCTAGTTCATAGCTGCCATCCTCCAAGTCATCTCATGATTCAAAAATGGCTGTTGGCGCTCCAGCTAACAGAGACATACTGATGGCCAGAAGAAAGATGGAAGGTGGAAGAAATAAAAAAGAGGTAGGGAAATCCCTCCCATCTGAGTTATCTCTCATTAAGCACACAATTTTGTCTACATCTTACTGGCTGAAACTGAATTACATGATCACAGTCATAGCAAAGGAGGCTGGAAAATGTAGTATTTTATTCTGAGTGGTAAGATACCTGGATAACAACTAGTTATAATTCTAAAGAGGAAGGAGGGTATGGCTGAAAGGAAGGCAATTGGCAACGTCTTCACCAGTGCATATCTTTCCATACTTGTTTTTCATGCTTGTACAAACATATACAAGTGTATAGAGTTTTCATCTGGTGGTTCTTTTGTGGTTGTTTATTAAAATGGATGATATTGTACATGTTTTTGTATAACTTGCTTTTTTTTCTCTGAATGTATTATCAACATCCACCAAAGTCAATGTATGGAGATTGGACTTATTCTTTTCAATAATTACGTGATATACCATAATATGAATTTATCCTAACATATTTAACCAGTCCCCTACTGATCAAATTCAAACTTTCCCTACTGATCAACATTAAGAAAAATATTGAAGTAAATATACATATATCTTGAGCCATGTTTTCTTACATTTAAAAAATTATGAATGCCATCATATACACAAATAAATATGTACAATGTATATGCCCTGTTTATAGAAAAATAAAACAAATGCATGTGTATCCACCACTCAGTTAAGAAAAAATAATTATTATTTTAAAATTATTTTAATTATAATTATTTTTTTTAAATAATTTTAAAATCCATACACTATTCATATATAACATACCTCTCCTCCTTTCCAAATTATCTTGAATTTTATTATTTCTTTGCTTTTCTTTATAATTTTACTACAGATAAATATACTCTTAAAATATTATTTCGTTTTGCTTGTTTTTGTTCTGTGACTTTATCTTTTTTTGCCGTACATTATTTTATGAGATTTATTGATGCTGAATGTATGTAACTATCGCTTATTAATTTTCACTTGTGTATAGTAGTAGCCCATTGTATGAATATACCACTATTTATCTTTTCCCCTGGTAATAGACATTTGTTTACATTTTTATTGCTAACACAAAAATGCTCTTTTATCAGTTCTTGTTTGTTCTTATTTTCTTGTGCATATGTGCAAGAGTTTCTCTTGGTTACGTACTCTGGAATACAGTTCCTAAGTCATAGGGTATATAAGTGTATTTTTTCCCCCAAAGTATTTATCCCAAATTACACTACCACTGGCAGTGTGTAAGCATTGCTGTTGTTACACATCTTTGTCAAAAGTTAGTAGTATCAGACTTAAATTTTTGCCAGGCTAGGTACAAAATTATCTGGAAGGCTTTTAAAAAGTTCTTTAGCTCTAGAGATATTGATTGAATAGGCCTGATTTGGTCATTTATGGAGGGTCCTGGCATCCATACTTTAATAAAATCCTGGTTTATTCTGATGCTCAGCCACATATGGAACCACATGTCTAGACTGATCTTTAAGACTCCTTATAGTGTGACTATTTCAAGATTCTCTGTTGCCTTTCATTGCCCACAATGATGCCACCATCTTTGTCTGGGAGTCTTTCTCGGCAGAATTCTTTGCATTTCCATTTCTCCTTCTTTTCCACTTCCTTAGCAAATATATAAGCCCTGAATCAAGTCCTTATTATTTTGTGCCAAGATTAGAAATGACATGGAAGGTGGTTACATTCACAGACTCTGGAGTGAGTCTGGGTTCAAAAACTGGCTCTGCCACTTACTAGCAGAGTAACCTTCAGTCAGTTACCTTCTCTGAGTCTCTGTGTCTTCAGTTGTAAAATGAGAATGATAATAAAAGTACCTATCACATGGGGAATGTGTCGATTAAAGGAGTTAATATATGTAAAGATCTTAAAACGGTGCCTGGCACAGGGTAAACAGTCAATGAAAGTTATATAATAATAACAATAATTATTATTGTTATAGTTCCTGTTACTTCAACTGCCTCCTGGAGGAATATGGGGAATTTGAAAGAGAGCCTCATTGACAAGCTGTCTTCTAATTCAGCTCTCTTTACATCAGAGTGCTAAAATAATCTTCTACCAGCACTATTTCATCATATTCTCCACTGTTCAAGAATGTGCAGAGGTCCCTTTTGCATGTCTTGGGGAAATAACTCATCAAACGCTCATGGAAACATCCATGGTATGAGGCATTTGCTTCACTTGAAAGAAGCAGTTTTCCCTTTTTCTTTGTGTTCCAGTGTGGTTTGTCTTCGACAATACTTAACAAGTGTCTTGGGTAAATTGTATTAGTCAAGATTCTGGTTCAGCTGCTTTAACAAAGACCAAATAACAGTGTTTGACAAGGGAGAAGTTTACTTGTGTCTCACTTAACGCCAAGATTGTAGGCAACCTGGGAGGTGAGTGGCTACGTTTCATGAAGTTTGATCCTGGTACCGTCCCCCTTGTTGCTATACCATTCTCTAGTGCAGGGGCCAGCAAAATATTCTATAAAGGGCCAGAGAGTAAATATTTTAGGTTTTGGGGGCTAATTGGTCTCTGTTGCAACTACTCAACTCTGCCATTGGCGCATAAAATCAGCCATAGTCAAAACATAAATGATTGGATGGTTATGTTCCAATAAAACTTTATTTATGAACACTGAAATTTGAATTTCATATAATTTTCATGGGTCACAAAATATTGTCCTTTTAATTTTTGAACCATTTAAATATATAAAAATGATCCTTAGCTTGTAAGCCATATAAAAACAGGTGGTGAATTTGGCCCATGGACCATAATTTGTTGATTCCTGTTGCAGGGAGTTGCTCTAATCTGCAAGATCAGATATAGTTCACCACCACTATACCCACAACCCAGCCCTCAAGAAATGGGGACAGAGACAGCAAATGACAATCATCTTCCTTTAAATACAATCATAATTTACCTGCATTGCTTCTGCTCACATTCCACTGGCCAATGCACTGTCAAATGGCCATCCATAGCTAGTTGCAAGGGAGTATGGGAAATATAGTCTCTAGGTGGGCTGCCATGTGCCTAGCTAAAACTTTAGGGGTTTTAATATTAAACAGGAAAGAGGGGAGTTTGGATATTGAAGGGCAATTAGCAATCTCTGCCACAGCACTTGGGAATTGAATTGGAATAATGACAGGAAGATTAGCTCCTAGACTTGGGGTCCTTTGAGGTTTGTCTTCTTGTCATTGACAGAAATGAGATCTATGATGCTCAGTGACTATAAAATAAGTCCCCTTCGCTGTCCATGAGACACACATGGTGGTTGTAGGACTCAGGGGGAAAAGGTTGCTGGTCATCTAACTGGGGACAATCACTATAGCACATAGTATTATCAAGCCACTTGGTTGATAATTGTCATTTAACATTAAAAATGGGTGTCAAAAATCACTTCAGAAGCAAAGTCCTTTTTGGTATTGGTTTTTATCCTCCACTTACATTTTTTAAGTTAAGAGTGTTGATATCTGGGGCTTCCATGGTGGCGCAGTTGTTGAGAGTCTGCCTGCCGATGCAGGGGACACGGGTTCGTGCCCCGGTCCAGGAAGATCCCACATGCCACGGAGTGGCTGGGCCCGTGAGCCATGGCCACTGAGCCTGCGTATCCGGAGCCTGTGCTCCGCAACGGGAGAGGCCACAACAGTGAGAGGCCCACACACCGCAAAAAAAAAAAAAAAAAAAAAAAAGTGTTGATATCTGGTAAACCTTAATATAATTATAATCCAGCATCCCTTATCTAGATGTTAACATTGAGACTGACTACCTGACTCCGAGCCCCAGATTTTCAGCTCATGCTGGAAGAAGAAGGGCAGGAAATGGATGCCCACTGAGCCTGTTCTTCTAGTCAGGAAAATAGCTCTCTAGATAGACTCAACCTGTAAACTTTCAATCTGACAAGGGGTAAAAATCTTTTTTTTTTTTAGCTAGGTACACTGCTACCCTGAAAAAGCTGAGGCCCTGTTGGTAAGCAGCAGGATAGATTAGTTGTTGGATGGACAACTGTCTATCCTGTCCAATTCAATTGTTAAGTTTGAAACAGATTTATTGAGCACCTACTATGTGCGGGGCACTTCACTGAGCCCTGTGAAGGCAAAAATTAATAATATAAAAATCTGCTTTTGAGGAGGGAATAGTTTAGAAGGGAAGACAGATTAGCAAACACATAATGATCATTTAGAATGATAATAGAAGTGTGTGTAAAGGACGGAAAGAACTGAGAGCAGGTAGTGATTGACCCTAACTTTGGGACAGTGAGAAGGAAGGTCAGAAACGAATTAGTATCAACAGAAACATTGGAAGGAGAATAGCATCATCTTTCTCCCAGAGATTAGAATCTGGTTATGAATGGAATAGCATCCCATTCTGCATGTATATGATATGAGAATTTGATTTGATGTGAGAATGATCACATCAGCTGTGTGGGAGAGTGCACCTGTGTGTATGTGTGTGCTTTCACATGCACACATCAGCACCAGGAATTATACTGTTTCCCCCAGGGGTCTGAGGCTACCTGCCTGCAGTTGGTATTATGTGTATTTACTTACCGTGGTGCAAGAGCTTCTCCCAACCACAAGGGCCATTTTCACAAGCTCTACCTTGTCAAAAAACATGATTTGTACACATATAAAAATACGCATGAACTATATATATATGCTCATTTCTCTTATTTAGTGCTCACCTGGTAAGAGGTAAAATTAAATGCATTTCTTAGGGTATGGGAGACTTATAAGCCAGAAATCTCCCTTTTTAATTCTCAGATTAAAATGGCTTGGCTATTGTTACATGGCAGTATTTCATTTTTTGTTTACCCTGAATGCTGCCTGTGTTTGCATATTGGATTTAGGCGTCATACACCCCCAACAGGCATTAAAAGCACGAAGTAGAAGGCTTGGAGAATATAGAAACGCTGAGAGATGACAGGCTTTTGCTGCAGTTGGAAGCTGGGGAATAGATAATTACATCATTGTCTCTCATTCTGTTCCCACGTGGACTTGCTTAAATGTCATTTCCAACTGCAGGTTCTCACTCTTTCCTACCTCAGAAACCTTATTCAACCTGTGCTCAGATCATGAGAGCGGCACCTGGCTCAGAGTGGGCTCTGTGGGGAATTCCTATTCAGGCATCGCCGGTCTTGACCTGGCTATTGTTGTTTGTGATACTTACTGGTAAAGTTTCTCAATCAATACAACATCAGCCCGAGGAGCTCCTGGGAATGGAAGCCTGCGGCAGCGTACTTAATCTTGGAGCCAGCTTGTGCTCTCTGCTCGGCTGCTAAACTGGGTAGTTGGCCTACTTGATGTGGCATTATTGCTGCTGAGGTCAGATGTGAGCGGCTGGGTGAGTGCTGATGAATGGCTGTTTGTGATGAAGCGCCTCTCCCACCCACCAGGAGACATTTAATAATGATAGACCATAACTGTACTCGCACAAAAATCTGTGCCGCTTGTTTGTGAGTCTTCTGGGCTGGAGGTGTAGAAGGATTGGCATTATGATAGAAGGAAGCTTTGAAAGTGGTATTTTTTTGGATTAAACATAGAAAGGGCAGGGGAGAAGCTTAGGAACTGTTCAATATTTTAAATGATAGTAAATGAAGTTTTCCCTCCCTGCTCAGAGAAGGCAGCTGTTATACACACGTTCCATCACTTCACATTGTCCTTCCTCTTCCTCTTCACCCTTTGTTTTAGCATGACTTCTAGGCAGTGTGGAAAAAAATAAATGGGAAATTATTTTAATTTTGTTAAAATGGACCATTATGATATGTTCATCATTGAGGGAGTAATTATTCAGAATGTGAAGCATGGATTTGGCAGTTAACACCCACTAAGATGAAGGAGAAATTAGTATCTAAATAATAATTGAACATAGTGTTCACCCCCATTGTTTAGAATATGACACTACGAAGCCCAAAGAATTCTAAAACCGTTGTCCTGCAGGAGGTTTCAGTGCATTATTTATCTAGCTGTTTCCTGTACAGTCCAATCCTTCTTTTAGTAATCAAAGGAAAAATAAAAATGCTTGGAGTGACCTAAATATTGTTATAAATGAAGGCAGGTTTCTCTGTAAATAAATAGACCACGAAATATTGTCAAGAAGGTAATCAAAAATGTAACTGTTGGGTTCAGACAGAATCTACACAGAATCAGAGGGCTTCATTAAATACTTGATTACATGGCTATTATCTAATGACTAGGGGAGTGATGTTGGGCTTTTCAGAGGTGTTATTAGCTTACCAAGACCCTGGACTGTGCGTTTAGAAAAGGTCTGTGAATAATAGTTACATGTTCTGGGCAGAGCCCCCGGTTTATTCATTATTTATCCCAGGACCTAGCACAGTGCCTCATGCAAAGAAGGTCTGCTGTAAGTATGTATGGAATGAACAGAATGAGAGAGAAAATGAAATGAAGTAGAGGGTGGTTTGGGGACACACCTTCTTGGAATAGAAGAACTGATGCTCTTCTAACTCCGCAAGGTTATATTTTTCCATCTCTCTAGTACTGAGGATTAGTCTATACTAATGATGTTAAACTACTAATGTTTGGTCTGAATGTGGTGAAATCATTTTTTCAAATATTTGAGGTAGATTTCAATTCACCTTTATGATTGTACCTGTTTGCATGGCAAACAGTCCTTACAAATGTGCAAAGAAAATTTAGCTTTTTCATGTCTGATCAAGTCTTTTTTATACACTCCAAACCTACTGTGTTGCCAGGGCAGAGTGGATGTGGGGAACACCTCAGTCCAAATTGTTAAATTCAGTTCCAAGCAACAATTTCAATAGACTATTTAGGTATTGCAGACTTTCTGATTTTCTACCATTCTGCCTGTGCCCCTCAGGTACAGTTTTGTGGGTGTCTGGAAGGAAGGGTTTACACAGCCTCCTGGTGGTGTGGATGACAGGCTCAGGTCATTGTACTGCCCTCTAGTTCCTGAGAAGTCATTCCATGTCCTCCAAGTCTCTGGGTGCCCTGATGGCATCCAGTGCTGAGCTCTGCAGAGGCTGTAAACTTGTGGTCTGTTCACTAGGCTCCATCTCTGTCTGGTGAATTGGCTCCAGCTTGATCTTATAGATTCTATGCATGCCCTGAAGCCTGGTTGCTCTTCCCATTTATTCCCAGCCCAGGCAACCTGCCCTGTAGATCGTGCCTTCAGGGCTCCTCAGCTTCCACCATGGGGATCCTTCATGTAGGATCCTTGTATTGGCACAGGCCCTCCTGTGGCACAGAGGAGATGGTGTGGGGCTCTTCCACGCACTGGCAGCTCAGGAGTGCCAACTCAGGTGCTTTCTTTGCTTGGCCAGATAGCAGCCCCCAGTTGTTGTGGAGGCACCCTGTGAGGTCATCTCCTTCCCAAGCCTCACATAAGAAGTGGAGAAAACACCTCTCTGCTTTTGGCTTTCCTGGACCTCTCTAACACACTTCCTTCCAAGACTTGGGCCCAGAACGGAGGGATACAAAAGATACATATCTCCTTCTCTTATCTCTAGCCTCCTCTTTCCCAATAAGCCCTCAAGGCCTGCAAGATGAAGAAAATTTGTTCCCTCTTCCAGGCATAGAACTTCTCCTCCTTCCCAGCTGTCATTCCCTGTGTTTCCCTGAGTCTATAATAGTGACACAGTGGGGGAGAGTACAACTAAAGGGAGGAAGGAATAATAAACAGTTTTTGAAATATTATGCTCCTGATATGTACCTCTTTGTTTCACTTCTCTCTAGTTGCAATATTTTTTCTCTACACCTCAGTAACACACAGCCAAGACAATGCTTAAACCTGAGTTTGGCATCATATGAAGTGTAGCGGTTTGAATGATGGCTCCCAAAAATATATGTCCACATCCTGGAAACTGTGAATGTACTCTTATCTGGAAAAGGGATCTGTGCAGATATAGTTAAGCTAATGCTCTCAAGATGAGATCATTCTGGATTACCAGGTGGACAGAGAAGACATGGAGGAGAAGGCCATGTGGAGACAGAGGCAGAGATTGGAGTGAGGCCCATAAGCAAGGAATGTCAACAGCCAGCAGAGGCTGGAAAAGGCAAGGAATGAATCTCCCTACAGCCTCTGGAGGGATTACAGCCCTGCTGACACCTTGATTTCAAACCTCTAACCTCCAAAATGGCAAGAGGATACGTTTCTGTTGCTCTAAGCCACCCAAATTGTGATGATCTGTTTCAGCAGCCACAGGAAACTAATACCTGAGGTGATATCAGATTGGTTTCCCCAGCCATAATCCTTTGGTTATGAACTTTGTGAGTGTCTAATATATACGTTCTGACTGGATTCCGTGCAATATTTCTCAATTGCCTCCCTCTGCTATTTCCTTTTTCTCAGAAATAACCTGTTTAATTTTACAAACATTTATTGAGCACTTACTAGGTGCCAAACACTAGGTGTGTTTAAGAGACAAAGATAAATAAGATCCAGTTCTTTCCCTTCTAGAGATTATGTGCCTGTATCCGGTAGTCTAAGAACATAGTGATATATCTTTGGTTTACTCCGGAATTGGGATTCCAAATGGGCCTCTTTTTATGCCTCTTTTTTTATTCAGCTGAGTAATTTCTGTATAAATCTGAACCAAGAAATTTCAGTGTTTCTAATGCCAGCCCAGTTTTCAATCTTTCTTCCCAGGATCGTCAAATTATTCCCTGTTTTCTGACAACAACTCCCCAGAATAACAATAATAAGGACAAATATCTCTGGATAATAAGATAACCTGGGAATTAAAGCATGTACCAACATTCATTTTGCGGTGATTAGGCTGTGTTGACTGGACTAGGCTGGATAACAAGTACTAATCAATGTATACAAATGCAGATTAGAGCAATTCTGGGACTATCCATGGGAACCTTCAGAGATCACCAAGATCATTAAGTTCAAACACAGATTTGGTCTCAGCCACATCTTTAATTTATCGAGTGCTCTGTGAGGGCTGAGTTTACATGATAAACTGCACCCTTTTGGATCTCCAGGGTGCACTTGGGCCCATGGGGCAGGAATTATGGGTGTAGGTATTAGGTGCTCTATATTAACAAAAAGAAAAGAAAGCCAAAAAGCTAAAGATCTAGTAGTATGCCAGTGATTCTGTATCTTTTAAAAGAAGCTGAGAATCTAGAACTGAGTCATTGATTCAGGCCCCCGCTTTTGCTTCCAAGAGAGGAAGGATTGCACAGAAGAAGGAGCTTTGGAATAAGGAAGACCTGGTTTTAAATCAGGGTTCTGAATTTACTACCACACAATTTGGGGCAAGTGACCTCTGTGCTTCATTTTTCTCACCTGAAAAATCGAGAAACTGTTACTTAACCTTTTAGGCTTATTAAAGGATTAAAAAGTAGCATTTGTAAAATGCCTAGCACCATGCCTGGCACTTAGTAGTCAGCTGATGAGAGAAAACTGTTGTTATTATTCCCCATCTTACTTCTGTTCGTCATTTTAACTGAAGCTGCCAGAAACGAGGAGTGTCAGACTTTTACTGATGCAGAGAGTGGGGGCCTTTCTATAAGGAAAAAAAGGGGGTTAAAAAGGGAGATGAGGCTCAATTAGTTAAGAGGAATCAGAATGCACAGGCAGTCACCTGGCCTAGCCTAGGAGTCAGGACACCTGAGTTTTAGCCCAGATTCTGCTGATCTGCTAGGTGACCTGGGGGAAATAAGGTAACCCCCTGTGACTCAGTTTCCTCACCAGTTAAACGTAGGATTTGAACTAAATTAGTGTTCTTAAACACCCACCTAAGAACTTATGCTAGTCCATGACCAAGTTTTTATTGGTGTATATTAAACTAAGAAAAATAAGAACACTCAAGGCAGTTTTTCATCACACTAAGCTGATCACATTCAAAGGATTACCTTTAATCTGCAATTACATCTGTCCTGACTTTTTGATGTTATAATGTCCTTGCTTTTAAGAAATGATGGGGATGGTAGATAGCAACTGCATCTTGGCAAAATACAAAAAATGGCAACTTTATAACAGCCCCAAAATTGTTGGTCTGTTTTTCTTGTTTTTTTTAACTTATTAGACCATAAAATCCCCAGACTTGGGAACCACTGAGCTAGATGATCTCAAGTGCCTCTTATGTGTAAAACCTCTGGCCCTACATAGTACCACTAATAATATTTTTGCTCTTGGGTTGCTTGCTGGAATGAGAACTTGATCCAAGACAATGTAAAGGAGGGGTTGCAGTCATCAGGGAGGGATGACTTGAGAAGGGAGTGCAGCTTGTGTGCCAGAAGAGGGGCAGAGCTGTTGGTGGGATGGGCCACATGGGGAGAAGGGTCCTGAGATCTAGAAACTGCCATTTGGAGGTGGAGATAACTTGAGATAAGGTTCTCCACTTTTTAAAAAATGTTGCCAAGATGCAGTTGCCATCTACTATCACCGTCATTTCTCAAAAGAAAGGGCATTATAACACCAAAAAGTGAGAAAGGCATGATCTCAGAGCAAAAGACAATCTTCTGAATGTAATCAGATTAGTGATGTGAAAACCCACAACTGATGGAAAGAACTCCATCTGCCCCAGACATAGCATGGTGTCCAGATGACATGTGGGGAGGTGACCCAGGAGGGTCCAACCAGACAGTGGGACTCTCTTAAGTCAGGCGGAGAAGGTGGCAGGAAATCTCAGAGCAGGCAGCTGGGGCTATGCCAGCAGGCAGGCCTTGAGCCAGTGTCAGAGAGGTTCTGCAGCTGGATGTGATCTTCTCATTAAGAATAGGGTTCAGGGACTTGCCTCTAGTCCTGGAGAGGGACAGAGGGCTGGATGGTAAGAATAAAGCAGGGCTTCATTCCAGGAGAACTTGGGAGAAAACCTGGTTATCAAGCTGATGAATCAGGCACAGAAGTACAAGACCAAGAACCAGTTACTCAAACTGGGAGACAGGGTGAAGTTACAGTGAAGAACTGAAATGCACATTCAGAGTGAAACTGAGCTTTGGAACTAGGGCTGCTTCAGGGTCTCAAACCTGATCAGCTTATTCGAATCATCACTGCCCATGTTCCATCTTCAGATTCTGATATCATTGTTACAGGGTTGGTCCTAGGCTTTGGCATTTTTAAAAAAGCTCCCTCAGGTGTGCAGCCAGGGTTGGGAGCCCTAGGCTACTCAAAGCCTTTGTGGAAAGGATAGGATCTGAGCTGATAGGAAAGAGCTAAGATCTGGTTAGGTCTACAGATGAACACCAGGCTGTCCTGACTGTGGGGAAAGTAAAGGTAAAGGAGGAAAAGAGAGGCAGGTGGAGAGTAGTGAGCATGTATGCAGGAGTTGCTCCATGGCTGTCTGGATAGGAGCTCAGGGAGAAACTAGCTTGCTGAAAAATTCAGAGGTCTTTGCTATTCACTGGTATAAGCTAACACCCCCGTTGGGGAGCACTGGCTGAGCAAATATAGCTTTGTGTGTGTTAATTGCTTCAGTAGATGTAAGAAGCATGACAGGTATTCACTCAAGCAGAAAGAGAGCAGAATTTCTCAGATATCTTCCACTCATTTTATTCAAAATTGAAAGGATATTCTGCTGTCAGCTAGGGCATTCTGCTCTGCACAGGAAACCCAAAACCTTTATCACCCGCCAGAAGGTCTCAAGCTGGAAACCTGAAGAAATAGGTGTAGCACTGGTCATTTCTACTGTTAAAAGTCCAAGGTTGAATTTTGGTTTGAAACCATAACAATAAAAAGGTCAGATGGACTTCTTTTTTGCTTTGGTAGTTTGCCAAGTAAAGGAAAAACACCCCAGAGACCATTAGAAGAGCTTGAGAACCTTTTGGTGGGAAATGTGATATCAATTAACAAAAATAATAATAACAATAACATTTGCTGAGTGCTTACTGTCTTAGTCTGCTCAAGCTGTTATAACAAAATGCCGCAGATTGGGTAGCTTAATCAACAAAAATGTGTTGTTCATAGTTCTGGAGGATGGGAAGTCTTAGATCAAGGTGCCTGCCCATTTGGTTTCTGGTGAGAGCTTTCTTCCTGGCTTATAGATGCTGCCTTCTTGCTGTGTCCTCATAAGGCAGAAAGAGAGAGAATCAATTCACTGATGTCTCTTCTTGTAAGGAAGCTAATCCCATCAGATCAGGGCCCCACCCTTATGACCTTCTTTAACTTTAATTACTTCCTTATAGACCCTGTCTCCAAATATAGTCACACTGGGGATTAGGGCTTCAACATGAGTTTTTGGGGGTGGCTCAATTCAGTCTATAGCACTTACTATGTGCCAGCATTTTTAAAAGAACTTTATACATGTTAAATAATCCTCACAATCCTATGAGAAAGATACTCTAATTATCCCTATTTTACAGGAAAGGAAAGGGATGCTCAGAGAAGTTAAGCAACCTGCCCAAGGTCACATAGCTGTCAGTAATCTCTTTGAAATATCATGTATATGAAGAAATGAAGAGGCATAAACACTGCTAATACTTCCCCTGATCCTTGTAGAATATGTCCTCTTGGTTATGTCAAATTCCTTGAGGACCCTAAACAGCTAATGAGCTCTGACACCCATGATTAGAAGAGCTGTATTGGAAATATTTGTTACTTATACCCTCTTTCTTTACAGTGAACCAAAAGCTCAATTCAAAAGTACAATCTCACATTTGTTTGTAATACCATTAGGTCAGTTCTACTTCATTCAGATATTTAACCAATATTTTTTAAAACCTACACTTATTATCAAGCACTCAGACCTGTTTTCTCAAAGAGTTTAAGTGAGGAAGCCAGACATATTTATAAATAATTACAATACAGTGTAATGTGTTGTACATTGATACATGCAAACAACACAATGATAATTATAATTATAAATATCAAGTGTACCAAGAAATGAAGATATGGAAGCACTGCTAGCACTTTCCCTCATCCTTGTAGAACAAATCCTCTTGGTTATGCCAAACTCCCTGAGGGCTCTAAACAGCTAATGAGCTCTGACACCCATGATTAGGTTACCTAGACCTTGTACTTCCCCCAGTAAGTCCTCTTACATTAACAACCAAAACATATGATAATCTTATCATGTGCCTGGAATTGTGCTTAGTGCTTCCAATATGATATACCCTCACTGAACTCCTAGGAGTTCAGAAGTATTATCATTTCCATTTTTGAAAAGAAATCTGAGACTTAGATTAAGTAGCCTATTCAAGGACACATTGCTAAGTGAGTTCAGATCAAAGCCAAGAGTCGAACTGAGGCTTAACCCAAGGCAATCTGATTCTTGAATGCCCACTCAAAAGCCTCACAACATCCTCGGGTGTGCTCCATGCCAAGGAGTGATCATAGAAAATTCTGATCATCGAATTTTGGTAATGTCAGTACTCCATCAATTTCCTGGAGCAGTAACAGGGAAGGGATGGGTGGTTGTCTCACACGCCTATGTCTAAATTACTTATAATTGTTTTGTCATTTTTAGCTTGAGTACAAATGGGAATTTTTGCGATGAAAATTGTCTTGTGCATACTATTTCTGATAATTCTCATGCTTTTTGTGAAACCCCCTTTTGTATGCTTTATATGTTCAGATTACAAAAAAATAATTCCTTACAAATATTCCTTACATTAATTCGTTCCTTCAAAGAGTAATGAACAGGACTTGGCTTTTGCCTGAAAGAGCTCACAGCCACTCCTCTCCGTACACTGTAGACTTTCCCATTAGAAACTACATATATAAAATGTTCAGGAATAAATCATAAATGACAATAGTTATGCAGAAAAAATACCTCAATGACTGTCATATTTAGAACATTTCAAATTTCATTGTTGTCTATCTGGTCTAATATACCAGGACTGGTTCTCTGTGTCCTCTATGAGAAATCTTTAAAGTTAGTATAGAGGAGAACATCTTGTTTGGGCAGTAAGAAAAGGATTTCTGGTGCAGAATCTGTATCAGGTTATGTTGTTCTGAGAATATACTTCTCTCTCTCTTTCTCTCTGTCTCTGTCTCTCTCATATACACACACACACACACACACAGACACACACACACAGAAATCCTTACTTAGCTCATAATAGGCAGATACCTCTGAATGGGTTAAAAATAAACACAGGCCCTCAGGAAAAAAGAGGCAGAAACAGTAATGACAGTTTTGAAGTATCCAGTACCTGTTGTGACAGGAATAACAAATTAATTGGGACTATAACGGATTCTTGGTAAAGGTGAAGTAAACACACTTGACTGTATATTTTTCACCATCAGTTAAGTCTCAATTGGTTCTAAAAATAAACAGAAGACATTGAACAGTTTTAATGGATTCTGACACCTAGGTATTATGCTGTCACTCCAGTATAAATGAATCATAACTTTGGACTGCACCTAGGAATTACTACACATTTGGAGAAAATTTATGGTGCACCAAGCTTTGAATCATGATGTGATATCAAAACTAAAGTCAAAAGAGGAAAAAGGCTGGGCATAAATTATTATCCTCAATCCCATATGTATCTTCCAGTGCAACAGGTAAAGGTTTGAGGATTTAGGAATACTGCCAATAATTATCATGGGTGCTGAAACAAATTTATCCTTCTGAAAGTGGTTGGGGGGAAAAAAAAAAAAAAAAAAAAGAAAAATTCCAGCAGAAGTCTAGTCTTGTACACGGACAGAGGTGTTTAATTTCTCCTTTGTGTATGTGTGTCCCTCTGTCCAGCTAGACTGCCTCCTCTTGAGGGTGTGAGCGTCTCTGCAATCTCAGGTACCTCTCGGGCCACACATTTCTATTTTCAATAAAACATCTGATCTTTGGACCAGTTCATGCACTGAATAGACTACTTTAGTAACCATAATCAGTCAAGCTCATTGTCTCCAGTGACGTAGGCAAAAACCTGTACTTCTTGCTTTTCAATGAACAGTTGGCATGGTCTAGACATTGCCTTGAAGTCTGTGACTAATCATAGAAGGAAGACAGCCAGAAGATATGCCACTTTGAAAAGAGAAATCTGTGAATGGATAACTTGATATTTTGAGACTCCAAATGCATCACCAGAAGATTGTTAAATGTTCGTGTATTTATTTGGTTGAAATATCAGGTTTTAAAGAAAACAGTGCCTAAAGATATCAAATTCAGACACCAGGAGAAAATTTTTATGAAGCGCTTTTACTGCATAATAGAAATAATAATACTGTACATTTATATGGCATTTGGCATTTTTCAAAGCATTTTCATCAATAATACTTTATTCTGTCTTCTGTAAAGCAATAGGGCTGGCATATTATGCCATTTTACAGGTAAAGAAATGGAGACAGAAAGGTTAACTCAATCAGTGAGAAAGCGGATATTAGAATGCTGCTCTTTGCTTGTTGGACCAGTAGACTTTCTAGAAGCTTATTTTTCTTACCTTTGGATAAGTAGAACAAAATCTAACATTTGCATACTGTTGTACAGTTGGGAAGACAGGGCAAGTAGGCTTATTCTCATCTTATAGAGAAGAAAACTAATGATCTGAGAGGTAAAGTGAATTGTCTTGACTTGTAAGTGGTAGAATTCAGGAAGCGAAACTCCTGCTTTTTCCAAAAGCCTTCTTCACATGCCTTGTCTACTGAAATCTGGAGTATTAAGTAGGGCTGCTTTCCTTTCTCCTAATCAGCTTACTACATTCTCATAGTTCCAAACAACCCTGTTAGTTAACTCACTGGGTTGGTTGATTTTCTCTGACTCAACTTGCAAAAACTGAGACCCTACATCCTGGAATGTTGGTTGAAGGCTAACCAGAGATAACCTTTCTCAGTTGGTTCGTAAGTTGATTCTCTCCGATATTTGAAGAAAAAAATGCAAAGAAGGACCTCATCTTTTAATGATAAATCTTTTAACTACCAAACATGTACCAGGCTATTGGAGACTCAGAGTAGACGTCTTGAAGTAAAGGTCCACGTGTCTTTGAGATAAATAGCTAGTCTGGGTCCTGGCTGGACCCAGAGGAGGAGACAAATACCATGTGTGGAGAGAAAGAGAAGGGTGAGCATCGAGTAAGTTGTGAGGAAATGGGGTGGGGTGGGGTGGGGGTTTCGGGAGTAGAACCGACTAGAAAGAGGAGTGGAGGCCCCCCTAGGGCACCAGGCAGGCCATGGGAACTCCTCCCACCACCCTGGCCTTGCACACAAGTTGCTCTTAGGACACCGTTCCTGTTTGTTGGCTCATCGCTTCCAGGCTGCCATTTTGACGCATGCATCCTGAAATGGCATCTAGACGTTTGCGATGTTCGCTCGAACTTCTAGGCTTAATCCATCCCTTGTGGCTACTTGTGCAGTTTCAGTTTTGATGCAAGCCCCTCTACATTGACCTTGTACAGTTATAAATGTTTTAACATCCATAAAAAGGTAAAACGTGCGCTCCCATAAAGAGCAGCAAACAGAAAACACAGTAAGTAGTAGGAAGATTTGAGGCGGTGCAACACTGGTCTCTGTAAGGCCGACGATGCTGTGAGCTTCCACTGTATCCCTGAAGTTTAATGGCTGTGAATATGGTTATCACCGTCTTTTTAGAGGGCATTATATTAGTGTAACCGTCGGTAAGTACTGAACTCACATTTTAATTTCCACTGCGAAGGAGATCGTTTCCTTTGCTCCTTTAGAAAGAGAAACGGGGGCTTTGCAGCTTTTTTAACCCCCTGGAAAATAAACTGCAGATGCAGTATTCAGGGTCCACCAGCTTCTGAGGCTTTTGGAGCTTTACTTCTGTTAGGGAAATGTGCTGTTTATGCTCAAACGCAAGTTTCCCGGTGTTTTTGTTTCTAAGATTAAAAAACACTGGAGAGGGAAAACAAAGCTTTTAAAGCTTCATAAAAGGTTGTGAGTTCACTCCTTTCTGTTTCTCAGGGTTATAAACACGGTTCCAGAAAAAGCTCCATCTCAGAGCTGAGAGACCAGCAGATATTTAAAGGGGTAGCACCTTAACTTGTCAATTTTGAGAATACCAAATGATCCTGGAGGTTTTTTATTCCTTTAATCAGCTGTAATTTTCAGCTCTGATGCTATCTGACAGGCTTCATCTCAACCCCCCTGCAACATTGCTCCTCTGGCTTCTTCTCTGGGAGATACATGTAAGGGGGAGTAGATCTGAAAAATGAACTGACAGCATAAATTGGATGGGACATCACCAACCTATTGTGCTGGTGCCACAGTTGGAGGGGGTGAAGGGGAAAGGTTGAAAGGATGCCTGCTTCGTGGAGGAGGGTCAGGTGCCAAGACTTTTTACATTTTTTCTCTTTTTTTCTTTTTCTTTCTTACCTTCCTTTCTCTCTGCTCTCTCTTCCTCCTTCCTTCTCTCTCCCTCTTCAGTTTTTAAACCCATTTCTCTCCTTCTTACCCTTCTTTGGATAATAGGCACACAGATTTTGGAGAAAATGTGATAGGTGCATACACATATATGCATATATATGCACACATACACATATGTCCATGCATATATGCTCATACATACACACACACACAGACAAACACATACATGTACACTCACAGGAGCATTAATATCTTGTGCATTGAACAATAAAAATAATAATAGTAATAATATATAATATAATAATAGTAGTAGCTTGATAAAATAGGGCTGTTTATTTTTATTTATTTATTAAGGGCTGTGTACCAGCCACCGTGGTCTGTGCTTTACAAAGCGTTGTCTCAATCCTCAGATCATCTCTATGAGGCTCATTTTATGGATAAGGAAGCTGATATAAACCCTGGTTGAGATGAAAAAGAGACCAGTTCCAGAGGTCCACAGCCTTCTGGTCACAAATGTCCCTGCTTTAAATTAATCCTACTCTCAGTTTTATATACAAGAGGTTATCCCCCCCAGACACCGACTTTCAACAGTTGCAGTTTGCGAGGAGTCATATAGGGACTGGTGGCCCTGTAGGGGTTGTGTCTCAGGTGCGAGGACTAGCATTGCTCACTCTCAGGTCCAAAGGCACTTCTCCATCACTGTACCTTCATCCAGGTGGGGAGTTGGGGGGATATAAAAAATGTGGCCTAGGGCTCGGAGTGTGGGGCATAAGGACTGCCTGCCTTCCTATCAGGGATGCCAACAGGAGAAGGAGAAGAGGTGGTTCTGGTCATTCTTTCTGAACTTGCACCCTAGGAGGAGTCATCCCAGTGTTTCCAGGGCTACCTGTCAGAGTAGGAAGACCTGTGTCTATCAAGTTGAGATCCTAGTGCCAGTTTACATGTATGTAATGTAAGACAACCTTTTCTCCCTGCCTTTCTGCTTGCACAGGGCTTCAGGCCTTTCCTGGGTAAGGTATCCTAGCCTTCAGTATATCAGTACAGTTGATTCTTGAACAACGTGGGAGTTAGCGGTGCCTGCACCAGCACCCTTCACCCCGGGAAAAATCATGAACAACTTTACAGTCTCCTCTCCTCTCTGAGGCTCGGCATCTGTGGATCCCGTAATACTGTGGTCCGTATTTATTGAAAAAAATCTGCATACAAATGACCCTCTCAGTTCAAACGTAGGTTGTTCAAAGGTCAACTGTACACATATCCTTAATTACTTCAAAGTCATTTTTAGGAATTCTGCTGTGTTTGAATAGTTCATTTTAGAAATGTTCGCTGCATTTCTACCTTAGCTTCCTGGTAGTAAAATGGAAATGTAAATCACTCCCTGTTTGGAATAGATGGTGTAAGAAGATACTAAGATGAAATTAATTTTAGTAATGAAATGGTTTTATGTATTTATAGATAGTATATTCCCATTTGATGTGATTTTGTCATTGTATAGTTATAATCCACAATCTATTTTATAGGTAAGTCCATGGGTATCATAAGCAGAATTGAATGGAGATATGAAAATTATACCTGTCTCACTTTCAATGATGCTTTCTCTCCAATCTTCATTCCCCTCCTCCTCCATCTCCCCACCACAAAACAAAACAGAAACAAACAACTCCCCCTCCCCCCAAAAAACCCCAAGCAATCGATTAGCATTCCTGTTAGGTCTTTTCTAGGTTAAGTTCATACTTTAACAACTTGAGTACAAAGGTCACATCCAAGATGCATGTATTCGCATTATGTCACACATCCTGCTTTTCCTACACACACACACACACACACACACACACAAAATCCCACAATGTTGTGCAATTTGCTACTCTTCATGCAGGAGTAATTCTTCCTTCTTATTGAGGAATCTCCCTCTTAAATTACAGTTCAAGGTCATTCCTGAATCACTAGTTCCATCAAATCTAACAGTTGGTGCTAGAGACTCAAATTCTTTTGCTCTTTGCTTAATGTTTTTAGTTTTAAATAATACTGCATCTTCTAGCTACCAAACAATGTCAAAGAAGCAAAACATTATCTTGAAGATGTAGAATAATTAAGTGGCTGTTTAGGGTCTTAAACTTATAAAACACCTGTGAAATCTTATATAGGTGAGACCATCACACATCATGAAGAGAATTATGCTCTAGTATTATGCTAATTAACTACATCCCCAAATAGCTGGTCAAACTTATAACCCTTACCTCAGGATTAAAATTCTTGAAATAACTGCCGTGTTTATGGTTCTAATTTGGTTTGCAATTGATTCTCCTAAAAACCATAAGCCAGAAAAGTGCTTATTTAACGGACCACAATATAGCCTTCATGGAGACTATTTTAAAATTACTCTGGTGTCCTACAAACTTTGAGTTCTTTTGTTTTCATAAATTATGAGAGGGAAATGTCACCAGTGCTCAGCGTTGTGGTGCCCCGGTTCTGCTGACAGCTGTATGATGCGCACTCAGTGCGACTGGATGGGGGCTGAGAGTTTCATCAATAAATATGACTCTGATCGCTTCATGTCAACGGTCAAGGGAATGGCGTTTAGTATCTTGAAAACACACACTACTACCAGCTACATGTGGACTTGAGAGTTGAAATCCACAGTGAGGAGCCCACCTCTCTCTTCCCCCTTGACAGAAATTTCACTTTTTATCTTTCTCACAATTCTTGATGATAATCTGTTTTTAATACAGTCATATTTCTTACACTTTACCACCACATAAGGCTGCTCATATACTGTATATAGCATGTGGAAATAAGAGTTGGATGGAATATTGTCCATTACATTAGAAGGCGTATTTCACCTCCCAGCCAGTTTTAGCATGGGCACGACCACTGCTTCTCTGAACCCCTAAAGACAAATAGATCAGTATTTTAAAATATAAGAAAAGCAAACCACAGAAGGCCAGGAAAACTAATTCTACGTATAGGAAGAATCGTGTGAAATAAATCTCAAGGGCATTATTTTTTTTTTTTTTAGAAATCAATATTAAAACATTTTGTGTGTGAATTAATTTAAAAATAAACTGCAGCTCTCCTTAATAGCTAAGCTGCCCCACTTTATCAGTTTTTTTCATTTACCTCTTACCCTTTACCTGCAAATATCTCTGCCACGAAGGATATTTTAAATGGATGTTAGATCCAAATATTGTACGTAGCTAGCCTTTAAATTCATTAGTTTCATTTATTTTAAAGATGTATTTGTTGACATTTGCTTCTCTCACAATTTGGTAGTAGAGCATAATATATAAAATTGACAGATAAAAAGGTATTTTTTGATAAAAGTGTTTTTTTAAGTTAAGAATGCTATAATAGATATGGAAATCTACATACACTTAGTAAGTTTGGGTATTTTTATTTTTAGCCCACTCTTCTTGTTATGAAGCAATCCTTTTTAGACAATTCTTTGTCCATAAATGCACTGCTTGGAAAAAGTTTTAAAGTTAACATGAAATACCTAGGTTTAAAATGTCACACAAAAAATTAAGGTTATATCTCTATGCCACTAAATTTTTGCTTTAAGATTTTCCAGTGTTGACTTATAACATTTTAAAAATATCCACGGTCACCTTGACAGAATTTTCAGACTCTGAAATATGGTGTATTAATTTGACCATGAATGTTTCCTTAAACTACAAAACCCAGAAAGGCAGGAAATCTCGAAAGTCCTTGCATCTGGGAAAACTCAGGGTGGTAAGTAGGTTAACATGTTACTGAAACTATAGGGAGATACGGTTTTTGACACATGAATATTAAGAACAAGGTCTTGTAGACATTTAAGCTGTGTTTTTTACCCTTTTGAATCTATTTTTACACTGACCATAATTGAAATAATGTTAAAGTGTAATCAAAAGAATTCTCAGCAAAAATGTTGAAAGGGACCGATTTATGTGTAAAAAGATCAAGAAAGGCAGGCTAATTTTGAAAAAGCCCTATGCTCCCAGTATTAATTCTCAATCTCTGCAAAATCCATTTTATACTTATAATGACTTTCTCTTTTTGTAAAGGAAATACTTTTTTCCTGATTTATTGGCCAAACTGTAATGAGAAAATAAATTTAACATCAATGGATTGTTACTCCTTTTTTTTTTTTTTTTCTAAACACCTGGGAAAGAACTGGCTCCAGTTAATGCCAGGGCCACTTTATTTGTGTAAAAATATAACATGGTTAATAAAATGTTAGCTATGAATAAAAATGTAATATAGTGAAATACAAATATGGGTACTGCTAGTGTATAGTACTGTACACTCTTGTTGATTTCTTCAGTAGCGAAAAATATCTGTGATGCTCTCAGCAAATTCAGTTATATCAAAAGGTGTTCTTTAGGTGGTTTGGGAAGCTTGAGATTTCAGACTTTAATGCCTGCACACAAACTGACTTTAAAAAGCAAAGATTTGAAACAGATAAAGCAACATTTTGCCTAAAGTTCATTCATCAAAGGGCTGAATATTTTGAAAAGGGTAAAAGTACTACCAAACCCATCAGGGATAAGTAAAGGCTATATACTATAGATTATTTTAATCCCCCAGCTAGATATAAAAGGGATAATTACATATTTGTGGTTGAAGCCATGTGGTGGAAAAATCAATACAACTTTTTTGTATGACACTTCATTAGTGTGAAAAATTTTAAAAGCTGAGAAGAACTGCCTTGCAATTAAATGCCTCTGCTACTGCAGCTCCAGTAATGGGTTTGTATTATTATCTAGTTTATTTGAAATAGTGGTTGCACTATAGAAGTAATTGGAAAACATTGATTATGCACTTGTATCTGGAAAGCCTGGCAAATCATTACAGGGCCCGGCAACAGTTAGTTAGCCTTACTAATGAAGCACTAATTGCTCTAAGTAGGTTAACATGTTAGTGAAACTATAGGGAGATAATAGTTTAGAAAGTTCTGAGGTATTTTGCCAAACATGCTTTTTCATTTAATATTCCAGAGATAGAAGCTATATGGGTTTTTTTCCTTTTGTTTTGTTTATGATGGTCTTTTGGAAAAAAAAAAAAAAGTAACCTAAATGAAGTTCCACGTTCATCTGGCTTGAAATGACTGTTTCCTTTCGTGCTGTCTTCCTTTTAACTCAACCACTTTTAGCAAATGGAACTAAGCCACTACTAGCATGGCTGCCTTGAGCAGGTTTTTGGGTCCTGCAGTTCAGAAACTCCTGACGTATCTTTCTTGGTTCAAGGGCTTCATGATTCAGTCCATGCAAATTCTTCCTGCTGTTGAATCATCATCCCATTGTCCTATCTACATAAAACTATAATTTAAGAACTGAATATATATATATATTTTTTAAACTTGAAATTAATTTAATTAGTGGAACTTAATAGGGCTTTATTAGCAGAAACAGTACATTCCCCTACTACCATTCTTGGGATGTTTAGAAGGAAAAAAAAAAAATCAGCACTGGAGAAATTCTTGCATATGTACACCAGGAGACAAACACAAGAGTGTTCATAGCAGCATTATCTGTAATAATAGTAAATAATAGCAAATTGTGTTATAGTCACACAATGGAGTATTATTCAGTAGGGGAATAGGAATGATATTCAGGCACATACATTATGAATGAATCTTTGAGATAAAATGTTGAGTGAGAAAAGAAAGTTTCAAAAGACTGCATATGATATAACATTTTATAAAGCCCCCAAATAAACAAAGCTAAATAATTGTACGATATATAATTACAGAGCAAAATTATACTTTTAAAAACCTATGACATAGTATAAATACCAGGTTCAGGATAGAAGTTACCTCAGGAGGTGTGGGATAGGGGCACATAGGAGTGTCAAAAGCATTGGTGGTTGTAAGCTTTTGAATTGGGTGGTTATTTTAATATTATGATTTATAATTCAAATTTATGTTACACATGTTCTTTTGTACATTACAACAAAACGTTTTTAAAAGATGAATATCTTCCAACCCTTTAAAAATTACATCACCTTGCCAAGTCAAATAACCAAGTCTACCCCCTCTGGTTTTCTAAGGAAATCAGAGAGAAAATGTTATTTTAAAATTGTGTTTTGTTTTGGCTAATTATTGAGAATATAAATGTAAAGGCTAAAGGTGAAAAAATGTTTTTCTTTAATTGAAAAAAGGAATCTATGTAGAAGTTTTAAGAAATACGATAATTCACTTTTGTTTATTTACAGTCTATTCATAAGTGAGTATTTCTCTTTTCCAGGCTTCTATACTCCTCTCTACAATGAGTAGAGAGGAGTTTACATCTGAGTAGCAGATTTATCTTTTGGGGCAATTAAGGAAACAACAGTGATATAAGGATTGGAAAGGACAAATTTTTGTCATTCTTACCAAAAAGCTTCCTTATTTAGCAACACTTACCAATATAAAAGGCAATTGAAGAGTATAATCCCTGTAAGATGTCCAACAATGTTTGGAGGTCAGTGAGAGAGGGATGAGTCAATATTGTGTATCTTGTGTTCCTTGCCTGGCCATTTTTTTCTTCTTGTACCTAATGCAGATCTTGGCATCTAGTAAGCGATCAACACATACTTTTGAGTCAAACTTTTTGTGGTACCAATTTCTACAAAGATAGATACCCTGAAATATGTGATTATATTTGAATGCCAAAAGTGAACATTTACAAATAAGATGACAATGGCTCACAGAAGAAAAGTTCAGCTACCTAAATCCTTGAAATAAGTGAGAAAAACCCTCTTCTGAAACAAACCAGAGACTAGCGATGCTCTTGAATTTTCCTTTGTACTTTCAACATATAGTAGAATGGTATTATTTTGAGAAATGCAGCTCATGGGGGGAAAATGCCCACAAAAATCCTAAAGGGTCTGTGGTTCAATATATTTCCTTGACCTGTAAAAAGATGCCAAAGAATAATTATCTTTTAGAGATACCTCCTGAAATGTATACAGATGTGATAAATGAAACCTAGGGTTTTCTTCCAAACAGTGTGAGATGGGAAGTGAGAGGAAGTATAGATGAAACCAGACTGGCCATGAGCATGAGATGATATTTGTCGAAGCAGGGTGATAAGAACATGGGGGTTATTACTCTGTCTCCTTTTGTATATTCAATTTTTTTTTCTACAATAGAAAGTTTAAAATACATGGTGACAGATTTACTGAATTTCTTATATGAAACTATTCTGTTAAATAGTACCTAGAACTACTCGTTCTCCCTCTTTGGGTTGGAAAAAAATGTCAGATTCTCATTCTAGCCACTGATTCCTCTGAAAAGACTCATTTGTTTAATTTAAAGTGACATTGGGTGGTAACAAACAGGTGCCATTAGTGATGCCAGTTGAAATGGAACTCTTAGCCTTCAATAGGGGTTTGTTCTTCCCTAAGTGTTGATTTCTTTTTCCCGCTTGGCGTTATTGGAAGGTTCTGGCTGGGGTGGGCAGTTACAGAGAGGGGGTTATTGTTTAAATGTGACCCTGTTTCTAGTCTCAACTCAGATGGGAGCCATTCTGGTTGCATTCAACATTGCAAAGAAACTTAACAATGCTCTGAGAGCCGCGTTCTACAAAGCAGCTCATAATTGTAGATGGGGCATGTTTAGACTACTAAGGCAAATCATAAAAGTACAGCCTCGACCACCAGCTCCTTTGGCAGCACACGTTGTCCTTGGGCCAGGTACGCTTCTGGGCAGCCCCCACGCCACCAGCTGCGTGGAAAGCGCATCTGATGATTCCGAAATGTGGAAAGTGGTGTTAGGGAAGTATAAATGTGCATGGTGAACATTACCTGCAAGGTCTTTTATATTAAGGAAATCATGACACCTGCCAATCTTTCAAATTCCAAAGGGTAAAGCATGAGGCCTAGTAGGCTGTCATTGAACATGACAGGCTTAATATCAAGTTTATAACAGAAAAAGGGCAATCTTATTGTGTTTTATTCAGTTTTATGTTGCTGGGTTGGTAGGAAGGCTCTTTCTCTCTCTCTTTTTAAAAAAATCTAATTTATAACATTTGAAATACCAAACAGATTCTTTACATATCTCCTGAGCCCCTGCTCCTCTTCACTACCCCCTGTTTCTTCTTTAGGGAGCAACCCTAAATCCTTCCAATTTAGCATCTTTGTGAGGGCAGACAGTGGTGTCGGTTGAGCATTTCCTTCCATCGTTATAGAGCTGTTTCTAACTGCAAACATCTCCGTTTAATTACTGCTCTGACTGTTGCTATATTTTCACCCAACCTGCCCCTCGCTTGAGCCCATTGGGCTGAAGAAAGAATTACTCCCTGCGCTGGTCCTTAGCCCTGCTTGTTCGGATCTGTAATTGGCCCTGTGTTTTTGACTTTTTGCTAATAAGCAGCTTACTTTCTCTCCCCGTAGACTCAACCCACCACTTTTGTTTCATGAATTTTACAAAGGATTTTAATAGATGCTTTAGGCTATGCAAAATGTTATATGAAGGGAAGCATTAATGCAACAGCCTTGACACAAAGGACGTGTGAATGGCTGCTTATCATTACAGTCAGGTCTCAAAATTTTCATTAGGAGTTCTGGAGGACAAAAGAAGAAAAAAGTGCAGCTATATGAAGGAATATTAACCTATACTGTGTAACCAACTATAATTGCTTAGCATTTTACATTAACTCTCTTCAGACACAGCCTCTCATTATTTTTACACATGTATAATAACTGCTTATTACAGCGGTATAGTCCATGTCGATACATTGTGGATAAGGTTGTGTCAGCACTTCTAATATAAGACCCACTTTCATGGGTTTAAAACAGCTGTAAAATTTACCTCCAGACCAGAGATTGGTAATCAACTTTCCACCTGGAGAGGGAATTTTGTTTAAATTAAAAAAAAAAAATCTGAGATACTTTCATTAAGAGAAAAAGTTGCTTGTTTTAAATTATGGACATAAACAAAATGAATGAACATGTCTAAGACAATTTTTGAATTTCTAAATATGGAGATTTACGTAAACACATTTTGAATTGTGCTTTTGATAAATGTAAATGAATTGATTTTAAACAGCACCAAAATTAAATACCACATCCATTAGTAAATAGACCTTATTAAAAATGTTTTATTCCCAATAGATTGCATTTTATTACTGTGGTGCTAGGAACTTCATACGTATTTTCAGGATATAATCCATAGTTTTCATTGGAAAATGAATAAAAATATTTACCAATTTCAAGTGTTAGAGCCTGTGAAAAGACATTCACTTATATAACACCGTGCAGGTTTTTAGAACTATTCTGCAATTCTGTTTTATGAAAGTCCCTGAACAAACTGTTTTGACTAAGAGAAGGAGAGTAAGAATTCAGCAAAACATTGGTCTTACTTTGCTCTAAAATTGGGGACTGTGAAGAGTAAGTGGTAGATTTGTCATATTAAAAAATTGGTCCACTTGTAGGGGTTTGAGCTTCTGGCAGAAGTGATCCAAAGAATGATATTGCTAATTTTCGTTTACTTTGTAAATAGTCCAATTTTCTCGAGTTTTCCAATTTTATACAAGGTAAAGTATTTTGAAGTCATGTTTAAATAATAACAACTGATCAGAGATGTATCAGCATTCCTCCCCCTCAAATGTTCCCAATTCACTTGTCATAAGTTAGATACATTTGTTTCTAAAGGAAATGAAAGCTACAAAAATAGCATATAATTTCTTAATGTTATGAGAAACTCTTCTTATGTGTGAATGAGAACTTATATGGAAATTTTCCCTTATGTTGGAAAAAAGCTTAGAAAAATATTTTGAAAATAATTCCAGCTATACCGGTTCTATGGCAAAAATTAGAAAGCTACCTTAAATATGTTATGTTTATGAATAGATCAAATCTATCAGACACCAATGGGATGAGATAGAGCTGTGTCCTTAATTCCACAAGCTTCTAGTTTTTGTCTGTTCCTTTTGTCCTTTTAGCTCAAATGAGAAGGCCAATCTTAGCTACATTTCTCAGACTTAGCCTATTCTCCGACATAGCCCAAGAACTGCTAAAAAGAAAAAAAAAAAGAAAGTAAGAGACGTTCATTTAAAAGCACAACCCCATTTAGAATAATATTGGATTCTATAAAGCAACGTATTCTACTACTACCTCTTGAAGTGACAGCTTACAGAAGGTGGGAACATGGACTAAAAGTGGCTCTCAGCTCAGAGACATTAATGTTTCATGGTTTTAATATAGAAAGGAAGTAGCAGCTCTGTCCCTAAACTGTTGGAGTGAAGGGTTCCTGGCTGGCATTTGTGCAATGGCTCTTCTGTTTTGGAAAAGCTGCAACTTGTTAGTACAATTCCAGTAAACAGAGTGCTGGCCTCACATAGCTAATTAGCTGTGGCCCCGGCTTGCCTGTGTTATGTAGTGACAGTCTAATCGGAGATGATTGTCATCAGATATCACGGATGTTTTTGTCTTGCTACTCAGCCCAGGCAGGTGCTGGTGCAGTTTGGGGAAGGAGGCGCTGGATGCTGTTCAAAGACACTTGGTCTCTGGGTGCCTCAGCTGCCGTTTCCATACAGCTCATCACTCCTGCCTGCTGCGAGGAAGAAAGCAGGGTTAGGCAAGGGGAGTATCATACCTGTCGGGTTTTCCAGGAGGCAGTGATGCAATCAGTTTGAAAGGAGAGGTTTCAGAACAAAAATGTGTAACTGAAAGCTACTCAGGACTTTTTTGAGCCACCTGGGATTCTCAAAGATGACAAATGCTGATTCTTTTGATTCATTCCATATTTTTGAACTGAGTATCTAAGAGAGTTAAAGGAACAGATTTAAAGATTTACAAGCCACAATCAAGGATGTGGTAAGAAAACTAAAGCACTATACAAGAGGTGTGACTTTAACCCTAAAGCAGGAATCTGTAACCTCATAATCCTCCACCTCTCACTCTCAGCTGGTCCTTCTCACTCCACCCCCCATAAGCTTATAACACCTTCCTCTGTTCTCTGACCCCTCTACCTAGCGTCTGGGTGTCCCTCAGAAGCAATGGAATTTCCTCTCACCGGGGTTGCTGGTAACCTTCACTCTGACAGACGCTCAGCTTCCCAAACTTCTCTCAGAAATGAACGTTGCCACCCCCCAGCCATCATCTTTAAATACCCATCCCCCACCTCCACCTGGCTTCTCCAGCACTCTCTCTGCTTCCCCAGCTTCTTCTTGGGCTCTGTCCAGACCCTTCTTCCTTGTATTGTCCCTAACACTTGAGTCTCAAGGGGTTCCACCCCTAGTCTTTAGCTTGTGCCCTCTGCAGCTGCCATGTCCTAGGGTTCACACCTCATCTACACCTATGGCTTCAACCACCAAGTCCACTCTAAAGATGCCCACATTTCCTTTCAGACCTAGGCTTCACATGTTTATCAAACATATTCACTGGATGTCCTGTGGGCATCTTATATTTAACTTGCTCCAAACTCTAAACTCATCTATTCTGTACCCAACCCCTTCCCACCCTAGGTTCTCCCTCTAAACCAGGTCCTCCTTTGCATTTGCCATCTCAGTGGAGACTCCACTCTTCACTTGGGTAACCTGAGTCAGAGCCTTGAAACCACTGTGGACCCCTGCTTCCCTTAGCTTCCCAAGCCTGGCTCTCAGGAAGCCTGGCTGTGTCCTCCTTCAAATCTCTAGAGTCATCCCCTCCACTCCATTTTCCCTGGTCTTTGTTATCTCCCTCCTGGGATAATTTTTGGTACAAATGCACCCTTCACCTGCATTCAGGGCAATCTTTCTAGAAGGCAAATCTGATCCTGTCATACCCTTGCTCAGAACCTTCAATGGCTCCCCAAATTTTGAGGGAAGCTTGGTCAGGCTCTCTTGGGTGGACCCAAGCCCCCCTTTCTGGACCTGCCTGTTGGTCTCCCCCACAGAACCACGGGCCGCGGTTTCCCCACTGCCCCCCTGCCCCCTGCTCTGGTCACAGGTCTGGTTATAAGTCTTCACGTGTATGTAAAATGCCCTTCCCTAGTCTGCCCACCCGAGTAATTCTCAGACTCACTGCAGAGTTCTCCTTTTCTAGGAAGCCTTTTCTGACATTTCTAAGCAGAAGAAAATGCTACTTCCTAAGTGCTCCCAGCGTCACATTTTCAGATTTCTATAATAGCTCTAATTATATCCCTATGAATGTTAACATATCTGTCTACTCCACTTGACCAGGAATCCCTGGAGGGCAAGTAATGTTCATCTTTGTAACTCTTCATCTGGCCTAGTACCTGGCACAGAGCAAACCTTAAATATTTATTAAATGAATGAATCAATCAATAAATGCAAGGATGAATGAAAGAATGAATGAATGAATAGGAGTGTATTGCATAGGGATAGCTAGAAAGAACACTAATGTCTTAAAGGTTTCTTCAACTTTACACAAAGTGTTAGGGAACTCAGAGCCTATGTCAGGATGAGACGGCAAATATCAGTAATGATAATGAGGATGATGATGATAACCACCACCATTCATTAGGCCCTCACTTTGTGCTAGGTTCTAGGCCAAATTTACATAAAGTATCCTATTTAATCCATTTTAAGTCGTATAAATACAGTTTCCTCTCTCTTACAGATGAGGAGACTGAGGTTCAAGGTGACATAGGTAGTGAACAATAGAGTCAGGATATGAACTCAGGAATAACCTGCCTACATCAAAGTCTGTAGTAAAAATGCTAGGCTTACAGTGCCTACACTGTCACAGGTATGGTCTTGAGAGGTTTACACTTCGGAATTTAGGCTGTAGTAGAGCATGAAAAGGAGGTATGAAGAACACCCTTACTACTTTATGGTTAAATATAAGATGGAGGTTTTTACCAAAAGGTGGCCAATCTGTTACCTCAGCTAATTATGGTACCAAGCTATGCTGGGGGTTCTATTTCTCAGCCCTGGGACCACAGATGAATCCCTCACCTATGACAGTCACCTTACAAATTGCAAGCCTTCATTCATGAGTGGGGCTCAGGAAAATATTGGGTTTTAAAAAGCATTCAAATTGCTGATGTAGACTAGAATCCATGCCCAGGAAGTTCAGCAAAAATGTGGCCAGAACACTTGGTTTGCAAATGAAACATTTTCACAACCCACTTATTATTTGTTAGGTGTGATTTTTTTCACTAAATTAGTTGAATAATTGAACCCATGGTTATCGTGGCACTGAGTAGACAATCTCAACGGCACATGGAATAAAGAATGTGTGTTAGAGCAAAGTGAGAATGTGGGAGAGTTGGTTGAATTTAAAACTTCTGGTTGCTTGTAAATAATTGAAAGCCTGTTTTCCAACATTTAATTGGGTGAAATATAAGGGTCTTTTTATTAAAAAAATTTTTTTTGGAATGGTGAGGAAGTACTGGAAAAAATACGTCTTTGGCTTTGGCACTGAAAACATAAAGTTCTTGTACCTTCTCTCCCACCCTCTGCCTTTTCTAATATGTTTACTACATTTTTCAGTTTCTGGTTTGAACTTTAGTTTGTCAAGTTTCTGAATTACAAGGAATACAAAATTTCCTAGCAATTGAGGTAGATACTGACTCATTTTAATTCGAACCGTTTTGCGAGGCTCACTGAAAAACAACAATGCTCTTAAAAAGCCACAACACTTTTAAAAGTATAGTTAGGACCAGGGAGGACACTAAAGTCTCCTGATTTGAGTGTGAGTTTGTAAGTTTAATCAATACGTAATCTGTTATTTTTACTGGGGAGCATTTTTTTCCAGCCCTGTGCTTATATGCAAAAAAAAAGGAAAAAGAAAAATATGTGTGGCCAAGGAAATAAGCAAAATAGCATAAATAAGCTAGTACAGATTTCAATCCTATATATAACCATATAGAATAATCCTTATTATAATTTGTACTTGTGGTACCTTGCAGTTTGGAAAGTACTTTTGTGTGTGTGTGTGTGTGTATGTGTATGGTCACATTAGGACAATAGGTTGAACCTATGAGGTTGGCAGATAAGTATCATTATCCCTAATTTAGAGAAAGGATAACAGTTTGAACACAATGAAGTGACTTTCTTGTGGTCTAAGTAGGTTTTCTGAAGCCTGGTGCCTTATCTCCCCCATAACCACACAGCAGCAAATGTGCATGTACCTGTCTGTGCTAAAAGCTGTGCTCAGAATGCAGACTCAAGTTCAATTCTGTAGCAGGTTAGAATAGTAAGCAAATTTAAGATTGTGCAAAACTTGCATTTCTGGTCCCAAAGCCTGGTTTAATAAAAGCAAATCAGCCTTGATTATTGCCTAAGTAAATGAAAGTTTTAATTAAGCTCAGCTCCCTGGTTGGAAATAAAAGCCTGTGAAACGCAAACATACCTGAGGAATGTGAGCAGGCAGCTGTGAGCTTGTGACAAGGGTGTAGGCACATTTGTTTCTGTTTGCCTGGTGTCCATCTTGGGGACTGCAAGACAGTAAACCCTTAACAAATGAGGAATGGAGTAAAGAAGGAAAAAAAAGGGGGAGGGAGAAATTAAATGAGTGAATGAGAAATAGAGGGAGAAGGGGAAGGAGAGAGAGACAAACTGCATTCACTAATTGGCTGTGTTGAAGGTGAATATTAATGAAGGCATGGTTTGGAGAGTTGCCAATTTGTTCTTCCTGCCTTGGCTGTTAGCTGGCTGCCTTTCATTAGGTATGAATATATATCCACAAGCATTCGTACATAAGTCAACAGTTTTGTATACACCACCCCCCCACCACACACACACACTCAAAATGAGCTTCCTATCTAACACAAAGGGCAAGAGTAAAGATATCATCAAAGAGGATGATAAAAATACTGGAGGTAAGAGGAAACATTTCAGGTGAGAGTTACATATCCTTGAATAATTAGTATGCTGAAATTGAAACACACACACACACACACAGAGTTTCCGTAAACTTGGAAAGTGTAGAGAGGTGACTCTTTTTGCTAAAATGGAGTTTAAAATATTTACTGAGATATGAAAGCTGCTCAAAGTAAGGTGCTTTCTACAAATCACAACAGGGGAGAAAAGAGCCCAACTTCTGAAGATGCTAGCCAAATTATGATCTGTTTCCAACAGAGGGATCCACCTTAAGAAAGGTCCAGAGAGCTCAATAGAAACCAAATACAGTAAAAGGAAGTTGGGAGTGTGGGTGTCAGGCTGTCAGTAATCTGACAGCTGTGGTAACTACCCTCTAATCCAGCCAGCTCCAGCGACGCTCTCAGCTGACACCACCAGGACTGACTGACAGCTGAGGAGCAGGCACTTTTTACAGGCTCAAGTGACATCCAGTCTATTAAGGCTGACAAGCACAAAGCAGAGATTTGCCCTGAATGGTTTGGTACTGAAGCCTAGTAAAGGGGTTATTTGAAAGGTCTTAGAGAAAGTGTCAGACTCCAGCTCAGATGATAACAATATTGTAATGATGGTACTGGACAATGAAGTGCTATGATTGCCCATATGGGCTGGGAAGACTGTAGCGAATGGGGAACGCTGAGAAGGGGCACACGCAAGCTGATTCTCCAAGGCCAGCGAGCAACCGTTCAAAGAATTTCCTTTGGTGGTGTGTTCGCTTGGGCCTTGGGGAGCTTCCCAAAGTTGCATATTAATTGTTTTGTTTGCATGGGAGCAGTGCGGGTGGAGAGTAAGCAGTAATAGAGGACTGGATATAAACTAGGCACCACCTAAAAGGAATGTTTGCCTGCCTTCGGTTCACTCTCTAGTTCATTGAAGAGACATTGAAAATATTTTCCAGAAGAAAATGCATGGTAATTTTCAGACTATTGCTCTGCTTATTAACTCTGGCTGAAAAGTAAATTAGCAACTGCAACGTTACCATTATATCATCATTGCTGTCTTGACTACACTGGCTTCCACGGGTGCCAGGCATGGTGTCAACAACACCACCCAGGATTTATTCACCAGGCTTTTTCTCCTATGGATAGTAAAATGAATTGTTTTTCCTAAGCAACTCTTCAGAGTTCTCTCTATGAAATAAAACAAAGGGCAAGTATCATAATCCTGTTTTATTGATAGAAAACTGTCTCCTGTTGTCACTATGCACTCTTATTTGGGTGAAACATATTTTTATGTGTATATTTATTTGTAACCCATTTATTCATTGATTCCACACATATTGTGTCCTTATCATGAGACAGTTACTAAGGAAGGATATCCTGAGGATAGCACAGCAGCAAGGGAGCATGGTTCCTGTCCACACACTGCTTAAAATCCAGTGTTGATGTTCAGCTTATTGTACCACTGTCAGCATGCCAGATGTTAATATATTGACATACTTCTATTCTGATAAATAGCCCCTGCTCTGAGTCCCCAAAAGTGGAACCCTATCTACTTCCCTCATCTGCCTCTCTGGGCCCTCCCTCATGACTTCTTCAAATCCACCATAATCCAGCAACAAAAGAATAAATAAATACCTGGTATATCAGGGGCCCCATGTCCCTGGCCCAGCATTCTACCCAGTGTCCATTCTGATTTCTCTTCCTGATTTTCACATCTACCAGTTGTGAAAGAGTTTAAACACCACCATTGGTGGAGCTCATACTTTTAAAATTTATCCCAAAATTTCAAACTCTTTTTCTAGATTTCTACATTTACTCTTTCAAAATTCTTCTCAAAAAGTTAAATTCTAAAAGTTTTCCCACATAGAACTTCTTTGGGAGTCCTACACTTAAGGAGAGTTGATGTTTGAGTGTGCATTGGTAATAAAGGATCCTTAAAATTTGTAACAAAACAAAACTCCAGCACCACCACCAAGAAACCAGAATTTGCTCTTGGGAATTTGGATTTGTCTATATGACTTCCATTTAAAATTTCTGATCTGGCTTGTCTCAACATTTCTCTAAGATTATCCGTGAAGATACCAAAAAAGGACTAAAATTTATAATACCTCCCAAATGTTAACAAAGATAGTGATTATTCTGGCATGTGGGAATAATAACCTCAAAGCTGTAGCTCCCCCAGTGGTGCTACAATGAAAAACAAAACTGAGGACTTCACAGTGTTATGCAGCTAGAAACCAATGACACCTGCCATCAAAAAGGTAAATGGGGGAATAACATAATCTTCTCCATCTGTCTGCCCCATGATTGAGAAACATAAAAACTACACCAATCAAAACACTCAGCAGTCATCCCTTCATTAAATGAATGCCACTTTGTAAGTCATCTGATATCCTGTACTCCTGTCTACTTTCCCTAATGTGTCATTTGAGACTTCAACTTCTAGAAAATTATCAGTGAAAATAAGGGAAGAATGGAGGTGATACTTTTTATTTTGGGAGGCAAAGTACAAAAAGTAAAGTTTACAGATCAAAGCAAGGAAAAGAATACGGGAAGCAACGTGTAAAGGATTTTTAAAAAATAGTTTTAATTGTGTTAAATATCTTAAGAGTATAAAAGAATCAGGGAATGGAAAGAGAAAATCCTCTCTGCTCAGCATTGCCAAGTGAGATGAAAACCTGCTTAACATTAAAAACTGGTCTAGGAGTTTTGCATATTCAGCTTCGGGGTGGGGGTGCGGCAACATTGGAGCCAAGGGTCATCCAAATAACCAAACTGCTGACAAACACCAAATCTGAAAGATTGCTTCTTGTTTAAGGTTGAAGGAACAGAAAATCAAAGCAACATGAGGCCATTGAAAAGATTATTACACAACAGGAGTAAAGAATACTATCTGAATGATTGGGATAAAGATCAGATCTATGGAGATAATTTACTGTAAGAGTCAGAAGCAAACTCCTTTCACCTAAAAATTTTTGAAAAGAAACAAGCATGAGGAGGAGGAAAAGGAGAAGATGAAGAAATAGCTTCTATAAAAGAGTAACAGCAGTCTATTAGGGGAGAACATCTTAAGATAAAGAAGATGATAAAATAAGATCAGATTTCATGAAAATAAAAAGAACAATGCTAAAATTAAAATCCTTTTCAGGGAAACAACCTGCAGAAAATTAAATTACTGTTATAAGGGACAAACATGAAAAACCCTTTTGGAGAACTTCCAATCAATAGGTCACCATAAGATCATGTTTTATCCCTCTTCTTTTTTGTCAACATCCCAAACGTAGAAATAACAGATAAAATATTAAAAATAATAGATGCACAAAACATAGTATACTCAAAAACAAGATAAATATTTGCAGACAAAAACTAAACAGAAGCACAATGCAGTCAGTAGAGCCAAAGGCACTAGTCTGCTGGGCATGAAGTCCAGAAGAAGTCAGAGACAACCAGGAATTTATATCCAAGAGAGACCAGAGCCAGTCCCACTATGACAAGTTGGGGACTGAGGAGATAATGCCAAGCCAGAAAAGAAAGATGAAGAAAGAAGATAGGATCAAAGAGGCAAGTGGGGCCTGGGCCAACCCTAATTAATGGATGTATCTGTTATAACCTTACACTGAGTAGACAACGTAAGATCTGGTTCTGGGACTTCAAGGCCATATGGAGGTTACAGAGAAAAATAAGTATGAGTGAGCACCAGAGAAAGGTGAAAGGTAAAAGCAAAAGGGATTGAGAGGAAGAGACATAAACTCACTTGGACCTCCTAGCTACAATTACAAAACACATGATTATCAGTAATCCAGCTAAGAAAGAGGACACCAAAATCAACACTCAAAAGAGGAATTCATTCCAGATTTAAAATGTAGAGTAATCTGAAGATAAATTTCAAGTACAGTATGTTTATGATCCTGAAAGGAACTAAGGAAGTAATAATGTAACAAAAAATAAATTATTAAACAAAATAGGCAGTATTGAAACAAAAACAAGTAGATTTGAAAGAGAACCAATCAAAATTCCAGAATTAAAAAAAATAAATATTAAAATATAAAACCCTGTAATATCAGGAAAAATTATGGAGTAAGGACCATTGAAAATTCTCTCCTCCATAAAAGCAAAGAGAAAACTGGCAAAAATGGTCAGACTCAACTTTTTTAGAACTCTGAAAATTAAGAAAAGGCTTGCAACAAAGCAGGGACCATTTTTCAAGAAAAACAGTTGAATCTCGATAGGAACAATTGCCTTGTGGTGTTTTAATTTGCTGTAGTCCCATCCTCCTTTCTCCAGCTCTGTGACAGTCTTGAAAATCAACAGCCTGTAATCACAGTGAAAACTGACAGCTTGGCAGCCATTGGAGTGGGCAGAGCTTGTTCAAAGCCCTTTTCCCAGAGTATAGTCATTCCTCGACATTTCTGGTGGTTCCCTGGAAGACCACATTTGCAAGGCTCTCTTTATTTGACCTGAATCAGAGCTTACCCAGTGCAAAAATGCTTTTCCCTGGGGAAGATTGTTGAAAATAGTTACAAGTAATTGTTTAACTTCCTAACTGCCTGAGGAAGTGGGTTACAGTTGGTGTAAACTGTAAGACTAACCAAAAAGCTTAAGAGGGGAATGAAATGTCAATAGGAGTTTGAAAAACCTCAACAAGTTCCTGGAAGTCTAGAAGTCCGTGTATAGGCATAGGACCATGCACATGCTTAGGAACAACCTGTGAAGGGTCTAACCACTCATCTTCGGCTGACCTTGAGGGTCTGCACAGCAGGAAGTAAAGACTAAGGCAGAATTGTCAACTGCCTGACTCAGTTTTGAAGATGTGCCCAAACACACACACACAGCCCCTTGGCAAAGGAAAACTTAGTGTTCTAGACATTTAAGAAAATCTCTGTCATTAGCTGACCACAGAGCCAACTGAGCAGAGATTTCAGTAGCCACATGACACATGACAAATAATATGACAAATAATATAGACTTTACCAAATTAGTTCAAGTGTCACTAAACAGAGACCAACAACTTCAACAAGCAGTAACATCAAGAAGCCCTGGAAGGAGGAAAAAAATCTGATTTCTAGAGTTGCCACATTATAGTATTTAAAGTGTCCAATTTTCAACTAAAAATTAAAAGACATGTAAAGAAACAAAACTGTATGGTCAGTGTACGGCAACCAAAACAGAAAAGTAATCAATAGAAACTATCTCGGAGGAAACTCAGATGTTGGACTTACTAGGCAAAGACTTTAAGTCAGGCATTTTAAATATATTCAACAAACTAAGGGAAACCATGTGTAAAGAACTAAAGAAGAGTATGAGAACGATGTCTAACCAGATACAGAATATTAATTAAAAGGTAGAAATTAAAAAGAGGAAAAGAAATAGAAACTCTAGGGTTGAAAAGGACAATAACTGAAATGAGAAATTCACAAGTGGGACTCAACACCAGATTTAGCAGGCAGAAGAAAGCCTCAGCAAACTTGAATATAGATCAAGTCAGATTATCTAGTCTGAAGAGCAAAAAGAAAAATGACCAGAGACACACAGAACATCACTAAGCATAGAAACATACACATAATGGGAATCCCAGAGAAAACAAAGGAAGAGAAAGGGATGGAAAGGATATTTGAAGAAATAAAGTCAGAAAACTGTCCAAATTTGATGAAAAGAATTAATCTACATATCCAAGAAGCTCAATGAACTCCAAGTAGGATAAACTTAGATTCACATCTAGACACATTATAATCACATTGTTCAAAGACAAAGAGAAAATCTTGAAAGCACCAAGAGAGATCCCAACATGTGTAAGGGATCATCAATAAAATTAGCAGCTGATTTCTCATCAGAAACTATGGAATCCAAAAGGCAGCAGCATAACATATGCATTCCTGAAGGAAAAAAGCTGTCAGTCAAGAATTTCATATTCAGTAAAATGATACTATAAACATGAAGAAGATAAGAAAAAAGGAAAAAACTTAGAATTTCTAGATCAAAAAATAACTGAGAGTTCACTGCTATAAATATAAGCTACAAGAGTTTGTTACTAGCAGATGTGGCTTATGAGAGATACTACAGGTAATTCTTCAAGCTGAAATGAAAGGACACTAGGTAGTAATTCAATTCAACATGAAAAAATAAAGAACATTGGTAAAGGTAACTTTACTGGTAAACGTAACTTACTTATGTAGGTAAGTGTAAAAGACAGTAATAATGCACTTTGTGTTTCTAATTACTTTTCCCCTTCTGATTTAAAGGACAACTTCATAAAGCAATAATTATAAATGTATGTTGGTGGTCACAACATATATGAAGATGTAATTTGTGACAAAACCAGTATAAAGGAGAAGAGTAATTAAGCTATATTGGAGCAGTTTTTATATACTATTTAAATTAACTTAGTATTAATCTGAACTAGATTGCTATAAATTAAGATGTTAATGGTAATCCCCAGGGCAACCACCAAGAAAATAACTTGAAAATATATAATAAAAAAAAACAAGGTAGTTAAAATCTTACAGAACAAAATACCTATTTAACACAAAAGAAGACAGTAATGAATAGAGAAATTAAAAAGACGTAAGACATATAGAAAACAAGAAAATGGCAAACATAAATCCTATTTTTTTTTTGCTTATTTTATTTTGTTAACATCTTTATTGGAGTATAATTGCTTTACAATGGTGTGTTAGTTTCTGCTTTATAACAAAGTGAATGAGCTATACATACACATATATCCCCATATCTCCTCCCGCTTGCATCTCCCTCCCACCCTCCCTATCCCACCCCTGTAGGTGGTCACAAAGCACCCAGCTGATCTTGGTGCTGAGCTATGTGGCTGCTTCCCACCAGCTATCTGTTTTACATTTGGTAGTATATATAAGTGACACTCTCTCACTTTGTCCCAGCTTACCCTTCCCCCTCCCCATATCCTCAAGTCCATTCTCTACGTCTGCATCTTTATTCCTGACCTGCCCCTAGGTTCTTCAGAACCATTTTTTAAAATTCCATATATATGTGTCAGCATACAGTATTTATTTTTCTCCTTCTGACTTACTTCACTCTCTAGGTCCATCCACCTCACTACAAATAACTCAATTTCGTTTCTTTCAATGGCTGAGTAATATTCCATTGTATATATGTGCCACATCATCTTTATCCATTCAGGTGTCAATGGAAATTAGGTTGCTTCCACGTCCTGGCTAGTGTAAATAGTGCTGCAGTGAACATTGTGGTACATGACTCTTCTTGAATTATGGTTTTCTCAGGGTATATGCCCAGTAGTGGGATGGCTGGGTCATATGGTAGTTCTCTTTTTAGTTTTTTAAGGAACCTCCATACTGTTCTCCATAGTGGCTGAACCAATTCACATTCCCACCAGCAGTGCAAGAGTGTCCCTTTTCTCCACACCCTCTCCAGCATTTATTGTTTCTAGATTTTTTGATGATGGCCATTCTGACTGGTGTGAGATGATATCTCATTGTAGTTTTGATTTGCATTTCTCTAATGATTAGTGAGTGATGTTGAGCATTCTTTCATGTGTTTGTCGGGAGTCTGTATATCTTCTTTGGAGAAATGTCTATTTAGGTCTTCTGCCCATTTTTGGATTGGGTTGTTTGTTTTTTGGATATTGAGCTGCATGAGCTGCTTGTATATTTTGGAGATTAATCCTTTGTCAGTTGCTTCGATTGCAAATATTTTCTCCCATTCTGAGGGTTTTTTCATCTTGTTTTTGGTTTCCTTTGCTGTACAAAAGATTTTAAGTTTCATTAGGTCCCAATTTGTTTATTTTTGTTTTTATTTCCATTTCTCTGGGGGTGGGTCAAAGGGATCTTGCTGTGATTCATGTCATAGAGTGTTCTGCCCATGTTTTCCTCTAAGAGTTTTATAGTGTCTGGCCTTACATTTAGGTCTTAAACCCATTGTGAGTTTATTTTTGTGTATGGTGTTAGGGAACATTCTAATTTCATTCTTTTACATGTAGCTGTCCAGTTTTCCCAGCACCACTTATTGAAGAGGCTGTCTTTTCTCTATTGTATATTCTTGCCTCCTTTATCAAAGATAAGTTGACCATATGTGCATGGGTTTATCTCTGGGATTTCTATCCTGTTCCATTGATCTATATTTCTGTTTCTGTGCCAGTACCATACTGTCTTGATTACTGTCGCTTTTTAGTATAGTCTGAAGTCACAGAGCCTGATTCCTCCACTCCATTTTTCTTTCTCAAGATTGCTTTGGCTATTCTGGGCCTTTTGTATTTCCATATAAATTGTGAAAATTTTCATACTAGTTCTGTGAAAAATGCTGTTGGTAGTTTGATAGGGGTTGCATTGAATCTGTAGATTGCCTTGGGTAGTATAGTCATTTTCACAATGTTGATTCTTCCAATCCAAGAAGATGGTATATCTCTCCATCTATTTGTGTCGTCTTTAATTTTTGTCATCAGTGTCTTATAGTTTTCTGCATACAGGTCTTTTATCTCCTTAGGAAAGGTTTATATCTAGGTATTTTATTCTTTTTGTTGCAATGGTAAATGGGAGTGTTTCCTTAATTTCCCTTTCAGATTTTTCATCATTAGTGTATAGGAATGCAAGAGATTTCTGTGCATTAATTTTGTATTCTGCTACTTTACCAAATTCATTGATTAGCTCTAGTAGTTTTCTGGTAGCATGATTAGGATTTTCTATGTATAATATCATGTCATCTGCAAACAGTGACAGTTTTACTTCTTTTCCAATTTGGATTCCTTTTATTTCTTTTTCTTCTCTGATTGCTGTGGCTAAAACTTCCAAAACTGCGTTGAATAATAGTGGCAAGAGTGGCAACCTTGTCTTGTTTCTGATCTTAGAGGCAATGGTTTCAGTTTTTCACCACTGAGAATGATGTTGGCTGTGGGTTTGTCATATATGGCCTTTATTATGTTGAGGTAGGTTTCTCTGTGCCTACTTTCTGGAGAGTTTTTTTTATCATAAATAGGTGTTGAATTTTGTTGAAAGCTCTTCATCTATTGAGATGATCATATGGTTTTTATCCTTCAATTTGTTAATATGGTGTATTACACCGATTGATTTGCATATATTGAAGAATCCTTGCATTCCTTGGGTAAACCCCACTTGATCATGGTGTATGATCCTTTTAATGTGCTGTTGGATTCTGTTTGCATCTATGTTCATCAGTGATATTGGCCTGTAGTTCTCTTTCTTTGTGACATCTTTGTCTGGTTTTGGTATCAGGGTGATGGTGGCCTCATAGAATGAGTTTGGGAGTGTTCCTCCTCTGCTATATTTTGGAAGAGTTTGAGAAGGATAGATGTTAGCTCTTCTGTAAATGTTTGATAGAATTTGCCTGTGAAGCCATCTGGTCCTGGGTTTTTGTTTGTTGGAAGATTTTTAATCACAGTTTCAATTTCAGTGCTTGTGATTGGTCTGTTTATATTTTCTATTTCTTCCTGGTTCAGTCTCGGGAGGTTGTGCTTTTCTAAGAATTTGTCCATTTCTTCCAGGTTGTCCATTTTATTGGCATAGAGTTGCTTGTAGTAATCTCCCATGATCCTTTGTATTTCTGCAATGTCAGTTGTTACTTCTCCTTTTTCATTTCTAATTCTGTTGATATGAGTCCTCTCTCTTTTTTTCTTGATGAGTCTGGGTAATGGTTTATCAATTTTGTTTATCTTCTCAAGGAACCAGCTTTTAGTTTTATTGATCTTTGCTATCGTTTCCTTCATTCCTTTTTCATTTATTTATGACCTGATCTTTATGATTTCTTTCCTTCTGCTAACTTTGGGTTTTTTCTGTTCTTCTTTCTCTAATTGCTTTAGGTGTAAGGTTAGGTTGTTTATTTGAGATTTTTCTTGCTTCTTGAGGTAGGATTGTATTGTTTCTTGAGGCTAGGACTTGTTTCTTGTTTCTTGAGGCTAGGACTGATCAAAGGCTTAAATGGTAAACTATAAAACTCTTAGAAGAATACGTGCTACAATATAGACGAACCTTGAAAATATGCTAAGTGAAATAAGCCTGACACAAAATGACACATTTCTCTGATTCCCTTACATAAAATGAATTTGTTATGGCAAGAATAGAAAACTAATACAACTGCTAAAGCCAGAGTGCTATTCTATGCAGAATTTTTATGCTAGTACGTTATGATCAAGTACAACGAATTTTGTAGAAGTAATTTAATGCACTTTCTTCATAGTGTCCCAAATTCTCCCTCACACTTGAAGAGAACCAAGATTGAAGTATAGCCAGCTTCCCATCAAGAGGACGTGGAAGCAACCATCAGCATGTACCCAGTAGCCAAGGACCCCAGAATTTAGCTCTGATCTGCAGCCTGAGAAGAGTCCTGGGCAACATCAAATAAGCTCAATTTCCTGCTTTGCCTATATCCAATTCAACACATTTGTCAAGTGTCTTCTAGTGAGGCCATTTGTCAGGTTCTAAAGAGTTTCAAAATTAGTAAGGCCCTGGCCTCAAGGAATCTGCATTAGTGGTAGGGGTGGATATAGATTTCCTACCATATGGTAAAGACCAGCCATTAAAATTTCAGCCGATATTTCCTTTGAGACACTTGAATAGGAATTCAGGGAAACCACATGTTTCTGGAAAATTTTCTTTCTCGTTGAGACTTAATAGTATGGATTATGGATTATTCCTTAATCCTGATGGAGAAGTATTTGAAGGGAGGAGAGGAGAGGAGGGAAAGTGAAGATGGAGGATGGTACTAGGTGCAACTTAACCAAGCACTTTTACAGAGACAATCAGAATTTAACCTTGACTTTGATTGTTATAGGCTGTGTCATTTGAGGCAATCCATGAAAGCCTTTCATGCCTACATTTCCTCATATAAAATGGGGATAATAATAGTACCTATTTCCTGTGATTATTGTGGGGATTGATTAAAGGGATATGAAGGGTGCCTGGCACAACTTCATAACTGTTAAAAACCCATTAGATCCCTCTTTACCCAATTAATTTTGGAGGCATTCTGATGAACTAAATCTGGCACAGTATGTTTTTCATTAGGACCCCTGCTTGGAGTTAAAAACTTAAGGCCTTTTGGAGAATTTTGAGATAGTTATAGTTCGTTGTTTTTTTCCTTGTATGTCTGGAATGGATCTCTAAAACTATAACTCTAAATCTTGCACTATTAGTAAAAGCCTAAACATTTAGTATTATGAATATTGCTAATTAAGCCAAACACCAATTAAGCCATCTGATCTACCCTCGCTGGGCTTATCTGCCACTATCCTGTATATACAATTTTTACTTTTAATATGTTGGTGTTGACTCTCCAATACTGTGATTCAGAATGGTCCAAAGTTTACAGATCTTGATAAAATAATGCAAAGGTCATTAGCATTAGGACCAAAGCTTCTCTCTCATACATACCAGGAGGTTAATGCTATCTTTGATTCTAGCCAGTATGAATATTTATTGGCTTATGAAGTCATGGTGAATAACATGGAACTGAAAAGAATACAGACTTCCCCAGTGACCCACCCCCTCTCCAGTGTAATTCTTGGTTCCAGAGACTCTTGACCATGGGAGGAAATATTCAACATAAAAGCAGTCTTTGAAATATGAGTTAGTTGACTCAGTGTGCTCTGAATTCACATAGATTTCTACATTTTACTAACAATGCCCAACCATTTAATTACCCATATTTTGGTCATTTCAGTTATAATATTTTCCCTTGATGTTTGTCTGCTAACTGTATTACCTGTGTAGCTGTTATGACCCGTTTCACCAACTCAGGAAGCAAATTTGATCACATCTTATATTCTTCAAGTTAGAGTAGCTCTATCCCCCATTCATCAGAATAACAAGAATCCAGGATCCTTCTGAGGGCATCCTTCTACATTATCTAAGAACCCTGGGTATTGCCCCCAGTCTAAAGAGGCCAAGTCCTGCTTCTGGATGTCTCTCAGAAAGCAAACTGGAGAATCTGCCAGATGCCACAGTTTGAAAAAGACTTACTATTGTTGTTGGTCCGATATTCTGATGCATCTTTGTGCAGTGGTTCTCTTGCTGTTTCAGATATGTCTACAGACTTTATCAGTGCTTGGTTCACACTGACATGTTCAGCTCTTATTCTCAAAGCAGGTCCTCATTGTGCCAGAACCAGTCCTTCTCTGCATCTAGGTATTGCCACTGAGCCAGGAGGCCCACTCTAGAGAGTTTCCCCCATAAGGATTTTCCTCTTGGGTTGTCTTCACTTTCTTTTCCTACAAGTAGACCTCAGCTGAAACTCTCTGAATCCAGCAGAGACATCTAAAGTTGTGACTCTCAAAAGATGGGAGAATGGTGGAGTTGGCAGTGCCACAGTTTCCTCCCACAAGGCTCCTTGATGTCTGTGACGATTTCCTCATTTTTCCCAGAATGACCAGATCTATACACCAAGTTGTTATTTGGAGGGGCTGCCTTTGTCAAGCTACAAAAAGGGCCTGTTACTCTTTCCCCAGTGCAGCCAAGGCCAGCTGCCTAACAGTTACATTATCGAGAGACATCTTTCCAGTGACTCTCCTAGAACAAGTTCTGTTGCAAGGCAACTTGCCATATCTATCTAGAAAGATTGCAGCAGATTTTCGAAGGTATCTTCTCCTGAAGGAAAGAAAAAACGTTAATGTTCCAATTAGACACCGCACTATGCAAGGAATTCAGAGAAGAAAATTCAGTAAAGACAAGTTTTAAAGTTAGCCTGATATCTATCTGATTTAGTCATGGTTCTGCCATTTACTAGCTGCGTGTGCTCCAGCCAGTAACTTTACTGAAGAAAATTCAGTAAAGACAAGTTTTAAAGTTAGCCTGATATCTATCTGATTTAGTCATGGTTCTGCCATTTACTAGCTGCGTGTGCTCCAGCCAGTAACTTCATCACACTGAGCCCATGTAATAGCTCAGTTAGGAAGTATCTGTGGCTTTAAGTAATAAAGAACTAAAAAATAATAGTTTAAACAAATTCAGATTTTTTTTTTTCTTCCATAAGAAGAAGTCCAAATGTTGGTAATTGCAGACCCTGGCTCAGTAGCTTAACTCTGCAATTCTCATTTCTGTCATTTCTGTCATAATCACAAGATGACAGTTGCAGATCTAGCTGGCATATCACATTTTAGGCAGTAGAAAGGAGGAAAGAATGGGAAGAAAGAAGAGTCAGTGCTTGTTTCAGGAAAGCAAGAGCATCCCAGAAATCCCCCACCAACTTTGGTTTCCATTTCATGGGCCAGATTGTGTCTCATGAGCTCTCCTAAATTCAAGAGTCTGGGAATGGGAATTTCAGCTTTCTAGACTGTAAAGTATAAGGAGACACTGAACAAAGGGTGTAGAAATAGGTGTGGGATAAATCAACCTACAGTATTTGGCACACAAATAAAGATGTGAACTAAGGCAATAACAGGAAGGATGTATTAAAGTGGACAAGATTGAAGCTGGAGTCAACAGTGCTCTTTGAGTAACTAAGGGTGGCAGTGATGGGCAGGGCATAGGTCAGGAACCACATCTTATTTTTTTAGTAGACTCCTGAAGGGTCTAATAAAGTTCTCAAGACAAAATGGACTGTCAAGAAAGATTGGTCCCCAAATGACGTTCAGAGTTGTGATTCTGTGGATGTATAGTATGACCCCAGACTCCTCTTCTGGGAGCCAGGCCTTGTGGAATAATGGGAACTACCTATTAGCCCTTGCTTGATTTTTAGCCAAAGTTTATGCCAAAATATTTAATTAGAGACTTTTTCCTGTTTTAGTTTAGTGCCTTTTTGTTAGTGACTGATTCAAACAAAAATTCACGCACTTTGTATTAAAAGACAGTTTTATGGCATAAACAGAGGATAGATACAGGGCCTGATAACCTCTGGAATCCTATCAGAGGCGTTGGTGAGTGAGCTTGATTTCCATGAGAGCTATTTGGTCAGTCTTTCGGAACCCCTTTTACATGGGTATCCTATTATTTAACAGGCACTTTAAATTGAGACCAGCATCCTGATTCTCAAGCAGCCCGGCTTTTATTGGAAGTCTCTGCCACGTTTAAACATCTTTAATACATTTTAAAAATAGAATTGTAAAAGGCAGCAACCAGACTTCAAAGCGTAGACATGTTGGCCAGAATTGTGAAGCTGGCGACAATTTTCGCTGGTTGTAAAGCTCATGGAGCCTCTTTCAATCCCCAGAACAATTGACAAGGAAGGGGGTCAGCATGCATTCCTCCTGAGTGTCTCCTGGATGGGCCTGAACAGACCAGGTGTGGGGATAGTTGGCAGGGAGGGAACCAGTGCACTTCAGGGTAGATGCTGAAAGCACCAACCAGAGTAATCAGGCCCCAGCAGAGCTGAAAGAAACCAGGCCAAACTGAAAATAAACAAGATGCAAGGAGGGACTGGCTACACTTTCTGAGCTTTGGTTTCTTGCATCTTTCCTCTCCTGCCCTGGTCTTCCTTCCACTGTGAAGACTTCAGGCATCCTCTGCCCTCGGGTAAACCTGACTCCTCTCTCTTTTTTGCCCCCATTGAACTCTGTATAGACACTTATTACATTCTAGTGAAATTATTTATTTACATATTGTATTCTGTCTCCTACTCTCAGCTCTAGAGAGACTGTGAGCACCTTGAAAGAAAGAGTTGTATCTTGTTCATCTCACGTGCACAACAAGTCGTGTGTATTTAAAGAAAGTTGGGTCTCTTGGGAGAATCTAGGCAATAAAATCTGGGCTGAGAGAATTATTAAAGAAGCTTGTTTGAGTTTCCTTAGCCTAAGGCAAAGGCTGTCAAAGTGTAGACTCTAAACCAGCAGCACCAGCATCATTTGGGAACTCTTTAGAAATGCACACTCTCAGGCCTGGCCCCAGACCTACTGAATCAGAAAATCTGTATTAGTCAAGGTTTTCCAGAGAAGCAGAACCAACAGGATGTTTATACCTATAGAAAGAGATTTATTACAATTGGCTCACATGATTGTGGAGGCTGACAAGTCCTACGATCTGCAGAGTGAGTCAGCAAGCTAGAGACCCAGAAGAGCCAATGGTGGAGTTCCCATCCAAAGGCTGGCAGGCTCAAGACACGGGAAGAGCCGATGTCTCCGTTCAAGTCCAAAGGCAGGGGAAAAATCTGATGTTCCAGTTCCCAGGCAGTCAGACAGGAAGGAATTTCAGAGACCTGTGTTTTAATAAGAGTTGCAGGTGATTCTGAGGCACACTGAAGTTCAAAAATCACTGATTTAAACTTTTCAAATCTCAGTGTCCTCATCTGTGAAACAAAGCTAACAGTAGCAACCTCAAGGGGCTGTTTCAAATATGAAATTAGATGATATATGTATAGTGCTTAGTCCAGAGCCTCATACATATCCATCGCTCAGTAAAATTATTGAAGGGTGAATGTTATAACTTGGTTTGTTTCATTTTGCCGGATTAGTGACTTTGGGAAAGTATTCCCAGTACTGGCATCATCTTATGGCGCATTAGGGTTACTCACACAAGAGGTCCCTTTGGTTTATCTAAATTTACAAGCTCACCCAGCTGAGCCCTGTCCTTTCAGAGTCCTTGTAACTTGGCCAGAGCCAAGCACAAATCCTGTCTACCCCATTAGGTCCTATCCCTGTCCCTCAGGCACTAGAAAAGATAGATTTCAGAAAGCAATCACTATTTGTGCTGTGCAGGGAACAGTCTTCTAGGCCCATAGCTACCTAAGTGGGAAAGGAAAGAACCTCAAAGAATTGCTGCTCAAGAAAAAAGTTGAAGTGGAGAAGGCCCCTCAGCATCCTCTGACAGGACACAGAGGATATCAAATTATTCTGGAGCCCCTATCCATGTTCAAATGGCCAATTAAGACATTTAAAGTTTTCCAGTTGATTTCCTCTCAGTCACAATAGTTTAAAACTGGTCAACAAACCACAACCCTCCTTAAGGGAAACAGGCAGCCCCCCCACTGCTTTACTTAATTCTACCAGGCTTCTAGCATTGCTGCCTCCCCACTCCGGGAAAATCCAATTTAATTCCTCTGTGTTTGCTGCACCAGATGAGCCTTTCATCCAAGACAGAAAATGTGAACCCATTTTCAAGTGGCGTCCCCAAATAGACTATTCATGAAAATGTGTGTGCGCACGCACACATACACGTACACACACTCAACAATCTAGAGCACATCTCCCCCTTTGATTATGAGCCACAGGGAGGGCAGAAACACAGTTTTCAAGGGCCGTGTCTGTTCCATACATCATGTGCAGGAAAACGTAACCAGGATGTAAAAGCAACTTCCTCTTTCCCAGAAGCTGCTCCCACAGAACGCTCCATGTGAGTTCTGCTGAAGCACCACAGGGGTGGTTGAGAGCAACCTAGTTCCTGGCATTTCAGGCCCATGAAGTTCCTGTCCTTTCATTCTCAGATAAATAAAGCTTTGAAAACTATCATTATCACTGTTCTTTAAATGAGTCCCGTTGCCTCAGTGCTACCCCCCTCCCACCAGTTTCCATTTGTTTTCCTGTCAGAGCCTGGTCTTTGCAGCTAGTGTCTCCCTGAGCAGGGTGAAGATGTAGCACCCTTCTCTGCTGGGCTGACCCTCCCTGGAGAGCCCAGTGGAGGTGAGGTGCTGCCTGGTGGGAATTTTCTCATTAGCCCTACAGGCAGCATGTATTGCAGTCTGGTTAGCCTGAGGCTCTAAGCAGAGAACTGCAAATATTTTACTGAGAGAGGTGCTCAGAGTGTGACAACTAGTTTATTACCACTGAATCTGTTCTGTCTGAAACTGGCAGAAATGGGAACGGGGAGACTGTTCCCCTCAGGTGACTGGGTAGAAGGAGATCGCCAAGGAGAAGACAGTAGTTGAATCCTGATATTACTATGACTCAACCTCCATCAGCTGACTGACTACCTAAAATAAGTACACTGGAAACAAGTATGAAAAGGGAAACAGCTGAACAAATAATGTGAAGGCAGTAAGTGCCAGATTGTATCATTCTTACAACAAAATATTTTTCAGTTGACTTGGTACTACAGGATATACAAAGACAACTGAGACATGGCCCCTGCCCTCATGATGCTTATAATTCAGCATGGGAAATAAGACATACACGAGTCACATGACAACCAACAGAAGTACACGAAGATCAAGAAGAGAAATTTGAACAAAAATATCATGGGAATTCAGAGATAAGACTTTTGCCTGGCCAGGATTGGGAAAGACTTCATGAAGGCCTTTTGTATGGAATTCAAATTCCGTTTGTATGGAATTTTGAAAATACTGTATTTCAAAAGACAAATATGAGAGACCCTCCCTGGTGTTTGTGTCCCAGTGTTGTTACCTTCCCAACTCACTTCTTGGCTAGAAGAGCCAGCCTCCCAGTTTAGAGAACACACAAGGCATTCCTTTCTTTAGTCTTCCTTGAAGCAGGAGCGTGGTCTTTTGACTCAGTGGTGAATGGTACTGAAGAGACATTGGATACGGGGCCTTTGGAAAGAGGTTTACTTCCTGATTAGAAAAAAAAAAAAAAAGAAAGAAACTGTGCTTCCTTCCTGGCTTGAACGTTGTCAGCCAAGGATGTGAAGCTTGGAGTAGTGGCTACAATCTTGGTATCTGGGGGGAAAGCAAGAGAATTGGCAGGGAAAGCAATTTTCATCCAACACATAAAAAACCAATCCCAGAACTCCCTTTCAAACTTCTTTTTATGTGCAATGACAATTTTTTATTTGTTAAGCCACTTTTATTTGCATATTCTGTAACCTGGGGCTGAAAGCATCCTAAGTGAAGCACAAAGATTAGGGAAATTCATTCAGACAGGGAGAACATAAGGAGCAAAGAAATTCACTAAGGGCAAGAAGAGCGTTCTTATTTTGGCAATTGCTTATAGTATATGGACAGGGCTACCATGAAATAAGGTTGGAGAGTACAGGCCAAGTTCTGGAATAATTCCATGACTAGGATAAGGAACATGATTTTATTTTGAAGGCAGTGGTGGGGAGATGTGGAAGGCACTTAAGCAACTTATTGCCTTGGTCAGAGCAGTGCAACAAGAAAGTTAATGCTAGAGCTGAGATGTAGAGGAAGGCTTGGACTCGAGAGAGTCAGAGGTGGGGAAAACATGTAGGATTTATTTTGCAGAGAATCTAACTCAGGGATTATCAAGCACATCTTCACATTATTCTACCCTGAGGAGGTTTTAAAAAATACTGAAATCTAGATTCCTCCCTCAGAGCTACTGATTCAGTTGGCCTGGGATGGGAGCCGGCATGGTTTTGCTGCCGCTGCTGTTGTTTAAGCTCATCATATGATCTAATGTGCAGCCTTAGTGCAGCTGAACTGGGACTGTGGCAAAGGAAAAGGAGACAGACATGGGAGAGACTGTGGAAGGAGATGGATAAGATATAGGGGACATAGGAGAGGAAAGAGTCAAAGATCTCAAAGACTCCCTTCAAGATAGGATGACTAGGAGAATGGCAGTGCCATTTACAGAAATGGAGAAGCCAGGAGAAGAAGCAAGTTTAAGGAAGAAAAGTTCAATTTGAGAAATGCTGAGTTTGAAATGCCAGGAGCAAGCACTGTACTCTAGAGAGAACTAAGCTAAAATTACAGTTTGGAATCACCTACATTGGGGAATTACTGATGCTTTCAGAGACGGTGATTTGCCAGGGAGGGAATGTCAGAAGAAAGAAGAGGACCAAGGATAAAACCTCGAAGAACATTAAGGAGAAAGGATAAGGAAATAACACCCCCAAAGAGGATTCACTTTGGGGGGTTGAAATCTAATCCCTTTCATCCACTTAGACTAACATATTGATATACAGATACCTGGTGGCAATTAGACCTCAGGATATCAGACTGGCATTGTTGCAGATTAATTCAGGAAAGCTGTCCCCCCTTCCTATCTAGCAATATGCCTGAGCAGTAACATGAAGTTATCTGTCCTGCTTCTTCACAGTAGAAAAAATAAAGTGAATTTAGTATTAAACTGTTAAAAAAACGATGAGCAAAATTTTTAAATGATATTCTTAAATAAGTTTCATGCCTTTAAAAAAAATTAAACTTGTTTATATGCCCCACCAATGAGGCCACATGGTCTGATAAATAGCTGATTAGGGTTGGAAAGCTGAGATTTCCTCCTTATAAACACTTAAAAATATCTAAGACTCTTTCTTCATCTTCATGAAGAATTGGACAAATACAAATTCCAGACCTGTCCTATTGGTTGTGGTAGTAAATGTGGTAATACTTAGCACCAGTGAGCAAAAATATTATTGTGTGGATCATTGTTATTTAATGACATTCATATCTATCTCTTAGTTATTAGAATTCTAAGATATTTAATCTTGATTCAATTAATATTATTAATTATAATGTATCAATATCGTATAGATAGATCTATAATTTTCTTTTATAAAAACCCCCTTGGAACCAGACTGATTTAAACGGGGTAGATTCAGCCTGCCTCAGATTGTATGGAAATTGTTTCTATTATCTTGCTTTCCCTCAGCAAACCATATAATGGGTATAAAAGGTGGTGGTTAGGTTTGTGGGGTAATAGAGAAGACAATCATTGGCATATTTGTGAAAGTAGAGTTTCAGGCAGTGTCTATTAAGGTAAAGGAAGAAACTACTGAAGTTATCAGATACTGTCATACTTAAATTTTAGTATGAATTCAGATTTCTTGAACTTTGAAGGAAAGGTCTAATGAGAAATAACTCATGGTCCTTCTTTTACTGTTTGGTAGTAATTACTTCAATGTAAAATGTTCACAAACCTGAACTTCTTCAGGCAAAATTTCTAGTTAGGTTTTCTATCTGGGATAAATGTACATTTGCTTAAAATCAGTCACCCAGCATCCAAAACACACATACACACACAAAGAGTTATGGCTACAGTGAGGGTTAATTACCTTTACTTTTCAAATGAAGTTGTGGTAATGTTTAAACTGCTGAGAAAAAGATAACTAGATTCATGAGTTTCTCTGGAGCCTTCTTATGTTCATGCATGACCTTGTAGGTCCTTTCCAACTTCATGAGCCTAGGACTCCACAATGAATTGTACCCGGAGTACTTTCACTGATATCTTAAGAGAAGCTTGGCTGAATTCCAGCTTATTTTCTACTTTCAGAAGTACTTACATAGTTTCATATAGTGAAATGCTTTTAGCCGTTAAAAAATCACAGTTTTTTAAGGAAAACGAAAAGCCCCCCCCACACACACACAAATACCCACATTAAATACATGGTACTACTGTTATTTTATCTAAACATCTATTAAATAAATTCTAAAAATTTTGAATCAGTTATAATGGTTAGCTCTGGGAGACGGAATAATAGATGATTTTTAAATTTTCTATTTTATATTTTCTGTTAATTTCATGGAGCATGTAGAACATATTATGATGACAAAATTTGTTGATATATTGATGTAGTTTACCCAAATCTTATTTATAATCAATAACCATAGATACTATGGGGAGTTATCACCACATAAAACACAAACACACACATTAAGATAGGGATAAAATCCCTGAAGAAACATTAATATTATTTTGAAAAAGGTCATATAGAAACCCTGAAGTCAACTTTCCCTGGGCTTGAACTTCACAGAGCAAAGACGGTAACACTTGGCTTGGGATATAAAATTATACAGATATTGCAGCTTTGTTTGGGTGACTTGGAAGACAGAGATTAGCAAAGGACAAGTTTCCATTTGGAAGGGACTTTGTTCTCCATAATTCATGAGTTGATTTTTAAATAGGCCTAGATGATTTTTCATCACTTGAACAGGGTTCTCTGTCAATCAGATGTTAGACACTCCCATCAGTGAAGGACAGGTTTCCCCAGCTGGTCATAACCAGACATTTTCAGGTGGGAAGAACCACATCACAGCCACAGGTCTGCTCTTGGGTGGTCTGCACATCTTCTCGGTGCTGAGCAGAGACCTTGTGAAGCAATAAGAAGAGATATTCTTCCGTAGCTGGTGCTAAATGAGTCTTCAGGTTCTCATCCACCAGAAAGAAGAAAAAAAAAGACCAAAAAATATGCCCCCCCATTCTTTGGACACAAAGGTAGGACGATTCTTCCATTTATTTCTTTCAGTATGGCCTTTTGTGACTTTTTCCTGTAGAAGTCTCCCTTAAATGGTCGCTTGATCCAGACATGTCAAGCACATTCTAGGGAAAGCCTCACCCAAGACATGTCATTCATTTACTGAGTCAAAATGGGCCCAGCTTCTTAGCACTTAGTGAAGAAAGACTTCCTAGATTCAGCCTCCATGATTTGGGAGATTCAGATGACAAAACTGTCCTGTGTAGATTGTTAGAGATGAAGTTTCAGAACCTAGCTAAGGAGGAGTGAGTTATGCAGGAGAGGAACATACTGATTAAACATCCACTGTCTTTGCCTCAAAGTACTGATCATGGTTGAATTTTAATATTAATTCATAAATTATGTGTTTACTGTCAGGCTCCCTGCTGAACTGAGCTTCATGAAGGCAGGGATTAAGTATTCCTTTAAGCTGAGCACAGTGTGCTGGGCACACTACAGGCATTAAAGAAATATCCACTGAATGGATAATTCTGGCCTGAATGAAAATAGTGGTCAGAATGGGAATAGTAAGCAATTTCATGTACAAGTAGCTATCTAGTTATCTAAATTACCAGAAACATCATACAGAAATCTCTGCACATGCAAAGTACCCTGTTAATGAGTAAGACGGGAGCCAAAAATCTTGAATATGTTTTCTCTGAAATTCAGTATGTAAACTTGAGTTATATACTAATCATTAATAATAATAATGATAATTTTTATCATTTCTGTCATCCAGGCCCTATACTAAGTATGTTGCCTAATAATCTCATGTAACCCTCCTAATGAATACCTGAGTTATCAATTACAGATAAGGTGATTGTGACTCACAGTGGCTAAGTGACTTGCTCAGTGTCCCACAGTTCTGATACCTACTCAGGTCTGTCCCACCCCAAAAGCCTGTATGCTTAAGCACAATGCTATACTCCCTCTCAATTGGATTTGCATTAAATATCGTACATTATTAAATATTTTACATTTATTCATTTATTCAGGAAACTTTTACTGAGTGTCTAGTATGTATAAGGATTGGGGTTTAAAAAATTGAGGTAAAGATACTCAAAGGGCTCACAGTAATGATGGCAGGAAGTCTAAAATTTTAAAGAAATAATTGCAATCCTGTGGTAGATCTATTTGCTAGATATGTGAACCACAGATGGGATACGGTCAGAAGAGGTTCTCAGAGGAGTTGACTTAAAATAAGCCTGGAGCTTGGATTTTGACATGCAGATAAAGATGGGGAAGGCAGTCAAACAGAAGGATCAAGCATGGCATTGCTTAAGTGCTGCAGATATTTGTCATGTCATGATTGTATCAGATGGTATAAGTTGCAGAGGGGAAGAGGGCGAACCAGAGCTAGGCTCCTCTAAGTCAGTGGTTTCCAAAGTGTGGTCCCAGGACCAGCACCATTAACACCACTTGGGAACTTCATAGAGTTGCCATACTTGATCCATACACCTGCTGAATTGGAAACTCTAGGCTGGGGCCCAGCGATCTGTAGTTTAACAATCCCTCCAAGTGAGTCTAACTGAGAACCAGTGGTCCAGGTCACAAGTAGCCAGTAGTCAGACAAGGCTCTATAAGTTTTTTCCGACACTGTTGCCTAGATAGAGCAAATTATCTTAGATTGTCGAGGCAGTAGGATTTTCTTAAAGGCAAGTGCAGAAGTCTTTTAACTAGATTGTTAGTCTTCAGCATTTGTTTCTGAAAGTAGCAGTTCAATGACCATTTATAAGGCATAGCAGAGCATATAGTTTCCAAACCCCTGTTTGTGATCTGCATGGGACCTAAAAATGCTCTCTCATCGTGGGCCATTATGGGAAGAAAATGAATTTGTATGATGCAAAAACAGTAGGATGGTTTTATTGCTCTTTATATGACGAGTTTGAGGAAAATGGCAAATAATACTTTTAGTTTATATCCAGCTATAACAACAACTTATTATTTCCAAACATTAAATTACAGTCTAGCAAAATGAAATAGACCACATGGTCACTTCTTACTAGAATCTTCTTCTAGTAGCAGTTTTTAAATGTGCAAGCTCAGCTAATTGAAAACAGAGAAAAGTTTTATTCCTCAGAGATTTTTGAAGTAACATCTGATGGCTTACAATACTGGCTGTACAGCTATTGGGCTGAGAGTGTCTTCATTTGGGCTGCTGACCTCTAAAGATGATTCAGTAAGCAAGAAACCTAGAGCCATGAACTCTGCTTTGGTAAACTCACCAGATAAAGATAAGCAAATAGCAAGTGAAAACAAAGTGAACAAAATTACTGAGACTGATTATGGCCAATGTCCATTACCAAAGTAACAAATCAAAAATGGAAACCCACTGTAATGGTTGTTTGTTGTCATGTAAACCAAACACCAAGCTGAGCAAAAGAGGTTTCTTTCTGTTCAACTCCTTGTTTGACATTGACATACGCATATCCTGTGGCTCTTACCAGGCACTATCCATCCACTGCTGCATATTCTCACTGTCTCTTGGCTTATCTAACTCTATCCACATTAAGACTCACTGCAAGTACGTGTCCTCTGCAAAACCACCCTTACTAGTTAGTCTGATCCAATAGTTCTGCTGTAGGAATTTCTATTTATTGTTTATACCAGTATTTCCCAAATTTCATCCAATTTTATATTACCACCTTTAAGAACTTTGTTATACCACGTGTTCTGTTGTTTACATGAATACTTAGTTTCTTTAAATTGATTCCCTTTTTGCTAAAAGAAATATGTATAAAATTAACTTGATATTGATACTGTAAGTGGAAAACAAGCATTTGTCAAACAATAGAAGGCACACATTTAATACACATTGAATATATAGCTATTTAAGTAAAAAATATTTTACCCATGTAGCCCTTTAAATGATCTTGCTTATTTCCAGTTGTCTTACAATAGAGTTCAAGACAAATTCTATAATATCATATGGCATAGATTCTCAAAGTGTGGGTCCTGGACAAGCAGCATTGCAAACTTGTTAAAAATGTAAATTCTTGGGCCTAATCCAGCATACTGAATCAGAAACTCTAGGGGCAGGGCCTAGCAACTGTGTTAATAAGCCCTCAGATGATTCTGATACATGGGAGAGTTTGAGAACCACTGGGTTAAGAAATAGGTTTTATTGGGGAAATTCATATCTAAGGGTCAGCAAGAAGCAGCACTGGTTCTCTGTTACTCCCATCATCTCCCAGAGAGGCGCTGGGCCAGGTGCTGCTGGACACACAGTGGGTCTGTGGCTGGTGGAGGGACCTTGCCCCATTTTTGCTCTTTCTTAAAAGGCAAGCAGGCGAGCAAACTTGTCAGCAGGGAGACAAGACAGTTTGGGTTTTGGTGCAGCTATTTCCAGGAGTGGTCTGGGAAAACCAGCTACCCAGCATGTATGGGAAGTTGCATCCACCTCTGCCAGGGAGCAGGAGCCTTCATTCCCATGGAAAGCTAAGAAGCTCAGGTGTGGCCTCATCGTTGGAGAAAGGAGGCACTCCAGAATCCCAGCAGCCTCACTGAACATTCTCAGGCAGCTCCCAGGGCCGTTTTCAGGCATTCCTGCCCAGAGACACCCACTGCACACTTTGGGAAACACCAGCCTCTATCAATTTATATTGAGTTCTCTGTGGTATTACACTCAAACAGTTAAGTAGCTCTTCTATTGATATTTAGTTTCAAAAACTTCTTGTGTTTGGCCTCTAAGCTCCTTCCTTTGTCTTCTCCATGGTACTGAGGTGGGTATTTTGTAGGTGCCTGGTAAGTATTTAGAGCCATAACATTTTAGAGCTGGGAGGGAATTCAGAGACTGCTTAATCCAACCCCTCATTTTCACATAAGAACACTGAGGCACAGAGAAGTTAAATGACTTGGTCAAGTTCACACATTTAGTTAGTAGCAGACAGGGTAAAAATCCATGCTTTGATCCTCAATGAGGCATTCTTCCAATATTCAACAATAGTCAATCAATATGGTCTCTGTATCAGATATGCATGGTACATCCCCTGAACATTACACCCTTACCAACATGTAGAAGCATAATATATGCGAGGTTTCTTTAAATTTACTACAATGCTCCCTCCAATAGGAGTATTTACTAAGTGTTTATCTTGCCTATGGAAGAAAGTTATTTATAAGTAACTTATAAAGAGGACTTACTTGACCGGCTGAGATGATTTTTCTTCTGAATTACATTCTAATATGTATAGCTTTCTTGCTCTCAGCTTATTCCACTTGGAGCTATGCCTAGCACAATTTACGTCTATGAACTGCTGAACATTTAAGCAAATTAAGTGTCCAAAAAATCAAACACAAATTGTATCTTGGTGATTTATGCCTTCATAAAGCAAAACACATAGAGTGTGCCAAATACAGGCCAGATTTATAGCTCCACTGGTTAGAGAAAATGAATAGACATCTTCTAGAGAACATGTTGAGAATCGCGCATGTGTGTTTAATTCTTGACCATGGGGATTTTTCCCCAATGATATTTATCTTGCAGATCATCTTTAATGCTAATATGCAATGTAGGCTAGGAATGGGAAAGATATATAAGAATTCTGCATGGAGATTTAGAAGCTAGTTAATTTTTACCAGAACCCAGAAAAGGCAGGCAGTTGATCAACCCTGGATCAACACCTTCAGATTGTGGCGTCCTCTTATTAGTGTAAGCTAAGCAATTTGACTTAAATACTGGAAGATAGAAAGTGAGAAAAAGATCAAGAATGCCAAGAATAAACCAAAGAGGCTAAAATAAGACTCAAATCTCTACTAAAATATATCTGGGACCTCATGACCTTTACACATAAAGTGTCTGAGAGTGCAGGGAACAAGCATATGTGCATTGAAGTCAGAGAAACAGGTTTGAATCTCAAACTCCACTTACTGGCTGTGAGCACCTGTTTCCTTATCTATAAATGGGGATTATCTACTTCAAAGAAATGTTGTTTGAATTAATGAGATAGTGGTTGTGTGGTAGACAGCCTCTAAGATATTTCCCAGTGTTTCTCACCTCCTGGGATTCATGTGCTCCTCTCAGGTATGAACTGAACCTAGTGACCCCTTCTAGTTCATGGAATGTGGCAAAAGTCATGGTGTCACTTTCAAGATTTCATTTACAGAAAGACTCTGACTTCATCTTGCTTGCCCTTTCTTGCTCACTTTGAGCTCTCATGTTGTGAGCTGCCCTACAAGGGACTCAGGTGGCAAGAATCTGAGGTACGCCTCCAGCCAACAACCACCGAGGAACTGAGGCCTTTGGTCCAGCAGTCTGGGACGAACTAATTTTTGCCAATAGCCACTTGAATGAACTTGGATGTGGATCTTCCCAGCTGAGCTTTAAGGCAATAGGGAGTGAATACCTTGATTTTAGCCTTATAAGAGGCACTAAGTCACACCAAGATTCCTGACCCGTCAAAACTGAGAGACAATATTTGTTGCTTTAAGATGTTATATTTTGGAGTATTTTGTTACACAGTAATAGATAACTAATGCAGGTTGTAAAGTGCTCAGCACAGTACTTGGCACATAGTACCTTCTCCATAAAGGATGACTATTACTGTTGTTATTAATGGTTTTGTGCACATGAAGATCACATACTGATAATTTAATCACTCTACTTCTCTCTAGGCTTCCAAACAAGGTTTGGAACCACAAAGAGCCTTTGCTAATTTATGGACAATGTTTTAGCCTAAAATATAATGAGCATTACTCCTAGAAGAGCAGAGTTTCTGAAAGTAAGGTATAAGGCATAAGGTAGAATGTCACCTCTTGAGTTGAGAGTCACTATCTTGCAATTTGTCCCAATCCTGAGGTCCTCAGGGATAAATTTGTCCTATCTGAGCTGTAGAAGGGAGATATTTTTACTGCAATTCACTGTGGCTAAAATTTCAGGTAGCTGCAAAAGAGTCAATCTTGTAGAACCTGCTTAATTAAAAACCTGACATTCAGACCCTACAGTGTGTTTTCTTTTGGAGAAAAGCCACACTATAATTGAGTACTGGACAAACAAAGATATTTCAGTCCAAGGTCAAGTTGTTTATTGTTGTTATCAAAGTCAAGTGAAATTTACCGTAAAAGAATAACCAGAGATGTAGAAACAGATTTATTTATGTACAACTATGTTCATTGCAGCATTACTTACAAATATGAAAAAAGAAAGGGAGACAGCCTAAATGTCCAACAACAGGGGACTTAGCTGAATGATATGTGGTGTGTCCATACGTTAGAATTCTATGAGGCTGTTAAGTATGTTTTATAGGACTATTTACTGATCTGGGGAAATGCTCATAAAGTATTAATAAAAAATGGATACGAAACAGTTTGAATGGTATGACCCAAGTTTTGAAGGAAGAAAAGCATAATTGTGTGCATATGTGTGTATGTGGGTGAATGAAAGAGAGTTTTCCTAGCTTTTTCTTTTTCCAACCTTCCTGCCTCTGTCCCCAACACACACAGTTTACTTCCATTTCCTGCCTAAATAAGTCTTGTTGCTCTTGCTGTTGTTGTCAGAAACAGAGAAGGATAGGAAAGAACAAAGGAAGAGGGAAGGAATTTGCAGAGAGAGTAATTTAATTTACATAGTGTGGGAGGAGGGAAGGGAAAGGATCAATAGCAGTGAAGTGGGCTAAAGGTAGACATGGAGCTGTTGAAACTGTGCTTCTTAATTGCAAACCCCTGATACATGGAACCACTGGGTTACACTTTCACAGGATGACATAAGAACAGAAAAGACTGAGTGTCTGTATACCTTTCTTAGCCTCTAGGGGGTGCCCAAGACCCCCTCCATATCCCAATGCCGTTCTGCCCCAAAGGTGTCTAAATTAAAGACCAGAGGCTGGATATTGGGCCCTGGTGCCAGAAAGTTATTCTTCAATGTAAAAAACAAACAGTTGCTGTGGACCATGACTTAATCTTCAATTCATTTCTCCATTTTCTGACATGTAGTTGGTGCAATAAGGCTTGCAATGTCTTCTACATGGGAAGTGCCCTGCAGGGGAAGGCCCAGGGCACCCACCCGGGGCAGCTCAGCTCTAGGCCTCCTGAAGAATTTCCCTTCTCTTTGTTATGTTCTTCCTGTGCTCTTCTTTGCTTGTGGCTCCTCTTTACTCAACAGTTAATTGATAAACACTAGCAATGCATCTCAACTGAGCAGCAGTACCAATGACTGAGAATCTGGTCACATCTGGGGATCTTGATCAAACACAGAGTCTGATTCAGTAGGTCTGGGATGGGGCCTGAGATTCTGAAATTCTAATGAGCTTCCAGGTGATACCACTGCACCTGGTCTGTGGATGACACCTAGAACATCAAGGCATAAGGACTGAGATTAGGCTGTGTGCATAGAGGAAATTGACCATGGTTTAAGGAGGCTGCCCCATCTGCTTTTAGTGTAGACCTTGGACTAAAGGCACAGAAGGAGTCTTTGAGGTTTCCATGTGATTCTATCTAGATCATCAGGTCTAAAGATTCTAAATGAGGGTGTAGCTTTTAAAAATTGTAATACTGAGAAAAAATTCTAATACTGAGTAAAGTGTTTTTGCCTAGAGGGCCTGCCCTCCATATTTCCTCCAGGAACTGAGGGCTGCAGTGGAAATTAGATGATTCCATGATTCAGTGGTTATTTTTACCATCAGCTGGTGGAATCATAGATGCTTTAAATTTTCTCCTTTATGCTTATTTTTTTCTTATTTTCTCTAATAAATATATATTACTTCTTAATTGAAAAAGAAAGGTAAAATTTCTTAACTGGCTTCTTATTGCAGAATCTCTTTGGTTTTATTTACAAAATGCAGATGATTTTGTTTCTTAGAAAATGACATGGTCTTCTTTTTTTTTTTTTTTTTTTTTTTTAATCTTTGTTTCTGGGAGCAGCTAGTGATTGGCTAAAGAATCAGGACAACAAATATAATGGTACTGGTCCGGCTTGAAAGAGAAAAGACTCAAGAGGAGTTTTCAGCATTATCAGAGTTAAGTCCATAGAGGACAGAGCCTGTTTGCTTTTTTTGTCCATTGAGGAAAGAAGGAAATACCAGTTTGTATTTTAGCAAAAGGATTGAGATTAGCATTGGAAAATCATTCCCCATTGGTAAACGTTCTTAAATAGAGAAGTGGGATATCAAGGGACATTTGTAATCTCTGTCCTCACAGACCTTTAAAAAAATCTATATATGTGAATTATCAAATTTTTAGATGCTGTGTGGGATACATAAAATCCCCAAGTGATATATCCTTCTCATATACCGTATTTGGGCCACTTCCGTTTGCCAAAAGTAAGTGTGAAGTCAGAAGGTGCAAATTAATGCTAGTAATCACAAAAGAAAAATGTAGATAGAATCCCAGCTGCTATAAATAGCTTAAATAATGCAATCCAGAAGCAAATATAAGTGATTTTTGGTTAACCACAGGTTGGGATTACCCACACCACTGCTCTATTAGTACAGGTAATTGAAAATTGACTCTGTAATCAGTCCCTATTTCTTTTAATTCAGGTGAATTCCTCACCAGGTCCAGAGGAATACATTCTGTGTCCTCACAAAGCCCCTTGTGCCCTGAAGTTCCTTTGGTTATGATTTTGAAAGGTGACAGATTATTGACACAGAAAAATTATTCAAGGCAAAGAAGTTAAAATTTCCCCTTTGTACCAACATACTTCTATTAAAATTTAAGTAAACTTCTAATTTTATTGAATTAGTATGAAATCTGTAGTTGCTTTGGTCTTTCTGGGACCTTATGAAAGACTGAAAAAATAATACCATCTTCCTGTTTTCCTAAGGATCTGTATCACCATGTTTATGACATGCTGATGCCATCCTAATTGTGGGCAGTGGTGTATCATCGTAAACACTGACTCATCATATTCTCCATCTCATCACAGACCTGATGCTCCTGATCCCATCTAAGTGACAAGTGCCACCAGCAACCTGCCATCAAGGATAACATTTGAGAGCCAGCTTTTTCTGCCCACTCCCCCTCATATACCACATCCCATTAATTACCAAGCACAGCCCATACTGCCTCTTACATATCTCTTCAATCCATCTTCTTTGCTCCATCCCCACAAACACCTCCCTGGTCTGACTCCTTCTACAACTCCCTAATGGGTCTCTCTGCTTCCAGGCTCACCATCATCTCCCCTGATCCAATCCAGGCTATATATGTCAGAGAGATAGGTCTTTCTGTATCTCAGGTCTAATGGTGCCATGCACTGGTTTAAACCTCTTCAGTGAAAGACCACATGCTGTGTGATTTCAGAAGCCGAACATAGATTGGTGGCTGCCTAGGACTGGTGGGATTGGGGGAAATGGGGAGTGACTACTAATGGGTATGGGGTTTCTTTGGAAGGTGTTGAAAATGTTCTAAAATTGAGTGTGTTGATGGTTGGACAACTCTGTGAATACACTAAAAACCATTAAATTGTGTACTGTAAATAGGTGAGTCATGTTACATGAATTATATATTCCAAAAAAATGTTATTTTAAAAAATAACACAACTCTTCAGTGGCTCCCCATTGTTCTTCATATAAAGTCTGAGATTTGTTGACAGGATCCATGATGGTCTTAAGGATTTATGCTCAGCTTCAGCTTTATTCGTGCCCTATGCCCAAGTACTTTAACCATCTTGAGTTACTTTGGCATTACTTTAACTTGGCATGCTCTGTCTTGCCTCTGGATTATTGCACTTCTTGTTCCCTCTGTCATCCTCCCCACACCAATCCCCCCAACTTTCACATGGATAATCCTACATATTTTTAATGCTCAGGTTAGTTATTATTTACTCTAGGAAACTTCCCTGAATCTTGCTATTTTGATGCCCCTTCTGTGAGTTCCCTGATCTCTGTATTTATCATATGGGTGTGCATTTGCTTATTTTCTTTTCTAAATACTCTCTAACAGTAAGTTCAGTGAGATGTCAGGGACAATGTCTATTGTGATCACTCAGAGTCTAACACAGTGCCTGTACATATTAGATACTAAATAAATAAGTTGAATGAATGAATGAATGACATTCAGGTTTTGTTCAAAGGATAACATTTTTTTTTCCCCACCAGAACTGTGTTACGTGAAACTGACTTACTGAACAAATGGTATATACATGTTACTTCCATTTTTTCACCAGCTATATACTAGAAGCTCTTTGCCATTTTCATACCAAAAAAAATCCATCTCAGAAGTTATCAAAAGGCAGTTACCAAAGCCAATGAGTGATTTTTTCTTAGTCCTCATATTCCCTGACTTCTTTGCAGCCATGGATGTTGTCTCCTTCTTCTGCCTAAGCCAGTGGTTCTCAAAGTGTGGTCTCTGCATAGACGTAGGGAATAAACATATGGATACCAAGGGAGAAAGAGGGGGGTGAGATGAATTGGGAGATTGGGATCGACATATATACATTACTATTTATAAAGTGGATAGCTAATGAGAACCTACTATATAGCACAGGGAACTCTACTCAGTGCTCTGTGGTGAGCTAAATGGGAAGGAAATCCAAAAAAGAGGGGATATATGTATACATATAGCTGATTCACTTTGCTGTACAGTAGAAACTAACTCAACATTGTAAAGCAACTACACTCCAGTAAAAGTTAATTAAAAAATTTTTTTTTAAAGTGTGGCTCCTGGACGAGCAGCAGCAGCACTACCTAATACAGTGTTAGAAAGGCAGATTCTTAGGGCTTACTCCACACCTACTGTGTCAGGAACTCTGGTGCGTAGGGCTCAGCAATCTGTGTTTTCACAAACCCTACAGGTGATTCTTACGTACACTAAAGTCTGAGAACCACTGTCCTAAGCTAATTTGCTTAGGTAAGCTTGCCTTTCCCTTTCATAACAAGGGGTAGAAAGAGTGATCCAGATAGCAAGCTCCCATGGCTGCTCCTCAGCCAGGCTAATTCACAAAAGCTCTATCATTTCCAGCCTATGGTTTTCCTTTGATACAGTATTGGCTACCAGGTATTACATGTTAGGCAATGTGGATTCTTGAATGAACAGTTTATTTTCCCTGACCCACTCACAATGGTGACAAAAACAACAGGTATACATTACTTAAGAAATTCTCAAATTCACAAACTCAGTATAACCCTTTTATTTATAACCCAAGTCTATCCTTTTAAAATCTACCCTTTATTCTTTGTACAAACCCCTTGCAAACTCTTCCCCAGACCTTCACAGAAGGTGGGGCTAGATAGATCACAATCTGCTCCATCCTTGATTATGGTTTATTTTATTTATATTTGGTTTTTCTCATTAGAATACCATTAACACAAGGAGACCCTGAAAGCAGCACCACCAGGTAGAGCAACCTATGCAGTTGACTTCAGCTGGACTCTTCTCCATGAGACTGAACGCTGAGTGAAATGATAGAAGTGCCCACTTCTACCTTCTTGAAAATTTCTCTTCCCTTGACCTCTGTGATGGTGGTTTTCTTCCTACACTGACAACTTTTATGCTGGTTCTTCTTTCTCCTAAGCTTCACTGGGGACATTTTCGAAGGTTTAATTAGATTTCAATCTTTAATCCATACACACTCTGTTTTGGAGGTGTCAGCCATTCGGCTATCAGGTCTATTTAAATGATTCACAAAACTATATTTCCAATTCTTCTTCCAAACTTCAAATCCATATAGCCAATTATCTGATGAATATTTCCAACTGAATGTTTTATGATTTCTTCAAATCCAACAATTTCTAAAGTCAAACTTATTCTCCCACTATTATGCTGGCATCTCTTTTCAGTTTGGAAAACTTAGAGTTACCCTGGAGCATCCTATTATCCATTTTCACTACTCTGGTCCTAGTAGATATCCTAATAGACTTCTTTCTTTGCCTTTGTTCTTTTTTCATACCCCCCAATCCAAATCCGTTCTGTTTGGTGTTGCCATTTTACTTCCTTGCTCAAAAATCCTCAAGCGTTGCCCATTGTCTAAAGATCAAATCCAAAGTCTTTGATCTGACATTCAGGGGACTTTATGAATTTGGTCAAAACTCCATTTCCAACCTCAGCTGCCACTATTGCCAACGTAAACTCTCTGCTCCTGTCCAAATAGTCTACTGCTGTTAGCACCACCATCACCATCAAACCTAGCAACAGCAGCTAACACTTACTGAGAGTTTACTGTGTGAGGCACTATACTAAATGCCTCAAATTCTTCATCTCATTTAATCATAACTGCCTTGTAGGGCTATTATCATTCTCATTATGTAGATGAGAAAACCAAGAATTACAAAAAGTTAAGTGACTTGCTCATGTTCAAATAGCTAGTAACTGGAAGAGATACAAGTTGAATCTAGAGCTGTCTATGCCAATAGACTGTAAATTCTGTGAAAGTAAAGACTCTACTCTCCAGTGCTTAGTTAGTGTCTGAACCATATGATCAATAAATATTTTTAAATGGACATTAAATAATTTCAAATTGCATCCTCTTAACTGTTGTGATCCCTTATTCTTGAAGTCCTGTAAATATATCTTTGTTCACTCCTATTTTTATGCATTTTTTTTTACCCTGTTAACTCCATTTTGAATATCCATACTGTCATCTCTGTCTTTCCAAATACTACTCCATTTTCAAGGTACTCATAAAGTCCTGGCATCCTTCACAAATTTTTACCAGTAAACCAGTCCTTTTCTGAATACCTTCAGAATTCTTTTCTTTCCTACTCATTTTATTTTCATCAATTTTGCCTTGTGTGATTTCTTAATTTTTTTATGTTTTTTCACCCAGAAGAGACTATGAGTCCCTCTAGAAGAGAGACTTTGAGCTAACTTTAAGTAATTAGCAGAGTGTTAAATGAATGAATCTTTGAATGTCAAAGAAGATTAACCAAAAGTTTCTAAAAGGAGAAAGCAATTTACTCACAACTGTCAGCGATTCTCTGACATTTGAATCATTCTTTATTACTAGTAGTGTATAGTTAGGGTAATACTAATGGTGTAACAGATTTAAAAAAAACACCTCCATAATTTAATTGGCTTAACACAATTGGAAATTTATTTTTCATTCATTTAACACTTAATGCAGGTGGGTGGCCTTCCTCTGCTTACTGATTTCATCCTGTGGTTCTGTATCCTGACAAGAGGAGGGACGGTGGGGGAAAAGGCCAAAGAAGTTTCACCCTCTTCTTATCTTTCATTGGAAAGAACCAGTTGTATGGTCCCACCTAGAAACAGGAGGTGGAAAAATGGAGTTTCTGGCTAAAACAGTACCATGAAAGGAGAAGGATAGATGGTGGTAGACTTAGCCATCTGTTTGTGAATATTTCTTATTTCCAGGGATAACAGTGTATATTTCAATCAACCTTTTAAAAAGCATAGATTTGATTTCTGAATTCCAGTCCCTGGCACTTTAAAAATTCCTAATATAATCCATAAACAGTGCTTTGGAAAGTACCACACAAATAGATGGGCATTCATGAATTTGTTTTAATGCTGTTAATTGTAAGGCAATATGCTTGTCCATTGCCTCTAAATCATACCCTAAAGGCAGCTGCAGAGGAATCAGTGATGCAGTAGAACATGCCTCTCTAATTTTTAAGGCATTTTATTTTCTCCCTCTAGATCATTGGAACCAAGCTGAAAACTTAACCACATTACAGATGTTTAGAGCTTAGAAATAACCTTAGGGACCACCAAGTCTCACTAGTTCCCAAACTTTTCATCACTGAGGCCCTCCTTTATTGTTCTTTGACTACCTCCTCCAAACCCCATATTGTGAAAGATGTTTGCCTTTCAGACTTCATTTAAGAAATAAAAAATGGCTTCTATTTATTGAGAGCTAACTATATGTAGAAAATATGCAAAGTGCTTTATGATATTATGTTTAAATCTTAATGTTTATTATTCCCATTTTTAAAACGAAAAATATTAAAGTTCAGAGAGATGATGTTGACTTACCTAAGGTAAGCATAAGACTGAAAATGTGATAGGAAAGGTCATGGGATTTGAACACAAGTCTAACTCTGGAACTCAAGTTCGTCATCATTACACTGCACTGCCTTTCTAACTAGGTAACATCGATTTCTCTGAGAGTCTTGATTAGCATAATTTGATAATATTTTAATCAAAATTAAGGAAACTGGGTGGACACAACCCAGGTGTCCAACAGCAAGATGAATAAACCCAACTTGATACATACATACAGTGGCATATTATTCAGCCATAAAAAGAAATGAAGTTCTGATACATGCTGCACACAGATGAATCTTGAAAATATTATGCTGAGTGAAATCAGAAATAAAAGGACAAATATTGTATGAGTCCACTTATATGAAATATCTAGAACAGGCAAATTCATAGAGACAGTACATTGATTAGAGTTCAGCAGAAGCTGAGGAAAAGGGACAATGGGAAGTTATTGTTTAGTGGGTACAGAGTTTCTGTTTGAGGTGGTGAAAAAGTTTTTAAAATAGTGGTGATGATTACACAACATCGGGAGTATAATGAATGCCACTGAATTATACCCTTTAAAATGTTCAAGAAGGCAAATTTTATATATATCTACCATAGTAAAAAATGAAATAAAGAAATTGGATTTTTGGTTTACCTAGATAACCTTACTGTGTACCTAAGATTTAAGTTTCTCCGATTCTGTAAGTTTTTTGAAATATAAAATAGGTTTCACCTAAATGTTGTATCAGTGGCCCTCCAAGCACCCAGCCAGTCTGATGTAAGAACAATGACCAGCCTCTCACAATCACGCACTTAGATGATGGCAGAACAGAAATGGGTCTTCTGACTCCCAGTTACATATTATTCTACATATCAGGAATAACAAACAAAACAGTGTGTTCTGTTAATCATTTTGGTAACCCCAGGAATCTTTTCAGAATCTTGGAATCACATTGATGAAATGGCTCCCTAGTTCCTTCTCCTGGCTGGAAGAACAGAGCCAAGGACATAACCACTTCTGATGGCACCCATCCCACCCCTCCCCCACTTGTCAGAAAAGCATAGAGGACACATCCTGGAGGAAAATAAGAGGGGAGATCAAGAGAAGCCATAGAAAAGGCCAATGAAAACGATCATAGATATCAGAAAAGACTGGGGAGACGATGGGACAGAGAAGGGAGTAGATGGTGTCCTGTGCCAGGCCTTCCTCCTCTCTACGAAGGATGATGAGCAATTGGTGGGGAAAGCCACTGATTATTGTATAAGGTAAGGGACTTCCAGGCATTTAATTCAGAGGCTTCTGAGTTCAGAGGGCTTGGAGCTCTTCCAAGAGTTTCTCTCCTTCCCTCCCTCCGTCCTCACCTCTCGTAGTTGTTTTTCTCTTCTTTCTCCTCCTTGCCCTCTTCCTCCTTTCCCTTCTTCCCTCTCTCCCTCCCTCTTTCCTTCTTTTACCATTCCATGCTAGAGTACTTCTGTGCTTCAGAGGCACTATTCCTTTACTCATGCTGAGAGAAGAGGGTGTGAACAGGAGGGAGAGGAAATAGGGAGATGATCAAGAGGGCTATGTGGGTCTTTGTGTACAAGAGAAGGATAAAGGTACAAGAACACACAGGTATTCTAGCCACTTCCCTGTATTCCCATACTACCTCCAACTTTCCTTTTTTAGAGTTACTAGAGTTATTGCTTTAGGGGTACTTGTTTCTTTATGACCAAGCTTTGGTAATAGCCAACTCTGTCTTCCCTAATACCTTCATTTATTGATTTCTGCCCACCTGCCCCCAAATCCCATACTCTGAAAGGCCTACTACACTGTAAGCTCTGTAAGGGCTGGGGCAACATTTCAGTCATTTTTTTCCCTGGTGTCCAGAGAAATGCTGGATGCTCAACACATGCCTGTCAACTGAATGGGCGAATAAATAAATGTAAGTTGTCTGCAGAAAGCATTAAGCCATGTGGTTCGTTTTATGCAAAGCTGATTAAAAGCACGACAATAAGGAATATTTTAAAAGAGGAGCATCCCAAGAATCAGGAATGCTAGGTCCCAAAGAAACAAGGAACTTTCGAGTTTCTCTTCAGTTTCATGATGTAGTTTCACAGCATGGAGAGGAGGTAAGGCTTTGCTGCAGTCCTGTGGAATGATCAAGACTCAGTTTTATTTGTTCTGAAACTTTCATGAAGCTACCACAAATGGAGAATGAGTGGTCACAGGAGAATGAGGAGGTTAATGACCAAAATAGTAGACTTTTTCTAAATACAGAGGAAAAGAAAAGTAAAATTTGCAAAGCTGCTACTGGGGCAGTAGAGCATTTTGGTTATTTTCCAGTCAGCGGTGAAGTAAAAGGGCTGCTCTTTTGGAAAAGATCTACATCAATAAATCGGAAAACCAGAGTGGAGAGAGTACTGGAGAAGAATTGGTGGTGAACTTTACCTTGCTCATCATTCTTCAGGTGAGGTTCTGGTTCTAGCTTCGTCCCACAGGAAGCAAAGGGCTGCTGGCATGGGTGCAGTGCTAGGTCAGCTGAGCCCAACAGGTGTGTGAGCCCACCAGCAAATGGGCCTCATGAGACCAGCAGCACTATATCTAGGCTCTACCATGCCCACGAAGAAGGTCAGCCAGTGACAAATAAACCAGGCTGCCCCTGCCATCTTGCATGCCAAATTGGAAAGCCCTAGATATGCCTTCATCACAACCTCCACCCCCTTTGGTTTCCACAGGCCTCTGGATATGGGCTGGGAGAAATCCTCAGAAAGATGCTCACATTCTCTTTAGCCTATAGACCTGGGGGAGGAGCTGGGGCCCCGGACCTCGGTGAAGGGTAAGGGAAGACAATAGGAAAATGATGCTCTAAGCCTAAACTGGCCAGCATGCCATTTAAAAACCTTTATTTTAAAAAAGAAAACGATAAAAGGAGACAGACACATGGGGTAGAGAGGTTTTTTAGAAAAATGTTCATTTTAGTGACATCTACAAAATACAAACCACCTAAAAGTAGCTAGTGAACCTCAGTTACGTGATGTTTTAACTCCACATAAGGACCAGGATTTCAACAGCACTGAATGCGCTAGAAAGCTATATTTCCACCCTCCTTAGCCCCTTTCTAATTTTTATTATTTCAACTCTGCTTATGCCAGTCTGTTTGTAGAGTTTGGGGCTCTCTTTCCTAATGGTTGTGACTGAAAGTAGGGATTCCAGCCTTTCACTGTTTCTCTGGTGATAATGTCAAATGCCCCAAACATGGATTATCTCAAATTTCTTATCATATACAGATATAATGTGGGGGAAAATCATATTAAACTGGAAAAGAAGAACAGAGAATAAGAGAGGGTTAAAATAACAAACCATAATCTTCTGAGAATCGCATAGAGCTGCTTTTTGGGTCCATTCTGTATTATTTTTTTCCTGCCCATTTAAACGTAAACAGGCAAGCTCTATGTATCCAGGAAGCTTTTTCCTTTTAAAGCGCTCTTTAAACAGATACAGGATAGATATTTCAACGCAGAGCCCACATAAAATCCCATATTAGGAATGATACTAAACTTAAAGAATGTTGTAAAATGAGAATGGAAAAAAAATGTACAAAATGAATTCCTGCCCATTTACATGCTTTCCGTCAGGCTACTAGATACCAAGCCTCTGTCTTTGTGTTAACACTGCAGATTAGGTCAAGTTTTTACCCCTCTGAGCTCTTTTCCTGTAAATGACGGGTTTTGATGTGAAACAAGCAACATGTCAAAGCAAGTTGAAAGATGTAGGCATTTTATGCCATGTCACAATGACAGGCCGGTGAATATTTGGGCCATTAGGGGCTTATTAGTGAATAAATGACCAGATGGTTCAGTGATGCACGGAGATGGACAGAGCTGGATGCTCCTAATCAGCACTGTCTGTACTTGATGTCAAATCACATGACACAGTAACCCATGGATACCAAGGAAGAGTTACCATTAGCAAGTCAATTTGATATCTGGGTGGTGTAAACAGACTTATAACCACACTTCAGGGCTGGCTCTGTTTTGAGGCAGGAAAATACAGTAGAGGATTAAAAGGCACATACACAATAAACTCTAATTGTTGTTTGATAATTATACAAAGAATTTCTATCTTAGTTCTTCCCCTTTATTCTTGAGAAAAGAATGATGCCTGGATGCATAAGAAAAGGGATAGTCAAAAATAAAAAGGTCGAACTGAGAATACATTTAAAATCTAAGTAAAAGACATATGAAATAGTAAAGTTGGGTAGAGTGGGCCATTAGTGAAAAGATGAAGGGCTAGCTCCTTACCTCGCTTTGCAGCAGTAGGTGAAAGACAAAGTTCAGGCACAGAGCACAAACTATAAACACATGTTACTTGTTTTTGCACACCACACACATATCTTCCCTCCTTGTCTCTAAAAACATTGATAGCCTAACAGCCACCTTGGGGTTTTCCCGTAGGGACGTAGAAAAGTGTTTTTGAAGAAGAGTGCATGGTTCTTTTTTCCTCATCATTTTCAGTATTCTCAGACTGACAAGTGTTCCTTCCACTGTGAACACCCCCACCTACTACGAAAAACACTCACTCTTGCAACGTAAACAAGGAACAGGTTTGGAAATAACTTGGGTGCTCTACCAGAAACTAGTGGGTCTGAGGGCACAGGTTCAATGCGTTATGCATCTCCGATGGAAAGTGTTGGCAGGCTTTTCCTTGCAAGACCACCAATTAAAGCAATTCAGTCTTAAGGGAGCAAGAACTAAAAGATATTACTGTAAATATTTTTCTTTTAATAATACCTACTGTTTGTATAGCATTTTTCATTTGCAAAGCACTTTATGAATATTGTATCTTTTTATTTTCTTTGTAGCCAAGTATTAGTAGTTTATTTGATTAATCCTTCCTGTGCATCTACTGTGTGTGTCTACTTTGGGGCAAGTTGCTGAGAACAGGGGGAGCAAGGAGTGAGATTACTCAAAAAACTTAGAGTTGCATTAAATAGGGTTTTTTAATGAGTACTATGTAGCATTTGATATTTACAAAAAGATTATATGTAATATGTATGTTATGAAAAACAGTTTTTAAAAATTGACATCTTTGACCCCACCAGCTGATAGAGGAACCAGAACATCATTAATATGATGTGTTCATCTCAGATGAGCACCCCACACACACACCTATCTATACCCTATCTTCCACAGAGATAACAACTATCTGAATTCTGAGTTTATCATTCCCTTACTATTCAAAAATAATTTAACTTCACACGGCTCTATTTCTAAACAAGATATTTTAAAATGTACTTGTTTTATTCCTTTATAAAAATGGTATCATACTACATGTAGTCTCCTACATGTAGGAGAATTGCTTTTTTTTTTTTTTTTTACTCAACAGTGGATTTAAAATTGAACCGTGGTGTTTTGCCTGGCTCACGTTCATTCACTTTCACTATTATGTTCCATAGTGTCACTGTTCCACAGTTGATGTATCCATTCACCTGTCTGTAGACATTTGGCTTGTTTCCAGTTTGGGGCTATTATAAGTAATGTGTTAAAGAACATTCTTATATATATAAACTAGTGTAGTTTCTCTGGGTGGAGTTTCTGGGTCATGGAGTAAACACTTATTCAGCTTAACAAGATAATGCCAAACTATTTTCCAAAGGTTTACCAATTTACACTCCTACCAATAATGTATAAGGAGCATTCCCATTATTCTACATTCTTATCAACACATTATTTTCAGGACTTTTTTTTTTTTTTTTTACGGTACGCGGGCCTCTCACTGTTGCGGCCTCTCCCGTTGCGGAACACAGGCTCCGGACACGCAGGCTCAGCGGCCATGGCTCACGGGCCCAGCCGCTCCGCGGCATGTGGGATCTTCCCCGACTGGGGCACGAACCCGTGTCCCCGGCATCGGCAGGCGGACTCTCAACCACTGCCACCAGGGAAGCCGCAGACTTTTAATTTTGCCAATCTAGTGGATGTCCATTCAGCCTTAACAGCCACCCTGAGAAGCAGTAATTATTATCTATAGTTTACGGCTAAGGCTCAAAATCACATAACTAATAAGTAGTAAAATTAGGACTTGAACCCAGTTCTCCAAAGTTCTTTCACTCTCCCACACTGTCCCTCTCACCTTAATCCCCATTGATTTATGCTCCACATTTATAAGCACAGTTAGCATACAGGAGCAGTATGGTGTTCAATTTAGGGCTCGCCACTTGTTAGTTATGTGAGACAAGCAAATTACATAACCTCTCTGTGCCTCAGTTATCACATCTATAAGACAGTGGTAATAATAACACCTATTTTATATGATTGCTATTTATATATTGCATTAGGTTGCAAGGGTTAAACAAGTTGTTTCACACACACACTGTAAACTAGACATTTAAATGAACATGCACAAATTCCAAACAATAAAAAAAATTAAACATACACAAATTCCAGCCATTCCAGATAGAATTCAGTATATTTTCTCTCACCCAAATGCCCCCTTTCTTTTGAGAAAATGGCTTTTTCATTTGCTATCTTCCATTTCCATGTTGTAGGCTGGCAAACACATCCTTGTTTCATATGCATTTATATTAAAGCATTGAAAGAACCGTTTAGCTCTATCACCATGGTGACTTGATACCAGCACAATCAGTTTAAAAGTATTTTTTTAATAAATTTATTTATTTATTTATTTTTGGCTGAATTGGGTCTTCGTTGCTGCACACAGGCTTTCTCTAGTTGCAGCGAGTGGGGGCTACTCTTCGTCGTGGTGCACAGGCTTCTCATTGTGGTGGCTTCTCTGGTTGCGGAGCACGGGCTCTAGGCGTGCGGGCTTCAGTAGTTGTGGCTGGCGGGCTCTAGAGCGCAGGCTCAGTAGTTGTGGCGCACGGGCTTAGTTGCTCCACGGCATGTGGGATCTTCCCGGACCAGGGCTTGGACCAGGGCTCGGACCAGGGCTCAAACCCGTGTCCCCTGCACTGGCAGGCGGATTCTTAACCACTGTGCCACCAGGGAAGGCCCAGTTTAAAAGTATTTTAAAAGATGCATTTTGTAGGCTGGGTGATATCAAAAGTCCTTTAGAGTACTAAACTGAGTTTGTGTATATATATTCCTATGTGTGACAATTTAATGTTTTGTTTTCCTCATTATATTGTTCTAGTTTTAATCACAATTATATCCCCAGCCTTGATATTCAATAAATGATGTTAATTAACTCAATCAATGAATGAATTTTATCCAGTCTTATTGAGATATAATTGACATATAGCACTGTGTCAGTTTAAGATATACAACATAATGATTGGACTTACAAATGTCATGAAATAATTACCAAAATAGGTCTAGTGAACATCCATCATCTCATATAGATACAACATTAGATATAGGAAAAAAGCATTTTTCTTTGTGATAAGAATGATTAAATTTTTAAAAGATTAAGTGATGCATTTTGCTGAATTTATGTCAGTCAAATGCTCCTTTTTTAAAAGGTCTAAAATTTTTTGTCTGAAGTTCTTGGAGCGTTTTTTTTCAGAGTTTAGAATTTTTCCATTTAAAAAAATTAATACTGTATACATGCTACATATTATATGACATCCACAGCAGGACCTGGGTACAACCCAATAATCAAACACATTAAAATTTCTGAGTTAAAACATATGGATAAGCATTCAAAAGGGGGTTTTCAGGGCCCACAAATAGCATCACACTGGTTCAAATGAAGCCTGCCATCAACAGAGTTATGGAAATGCTGTGTTCACAGATTTTTTAAATTATAAAATTTTGGGTTAAAATTGTGAACCTATGGTTTTTTAAATGTGGAAATTTGAATCTGTAACTCCTTGATCTCATATATTTTATTCACATTATGTGCATCTTCCTCATACTTCATTCCTTGATCTCCAAGAAAAACTATACTAGTTTATGGTGAATTGTCACTTATTTTAATGGACCAGTGATTATCATTTTGCCCTGAGGACATAGAAATGTTCCACCTGTTCCTCGGAGAAGTATAGCTGAATCTTAACAGATAATGAAAACTATTCCAAAAATTAAGAACTTGGATTCTTCATTCAAGAGGCTTATAAATTATTTATTCACAGTTTGTTTTGGGTTAAATTGCTAATACTTCCAAAATACAATTTTTTTAACGTTAGAGGTTTGATTATCTTTCCTATAAAGGGTGTTCTTCTCAGAGAGGGAAATACGTTTAAAGCTGATTTTGGAAATCCATAAAAGGCAGAGTTCACTGTATTTTATGAAAACCTGAATAGAAAAAGCTCAGTTGTTTTCAAGACCGGAAGAAGGTCTAGACTTCAGGGTGTCCTCTAAGATGGCCACCTTAGTGATGAGATGAGCAAGAATAGTGTTGGGGAAGTCAGACAAGCAAGGCATTCAAAGTCCAGTCCTTCAGTACAGCTAAATTTAAATGAGCCAAATGTCTTTAACTATGTACTTCCAAGCTCCTGTGCAATCACACACATGACTCTGCCCTCTCTGATCGTTCATCAGCAGGAACTGCAGGGCCAAAGCAATGTGCTCCTTTTTCATCTTTAGGTGAAACATAACTCAGATGACATCTTCTGCCTGACTGTCATGACCTGCACATGGTGATGTGTGCTGCCTCAGAGGTCCTATTGCCCATCGAAAATCATGCCTTCGACATTCATGAGCCCTATGCTGTAGGAAAGTTATTTCACCTCTCTGTGTCTCAGTTTACTCATCTGTAAAATGTGGGTAATAATAGAGCCTAATCCATGTGGTTTTTGTGAGGATTAAATTGTATTTGGTATGTGTTTGACTCATAGTAACGGTCATTTTCTATACACTATTATTACAAACTTATGCTAATTCTGAGGGCCAGGCACCTCCTCAGATCTTGGCAGTTATCTCAATAGTAGGCAGTAGCTTGTGGTAGAATATAGTAACACCACACAGTATGCTCCCAATAGACCTTCTGACACTTTCCAGCACCTTAGTTTTATTGCTAATATTATTTATCACTTAAGGCTGAAACAGTGGGTTAATTCATGTTATAATTCTTTCTTTTGAATAATATTTGCTTCATTATAAGTATCTCCAACTTACAAACAGACTGAGTCCCCAAAGTTTATTTGTCTGCGAGCTGTTTCCAGTTTGAAACACATTTTTCCATAGAGGCAATGTTTTAAAAGAGGTTAGGCGGCCAGGCTAACACAATAAAAGGCAGCGATGCGGGTGTCCATCCCCTGGGCTGGAGGGGCTCATACAAACAAAACGGCTCACTTAGGACCAGGATCCACCTGCCCAGATGCTGCAGCAGGCAGTGGGGGTGGGGGTGAGTTGGTGGTTGAATCTTGGCATGATCTTCGTCTAAGAGAGAAAGAAATTGGAAGTCAGGGGAGAGGTTTGGTGGGCCCCAGCATCTAGTCAGCATCTCAGATGGGTGGGGCATGAGCTATGAAAGAGACTGCCACTATCAAGATGGTTAGAAACTTCTGGAACCTTGGTAACTTCACTGTTTCATTGCTCTATACCAGTTTCCTCATAGTGATTAGTAGGAAGCTCCTTAAAATCAAATGCTCTTGGAAGCCCACAAGGCAGAGGGATGAATACAGGATTATGTTCCACTCTAAAGCTGGCAGAGGGCCAAGAATAAGTGGCGGGGGTGGGGGAGGATGGAGAGAACCCCAAAGCATAACATGGGAGGTATCCATTATAAAGAGGAAAGGAAAGCAGGCTGCATGAATCTGTGTCACCGAACTGCCAAACGTGGTGTCCATGAGAAAACACACTGACTTCCATGAAGGATGGACTATATCTCCCTTTGTTGGTAACTTAAGAAAACAAATTGATGAGGTCACTTGAGACTCTTCCTCAGTAATATTAAGTATTCTGCTGAAGAGAAGAGTCTTACTTTGGTTCTCAACTCTGGCTGCATGATAGAATCACCTGGGACCTTTTTTTTTTAAACTCCCAGTGCCCATCCTGCACCTCAAACCAATTACTTTAGAATCTGGGACCAGGGCATCAGAAGTTTTAAAACTCCCCAGGTGATTCCAATGAGCAGCCATGTTTGAAAACCACTTTAAATATCAACCACTCTCATGTGTCCTAAATTGAAGACTAACATGTCGTAGCCTCCATAGAGCTCTGGAACACTCCAAACTTGAAGCCTCTTACCCAAATTCCCATTTATAATTAAATAACCCTTACTCCAAAAAATCTGAGACAGAATTTTAAATTGGTTCAGTGAAGCTGAATTATGATTTCACATTATGAAATCACATTATGATTCCACTTGCTAAGAAAGTAAAAATAATTTTAACCACAGTGTTCATTAAATATGATGACAAAATACTTCAAACATTTTATGTGCAGACTCAAAAAACATCTTGGATATTAATTTGTCCCACCGTGTGCCAGACACTATTGCTGGATCCTGGGGATAAAACAAATACAAATATACATACAGCCCCACCAAAATGGTAGCTTAGAGTCAGTGACCATCGCAAGTTAGCAGGGAAAGCAGCTAGATGTGGACTGAGCCTGACCAGCGGAGACCCACCAAGAAACAAGGAGTTACACTTGTGATGACTGAGTCGCCTGTTTTAAGTTAGTATTTGTCCTGGGTCTCAAATATTGATCCCGTGAATGTAGTAGTTCTCAGTGGGTGTGGCAGTATCCTGACGGCTGAATTGTATTTACTAATGAATGAACCTCCGTTTGCAGTGGTTTCATGAGCTGTCCCTCTGATATATTCGCCTTTTATAGTTAGGCATGCTGGCCAGAGAGATGACTTGGTGTGTGCTCTACCATGCACATGGCTACTTGCTCACCGTCACCCACCCCTAGGACAATTGCCTCTGTTACCTGTTGTCTCACTAAATTACTCGGAATTGAGTCCTCTGTTGATCTGAATTTTTAGGAGGGAGGATTGGTGACTACTGCCTTCAGGGAAATCTGGTGTGATTAGTATGTCTGCATCAGATCTCCTGGTTCCCAGTTGTCTGAAGGGCTTAGGAACTGAGTGTCTTACAGTACCGTAAATATGTCGTCTCTTTCTGCTTTGACAAGGTTAGCGTCTCTGGTGTCTACCAGCAGAATCCCCAAGCTTCCTGGAACTTGTGTCATTAACCATGCAGTGGAGTCTGACTGCAGGAAATGCAGAACACATTAAGCAGGCAAAACCAGCCCAGGTCTTGAAAGAGTCTCTGCGTAGAAAACCAGTGGCTCTAAATGATTCTGTTCACATGTCTGACATTCCATGCCTCTCTCCTGTGCATCGCTGCAGAGGATTCTAGCCACGTGAAACATGTACTTCCCCTTCTCCCGGTCCCCTCCCCAAAAAGGGCTCCTGGGAACCACAGGTTTCTGCAAAGATATGCTCTTCCCTTAAAGAACTGCAGATGAGAGGAGAAAGTATGCAAAAGACAGGTAGCAAGTGAACCAAGCAATTGTCAGATAAGTCATATTTCTACCGTCTCAAAGATCTTTGCAAGCATTTGCTCATTTAGAGAACAGTCTCATGGGCTAAGGGAGACTAGGAAGGAAACAGCCCATCAGTACAGAATATGGGGCTTTTCTGATCTATACAAGCAAGCACTAGCATCCTAGCCTTAAACCAGGTCTAAACAACTCAGTATTGTTGCTTCACAATAGATTCAGTGAAGCTGAATTACGGGATTTAACTGGTAACATTGTTAAAGGGATTTAACTGGTAACATTATAAGGTCCACAAAACCAGTAGTCGGGAAACATCATGTGCAGCCTGTCAAACTCTTCATAGTGGTGTTGGTCTTTGGCTGTTTGCTCTCATAGCCATTCTTGCCCTTCCCCTGCTCTGCTCTTTATCATAGGGAATTACGGGAACCACATCTCTGTGGTTCTCATGCCCTCCAGTTTTGGGATAGGTCCGTCTAGAGGCAGGCACTGGCAGAGGGGGAAAGTCAAGATGTTTCTCCTCCTCAAGATGTTTTAGGTGGCATCTCCTTAGCACCGGCCTCCTCCATGGCACCATCACTGGCCAGACCTTCCCTCTGTAGTCCCAGTTCATCCTGGGCAGGCCTTCCCTCTGTAGTCCCAGCTCATCTTGGGCAGGCCTTCCCTCTGTAGTCCCAGTTCATCCTGGGCAGGCCTTCCCTCTGTAGTCCCAGCTCGTCCTGGGCAGGCTCACAGCAGTTCAGATCCACTGGGTGGCCCCAAGGATACCTGCTACTCCCTTTGTCCCACCAATCCTAGGAGACTGAATTCTTTCCTGTGCTTATTCATCTCTAGGTTGACTGTGTTGGGCTTCTCGTGGATTCTGTCACCTATGTAACCATTTCTTGCAACAGATTTCTTGTTTTGATGTACCTAGAGTAGTTTCTGTTTCATTGGCTTCTCTACTAGTTTATGGTTGTAATTCGATCATGTTATCTATGGTAAATCTATACCTACATTAAAAATGAAAAAGAATTGCTGTTATGGGCTGAATTGTATCCCTCTAAAATCCATATGTTGAAGCTCTAACCCCCAGTACCTCAGAATATGACTGTTACTGGAGAGAGTGCCTTTAAAGAGGTAATTAAAATAAAATGAGGTTGTTAGGGTGGATCGTAATCTCATTGTGAGGTGTCCTTTTAAGAAGAGATTAGGACATAGACACAGAGGGAAGACGGCCATCTACAGACTATCTACAAGCCAAGGAGAGAGGCCTCAGAAGAAACCAATTCTGATGACAGCTTGATCTTAGACTTCTGACTTCTAGAACTATGAGGAGATAAACTTCTATTATTTAAGCCACCGAGATGGCTTTCTGATATTAGCAAATGAATACAATTGCTTATCTCCGAAATTTGGGGTGAACTAGTTAACTCTAAGCCCCAGTGTCCTCGTCTGTAAAATGATGATAATTATAATACCTAGGTTATTATGAAAATTAACTGAGAAAAGCTTAATGTAGCACCTGCTGCAGTGCTTGATAAATGGTGGCTATCATTGGAAATATTCATGTATAAGTGTAACTTAAAATGTGCTAACAGTGTTAACTCTGGAGCCCACCTCACTGGATATTAAAAAAGGTCTTTAGATTGGGTATACTGGCAAATGTCTCCACTCAAATTTTCCCCTAGATTCTTCTCTTGTCACTTCTTGTTTTCAGCTGCTATACTAATTGCAAAAAGATCTTTAGCTCTATCATCAAAGTTCCATTCTTTTTTTATATATAAATTTATTTATTTATTTATATTGTATTTTTGGCTGCATTGGGTCTTTGTTGCTGCTCACGGGCTTTCTCTAGCTGTGGCGAGCCGGGGCTACTCTTCCTTGCTGTGAGCGGGCTTCTCACTGCGGTGGCTTCTCTTGTTGCGGAGCATGGGCTCTAGGCACGCGGGTTTCAGTAGTTGTGGCGTGCAAGCTCAGTAGTTGTGGCTTTCGGGGTCTAGAGCGCAGGCTCAGTAGTTGTGGCACACTGGCTTAGTTGCTCTGCAGCATGTGGGATCTTCCCAGACCTGGGCTTGAATCCGTGTGCCACCAGGGAAGTCCCAAAGCTTCATTCTTGAAGTGTAAACACTATGCCTCAACTACAAATTCAATATTATTTTTTACTCTTGCTCCTGCCCTTCCATTATCTGTTCCTTGTTGCTTCTGATAACTCCATTCAAGGGAGGAATTGCACTGTGACTTTTCTGGAATGCCTTTGACTACCCACTGGGTCTGTTTTGGGTCAGCCAGAAAAAGCTTTCCCACTGGTTGCTGCCTAGAAGATTTTGCCCCAGGACTCAAATGCAGATCTTCTAGCATTGTTGCCTACAAATATTCACACCATGGAGATAAAAGGAACCACCTACCTGGAACCCTCTGCACCTGTAGCTGAGCTCAGCCAGTTCTCTGGGTAGCAGCTTATCTATGTTGGCAGCTGCATAGATAAGCAGATCTTTCTCCTTCTGCAGTGATATGCCTAATAATATGAGGCACTCTGTTTCCTTTTCTGGATTCGTGAGTCCCAGTATGATACAAAAGACTAATTGCTACCTTTTTATGGGGATATTTATATTGTAGCAAGCCACTTAGTTTTCAACTAAAGGAATAAAGCTCTAACAGTGTAATTTGGGGCACTAAGTGATAGGGAGGATATTTGGGGCACCTCTAAGTAGAAATATTACTTTAAAATCAAATGATGAAGAAAATAATCGTTAAAAGTCTAGAGAAAGAATGCTTGGTGTTAGCTAAAGTTTCGGGAGAATGAGAAAAAAGTGGGTAATACCTTATAAAGGAGTATTTTTGATAGAGCCCTTCCCTCTCAACTGGTAAACCCAAGCTCGTGTCTTACATATACATGTACATAATGTTTATCATCACCAATTTATTATTAAATGTCTTCTGGGTGATTGATACTGTATGGTGAACTTCCCAGGGAAAGAAAAGGAAAAAAGAAAGTAGAATAAAAAGAAAGAGAAGCCTAAATCATTTTGATCCTTTCTATTTTAAAAGCAGAAATTTATTATCTTGTGATTTTTAACCTCCCAATGGTTAGTTGCCATACGGTACTAATTCTGCTCATGAAATGTGAAAAATAAATGTCAAACCTTGAATCACTATCATTAACCTTATAGCTACACAGAATATAATGTTTTTCTCTGTGCATCAGTTTCTGTTTTAAGGGCCAGGTGGTTTCTGCTAAATATCTAGCCTTCTATTAAATAATTTGCCTATTCCTGGGAAAAAGAGGTCCCAGAATTTTGTTTCTATGGTGTTTTCTCCACTTTCCCACTGGTATTGGACAGAATTCATTATGCTCCTTCCATCTTGGTATGACTTCAGAATTACCTACAGCCTGGGGTACCTTATAAGAATCCCTGCCTGGTTAGAACATTGGATCCCAGGCTGAATTCCCTAGCCAGATTATTTTTAAAGTAATACTCAAGAATAATAGAGTTGCTATTGCTTGGTTTTGCTAAGCAAACATACTTGATAAAATAATAAAGAAAAATATAAATCTACTTGTATAGGTCTGGGGAGAATCCCATTCCCAAAGATGATTTCATCTCTTCATAAAATGTATGCTTCATGGGGCTTCCCTGGTGGCACAGTGGTTGAGAGTCCACCTGCCGATGCAGGGGACACGGGTTCATACCCCAGTCTGGGAGGATCCCACATGCCGCGGAGCGGCTGGGCCCGTGAGCCATGACTGCCGAGCCTGCGTATAAAAAAAAAAAAAAAAAAAAAAAAAAAAGTATGCTTCAAACATGCATATTGCTAATAAGATTTCAACTATCAGTAGGTACTGTTTTGTGTAATTTTAAATTTTTGATTGGCATACTGTTTTCCATAGCCTAAAGGAAAGATTTATGTTACGTTGCATAAAGCAAAACAAAGTGTCGTTCTTCAGTTGTGGTTGCCCACCCCCTCCACCTTTTCTCCCCTCCCCCCACTTCTCCATTCCACCATGGATGTGGTTTGGTACATTAGCAACAGTTGAGCAGTCTTAAAAACACAATATATAAACTCGAAAGAAAATATTAAATTTGAGAAAGTAACACATTTGCATAGTTAAAAGGACTAAGAAAAAACAGCCAGTGTTGCTGCTTCCAGTAGTCCTAAAAGTTAGTCAAAATCTGAGTAATCATTAGTTAAATCCATTTCACCTGTAACCTGCCTTCACTAATCAAGGTCGTTTTGATTTCTGGTACAAAAGACCTGCATGCCCTCCAAGTGGCATGGAGCCTAAACAATAAGATGTTTGCCTGAGTTGTTTTCCAGGTACTTAGAGTCAGCTATGTTTAGTTTGAGCTGAGCTGGTTAAGACTGGATAGGACCACCAGCCCTCCAGCTGGCCATGCACGAGTGTCCCCTTGAAAACCTTTTGATGTCAGAGGGCCAAAAACTCCACGCTCGGAGGCAGATCTGAGACTTACCATCTCCTGACTTGGTTGCCTTATGAATACACCTCAGCATCTCAGTGTTTTGGCTAGCTGCGTGTAGGGCAAAAGGAACCTGGTTCAATAACATTAACACGTGGCTCACAATTCTATTAACTTGTACAAGAGCATTGATTGTTTCTTGGCTTATAGTCATGGTCATTCATTGAATGGCAGTATGGCCTTGCTATAGTTAGAGAATCATTCAGTAATTCAATATCAATTCAATTATCAACATGTAAAATAAATAAGATACCAATAAAAATATAACACCATAGACTTATGAGGTGTCAGGAGATATTACTGGGCTCCTAATATAAGCCAGACACTGATCTTGCTTCATTTTTTTCTGATATCTCATTTAAATCTCATAACAATCCTTGAGATATGTGCTATTGTCTTCATTTTAAAGATGAAAAAGTAAAGTTCAGAAAATCAAAATAAATCAATACCTAAGGCTGGCCTCCTTACGTACTGTCTGGTGGTGGACCACGTCTAATCTGTTTCCTGGCTTAAAATTGTTTAGCAGATTCTCCTGACCTTTAGAACAAAGTCTAAACTTATTACCAAGTGTTTCAAGGTCCTTCATGATCTGGCCTCAGTTACCTTCTCAAACAGCAGACCTTACCACCCCGAACCTCTAATTCCATTCTCAGTCATACTGAACTTCTTTCCATCCTTGAATATGATGTGCTTTCTTTTGCCCCTGGGACTGTTCTGATGTGTTCTGTGCCTAGACCACCCTGGAACACACCTCCCCTGCCCTCCCCCATGCCCTGGCTAATTCTCACTGTTCCTCCAGACCTGAACTTAGGTATAACTTCCTCCAGGAAGCCTCCTCTGACCTGTTAGGTGACCCCTGTGAGATCCTATGGCCCATCATAGTGTCACATGCACTGCCTTGTAACTAACCAATCACTTGTCTGAATCCCTCCCTTGATAGTAAATTCTGGGGAGACAGGAACTGAGATTGTTAGGTTCTCATGGTATCTATCCTGGTGCCTTGTATAGAGTAGAGAAAAATGTTTATCGAAGGACTGGATGGTTAAGAGAATGACATTTGTACTTGAAGAACTTTGTTTTAATGACAACATAATAACAATACTGTGGCAACTGCTTCTGAAAACATACCATTTAGGATGGCATCTGGTAGTATGTTAGGGAACGTTCAAAGCTAAAGCACAGTGTGGCTTTCTGAACCACCCATTTTACTTGATGATAAGTAATTTAAAATATTAATTTTTAATAAAGTATAAATATGTTATACAAATATACAGTGCATAGGAAGCTTTATGATATCAAGATTGTAATCATTTGGAGGCAGGTTTTAAGATGGGCAGGTTTTAATGTCAAACTTCTTAACCTCCAAAGGAAACTATGTGCTTTGAGGAATATTTTAAGTTAACAGTTCTGCTTAATCTAGGGAAGTCTAAGGAGAAACATAAAAGCTGCCTTCACTTGGTTCAGAGGCTGTCACCTAGAAAAGGGAGCAGATGAATTCTTAGAAATGCATCTTTAGAAAAAAGAACCAGGGCCGTTGCACAAAAGAGCCCAGATTCAGCTCAACTTGAGAAAGAACTTCTAGGTTGTTTCTCAGTTGTCAGAATATGGGATATTTTTGTTTTCTTTTTAAATCCTCTCCCATATGTCCTAAGTGTTCTATCACAAATTGTACCAAAGCATCAAATGAAATTATTCAAAAGAAGTCCGTATGACCATCCATCAGGAATACTACAGAAAGAATTCCTAATTTGTGCAGAAGACTAGAATCTATCTTTCCTTCTAGTATAAAGATTTTACAGATATCCAGGAAAAAAGCTGAATAAGCAGGGTTTGTTTCTACCTGATTAGGTTTACCACAGGAGCGACCTATGCAAAGCTTTTTTTTCTTATTTTCAAAATAGGATTATATAAGTTGTTTTAGATTGCAGTAGTCCATACTGGCTGCAAAAAAGTTAGTACATTCCTGTGCAAAGTGAAATTTCCTCAGACCCAGGTTCAAAGTTTTTCAAATGTTTTGCACCAATATGTTAATGGGATCACACTATGACTATTCTGTGACTTTTTCCATGTATATATTATATATAAAATATAATGGGCATCTTTATGAAAATACAATCCTTTTAAACTGTTTACCCTTTTAAACTGTTGCATAGAATTATACTGTTTGGATATAGTTTAGTGAGTTTATCCAGTTCTCTATTGATGGACACTTGCTTTGATACACTGTTTGTAATTGCAAACGTTTAATAATTAATTTAGCTCACTTTATCAAAAGATTTTCCATAAAACAGATTAGGCCTCCATCCTGAAGTACTGGTACCCCAGTGAACACTTAACAGTGTATTAGGGAATGTTCAAAGCCATAGGCACAGTGTGTCTTCCTGGACCATCCATTTTATTCAATGATAAATAGCTTAGAATATTAATATCTTTTATTTTAAAAAGTCAGTTGTGTTATCTAGAGGAATACAAGTATACAGAACTTTATGGCAAAAGAAACACTTCAAAGACATTTCCCATTTTGTTGTAGGGCCTCAGGCCCCCAAAGATAAATTGACTTTCTTCTGCCTTGACGGATAGTACAGTGGAAAAATTTGAAAAGTGCTCGTTTAAGATCTTGGAATCTTTCAAATGCCTGAGAGAATTCCAGACAAACTGGGGACTAATAATGGCTGAACTAGGTTCTTAAAATGGCAATCAGCCGAGAGCTCTCAAGATGGGTTCCTCAAAGTTAATGTGAGGACACAAAGGAAAGGAGGGGGCAGGAGAGCAGAATGAGCCTTTCTCAGTTAGCCTAATATCTGGATCAAGTCCAGGTACAAAAATTGGTTTGTGTGACAACTCAGAGTAATTTTCTATGCTCACAACGGGAAACATAAAGTTATCTTTACTGTGGGGTTTTGTGGTTCTTTTTAGAGGAACTCTCATTTTTGTGAGGCTAATAGACTTTTCAAATAGTGAATTCTTAACTAGAAAGTCGAAGTTCAATCATAGCCTATTCATTGATCTTATTTTACTTGAATAGAAAACTCAAAAGCTCTAATGAAATAACATTTGATGAAAAGACAGGTAAACTCTTGTTAATAATTCAAGCAGGTGAGAGGATTTACCCAAGCGTTCTTTCTCTCTTGCTTGATTTCATCTGGTGCTTTTAGACCAATGGTACAATGTAGTAGGGTTTCCCATCTTCTTAAGCACCTTCAGTTCGGCATATGCCAAAAATAGTTGTTTGTTTCTATGCATAGATATTTTTGTTCTTCATAATAAGCCTGTAGAGCAGAGGTGAATTATGATTAAAAAGGAATCGTTTTGCCTGTCAGAACACTTTACATAAAACAGCCTTTGAATTCTGAAGGATTTCAAAGCTGAGCTCTAAAACCCTACAATATGCATCTAAAATAATCTTCTAGCTAAACGCAAAAGAACTGGCCAACTGACCTCCAGCTTTTACTACTTGGAAATATTCCTTAGTGCATAACAGTGTTCAACCTATGTGCATTTATTTCCAACTGTGTTCATTTTTAAATCATCACTCTAGGTCAGGTAAATGGATTCAATAGAGACGAACACACCACCCATCATATTTTATGAACCTGCATAGCTGAACACAATAATATTCAGTACAATTATGCTGTCTAATATTCACTTGAAATGTGTGTCATACATTATCATATGCTAATTGTGCATAATTAATGCTACCCATTCATGGGCGCAAGATCCGTTAATGAGTTGTAAAGTAAAACTTACATGCAAAAAAAAAAAAACCCTCCCCATACAAACATAAGAACAGACCTTTGATTCTCTAAGGCATGTTAAAAAGATTATAAATGAATTGACCATTTTGATATTAGAATGTATACAGTAAATAACATGTGTAAAAATGCAGTCGTTTTAGGTCCCCTGGGGAAAACAGCAGTGATTCTTCCTCATGTGAGAAGCATGGAAAGAATGCCATCAAAAGAGCCTCAATCAATATATTATCTTCAGAGCAAACAAGGGAGCTATACATGAGGGCTGTGGATGGATATTATAGATGAGGGATTCTGTTGTCATAACCACTTGGAAAACCTGGCAGGATGCACATCCAATTCATAAAATAAATAGTCAACTTATTATTCAGGTTTAGCTCAAATTTTGGCAAGGTTGGCAAAATTTGTCACTGTAGAAATGTACTGTGAACTCAAAGAAAAAGGCTCGTTTTGTTTAAGAGGCAGCTCTCCCCAGAATTGAATAGAAAACAGGGAGTTAAGTGCCTCATCCCCCAAATTTCATTAACCCTCAGACTAACAGGAAGGCTGTATACATTACCATCTCTGTGTCTCTTTTCCCCTTGGAGGTACTGAAGCGAAGCCAGAATAAGTATCTTGATTAATGTGAATGCACACTTCAGTCAGGGACTGCTAAGAGAACCCTACGATTCTCGCTCTCTGCTAGTCCAGTGTGTCTCCCAGCTCTCTTTCCCCAGGCACCCAATTTCAGATAATCTATGCGCTCCTTTACTTTATCTATTAGCTCAACCATATGTTCCTGGCTTTCTTTTCTTTTTTTTTTTTAAAGAATCTTATGTGACTCCCTGTTCCCTGCTAAAGTTGTCACTAATACTCTTGACCTGATAATTCTAGCTCTTGATCTTCCAGAATAGGGTTGTTCTTTCCCACCCCCTTTGAAACTAGGTGTGGTCATGTGAATTGCTTTGGTCTATCAATGTGAGTGCAAGAGTCAAAGGGCAGACTCTTTAAGAAGCAGCATGTGATTTGCCACACTGCTCAGGTGATCATTAGAAATGCACATCAAAAGAAGCCTCCATCAGCCAGGTTGTCCGAGTAATTACAAGGAGTAGAGACTTCCTGCTGACCCTCTGTGGACATGTGATGTGAGCAGGAAATAAATGTTGTGTCAATTCATTGACATTTGGGGGTTGCTTGTAACTGCAGCATAATCCAACATATCCTGAATGATACATGTACAAAATTAAATCTAAGCTTCTTTCACTTGACACTGTCTGTGCTATTTCCCTTTTCCTGGATTCCTCCAAACAATTGTAGGGTTAACAAGGTAGAGGGGGTGGGCAAGCGACGAGTCTACTGATGGAGACTCAGAAGCTCTTACTTCATACCGGTCTCACTTTCATGTGGGCCTGTAAGTTTAGACATTTCTCTCTTCTCTAAATAAGTCAACACATACAGTCACAGGGATAACTGATGAGATTCTAAGATGGTGTTCATACACCTTTTTAAACCAGACTGCTCCTGTAGATGGACTAGACATAAACATGTTTTACAACCTAACAATTATCCCACGACTACAATTTTATGTTGCATTTTCTATGCAGAAAGCATTCAAAGTAAACATTAAAATATACCTCAATTTTTGTAGCCTTGCTTTGAAATTTCTTATTTTCTTTCTTTCTCTGTCATTATATACTAGCATCCTTTAAAAAAATAGTAAAGGTCAGGGCTTCTCTGACCAGTGAAAAATCTTTGGAATAGCATCCCTTACTTCTTCACATGTGAAAATCTCAACATCCTGGAAAAGGCACAATGCATAAGTTCAAGTGACACCTCCTCTGTGAAGCCTCCCTTGACGTAATTACTCTTCCTCTTTGATCCCTCAGCATTTTGTTACTCTGCCTTTTATGACATTCAACCTGTCATTACAGATGAGTGGTATTTACATGTCTACACCCCCAATCAGGTTGCTCTAAGTGGTTGATAGTATCCTGCTCATGTCTGCATCCCTCAGGACTCCTAGCACAGTGCCTGGACAGTAGACAAGCAAAACATGGTGAACTTAATTGAGAATGTTACAGACACCTAACAGTTACAAAGATGGGGAAAACTGGTAAGAAAAAAAAACTTTTTCCAGGGAATAGACACCATTCTCATTGCAACCAGGTGTGAATTTTGTGTAAATACTATGCATAGATGGTTTCTTCCTATAAGAACAAACAGAGAGATCGAATCCTAAAGAAAAATGTAATGGCATGAGCTACAGTCTGATTTTATAGACAGGTTCAAAATCCCTTATCTAAAACCTTGGATCAGATAGTTTTGGAATTTAAAAATTATCTAGAGTTTAGAAACATAATGTAGCACATTAACTAATGTAACATCCCCAACAGGGTATGGGGCAGCACTCTATAGTCAACACATTGATATTTCTGCAGGGAAACATATGAATATTCACAAGGGAGAAATAAAGATATAAGTAGCCTCGTGTTGGTTTGGGTCAGGTTTTGCTGCCAAATAAGTTCCAAAAAGTTTAAGGTTTTGGAGTTTAAGAATTGTAGATGAGATATTGTTAGACCTTTATCACTAATAGTTATTTATCTAATACACAGAGTAATCCTGATAATTATGGGAGATGATCTTTATCCAATCCATCTTTTTCAAATTTTATTTTCAAATTTTTATTGCCAAAATACAATTTTTAAACAATAGGAGATGAAATTTAAGGTGTGCCATTGTTTGTCAAAGATTTTTTTTAAATTAGAAGTTTAAACACTCTTTTTTAAAAAAAAGGTCTCCCTAACAAAATATTGATATACAGACTAGATCCAAATAGGGATGTCTTGTGTGGAATGTTACAGTCCTTTTTCAGGCATATATGAGTTAAGCACTGAAAAATACTGGTTTAAAGGTTTAGGTCCTATAAAAGCATATCCTTGAAGTATATTCTCATAAAGAGTGTGCAAGGCTTCCCTAGATCCCTGGAGGAGTGCTATGTGACAGCGCATCTGGCTGAGAAGGCTCTCTCTCTCTTACACACACGCGCACACACACACACACACAATTGCAAGTGCTTTGCCATAAGCATAAATTTAGCAAGAAAAAAATCTGAGTGCTATAGATGAAATGCTCTCTACACACCTATTTCAAAGACACACCATACTGACCATATTCTCTTCAGTTAATCTCAATCGGGACAACCAGTGTTGGCTTCATAGTGTTCTGTAGTCAAAGGGCATGAGTAGTGTCACTCACAAAGCCCACTCCCATCTGGTGATGAGGGGCGGGGGTCGGGGAGGGGGGAGAATAAGATGGAATCTAGGTGATAAGATCTAACCTCTTCTTTTGTGCTTAGTTTAGTTTCCCTTGCCTATAGTCTAATTTCACTGTGCTGTGTGCAGAGGCCTTGCACCTAACATGTTGGATTAGAGTTCCCAGTGCAGAACCACTGTGCCCCACACCCCAGCTTGGCCATCTCTGTGCAGAGTTGCTGCACCTGGCACTTCTATCTGGAGCCCTGTGAGCAGCACAGCTGTGCCTGACCCAAAACAACTCCACCCCTCCCTGCCGCCAAGACCCTATAAAGCAGCCCCAAGCGCTTGGGGAGAGTGTGTGCTCTAGAGCTTGCACCTCTCCCTTCTTTGATCAGGGAATCAAGCTTTCCTTTGCTTCTGAACCAAACTCTGTCTCTTTCTGTCTCAAACCCTTGTTGGGGACCAAGTGGGGAGGGTTGTTAATAGTAGTGCCAAGAAGAATGCCTGAAAGATCTTCAAAATTTTCAAAGACATCTCACGTACCTTTTCATTCCTTTTTGACTAGAGGTCCCAGGCTTGGGGAACCAAGCTAGTTAGTAGGACTTCTTTATGAAAGCCCTACTCTGTGAAATGTGGCTTTTCAGAGTTCTCAAAGGAAGAATATGGGGGTGGGGCGGGCAGGGTTTTGAAGTGAATGTAGCAATTGCAGGCAGTTTCTCTTTAGGAAACCCTGCAGATGGCCAAATCAGCTCTGGGGGAAGATGTGTGAAGCCTTTGGCAGGCACATTTTTGAATGTGTCATTTCTAACAAAAGAGACATGCATTGACTTTACAACATAACCAAGAGGTCAGGTACAAGATAATAAATTTTGCTATCTACAAGTTCTAATCACCTTGAAGATGAAGAATCCAGATCTTTTCAGAAACTCAGTGGATATTTGATAACTAGATTTCATTTCAAATGACCTTTTATACCAGAAAACCCAGAGATGAGTTTTGGGATGAGGGATGAGGGTCAGTCTAATTTCAGTCCTAAAAGCAAGGAACCTGGGGTGCATGGGATGGAAACATTCTAGAAAGCAAGGTCCTGCATGGAAACGTGCTTTTTCAGCTATTTCATTTGGGAACTGTTAAGATCTGGCTAATGACTCAGTTGCTCTGAGCATTGGCGGAGGCTTGAGTGAACCAGGTACATCCCCATCAGCTGTGGTCTAGAGAGCCCTCCACCAAGGCCTCCCTCTGCAGGCCAGAGCTCTGGGCAGAAGCACGGGGGCACTTGCGGCTGCCATTGCTGGGGACAGCATGAGGCTCGTATTTTCAAAGGGCGAGAGCTGGGTCTGGTTGATAGAGCAGAATTTGAGTCCTTGTACTGAGAACAGGGAACATCACGCCTTTGTCTTTCCTGACTTATGAAACGAGGGACTGGTTTCCAAGCTCAATCAAGGTGAAATGAAAACTAGGGGGCAGTCAGAGCACTGGTCAGGCTGTTGCTAGAGCCTCCAGCCCCGAGGCTGAAGTTGCTTCCGGCCTAAGCCTTTCCCATTTGCACCGGAATTTACTGTTCAGGTGCAGATGACCCAGGTTTGGCCAGGTCAGGAGGTCAGGAGGCTCTCCCAGCCCAGCCTCCTCCCCCTCCGGGTGTCTCGCTCTATCCCCAGAACTCCCTGAACCCTGAGTGGTAATGGTCTGCCAGCGGTTATGGTTGTTGATCTTATAATTGAAATTTAAAAGGGGCTCGCAGCTGTCAGGAACGGATTTAACAGGGTGTCTCTGTTCCAATATTGCGTGCGGCTGCGACTTTGTAATTGTGCAGTGTGTTTTACGGGCGTCACAAAGAAGGGGAAAGGAAGGAAGCAAATAAAGAAACCCCTTGGAACTGTTTGTAGGGTTTGGGCCCCTAGGGCAGGAAGGTATGTTAGCCAATGGTCTAAAATAATGCTGCTAAACCAGCAGGATCTGTGGTTTGGGTGATTGGGCTAAACGACATTATAGTTGTGCCTACTTGATAATTCAGGTTTCAGGACAGCATTTTAATGTCCTTCGCTACTACTGTGCATAAGACTCTCCTCTGTTACATCCTCACTGGAGACTAACGCTCATTTAAAAACTGTCCTCTGCTTTAAAGCATTGTTTTTCCTTTGATTTCTACAAGATTTGCCATAAATGATGCCATGTCCTTGGCTGCCTTTTACTTGTATTTCTAAGGTAACTCTGTGCTCTATTTTTTTTACTTCTAACCTTTCTCTGTCACTTTGTCTGGATTTATAGTTAAATGGGAGAAGGGGAGCTTGGCCTCTCCCCACAGTCATAACAAGTAAGTTTGAGCCGACTGATCCCATCTTGTTTAATGCTTTCTGGGTTTTATTCATTCCTGCTGTTTTAATGGTCCTCTCTTTTGCTAACTTTACGCAGCAGTTTCCTTTTTTCTCTTAACACTAGCATTTTAAATGCTACAGTTTTAACCTTGATAGCCAGAGACTTAAAGTGTGTATTTTGAAATCCTTACTCCCTGTGACCATTATTTCAGAGATAAGTGAATTTATTTCAGCCTATTCCTACTCCTTTGTAGCTCAAGTTGGTCCATTCTTTAATTTTTAAACTGTTCTGTTTAGAGGGGATGATGGGAGTGCTTCCAGGCAGAAAGAAGAGTTCCAATCCTGGGTACTACTCACCAACTGTATGTCTTTGAACAAGTCAGTGAACATCTGTTTCATCCTCATTTCCTCCTCTGTAAAGTGAAGAAAATAATAGTGTATTTCCTAAGGCTCCTGTAAGGATTGAATGAAATGACATCCATATAAACCCAGCACCGGATCTCATGTCCAATCACTGTCCATTGTTACTATTATCATTGGAATATTTTTATTTTTTTTTATGGCTGCATTGGGTCTTCGTTGCTGTGCAGGCTTTCTCTAGTTGTGTTGTGGTGTGAGGGCTACTCATTGCAGTGGCTTCTCTTGTTGCGGAGCACGGGCTCTAGGTGCGCGGGCTCTAGAGTGCAGGCTCAGTAGTTGTGGCTCATGGGCCTAGTTGCCGTGCGGTATGTGGGATCTTCCCAGACCAGAGCTCGAACCCGTGTGCCCTGCGTTGGCAGGCGGATTCTTACCCACTGAGCCACCAGGGAAGCCCTATCGTTGGAATATTAATTCAGAAATCTAACCCCTGCTATGTAGCCTCTGTCTTTCCAAATACATTTCACTTTTATTTGTTAAGCAAAGGACTTAACTGTTACAAGGATACTCGGTAATCGTTAGAGGACTTAACTGTTACAAGGATACTCGGTTAATCGTTAGAGGACTTAACTGTTACAAGGATACTTGGTTAATCGTTAAGCCCTGAAGTTCATAGAAACACTCCTTTATGAATTGAAGCAATATGTCTTTGGGCTAGGTGCTTTCCTAGGGCTGGAGGAGGAAAGAAAAGTTCATCGGCTGCTCTAGCTAACAAATCCAGTCCCCACTGAAATCTCTGCTTCCTGTGAAACAGCCATTCCCTCCCTGAAAAATGCAATTCCACAGGCAACCTGGGGTTCCTCTGAATTTTTACTTTGATCAAGGTCTTCTGACCTTCGGTTGCTCCCTCTAGAGAGAAGCACTGGGCATGAAGACTTTAGAGCAGGGAGGGCTCAGGGAGCCAGCTGATTCTGCCTCTAAATATCCATGTAATCAGTAATGACTTCCTTTAGGGCCTGTTTCCTCTTGACCAAGGAGCCATATTTGCTCAAACCTGTTAATAAGTTTTTTTTCAACCAGGCTCATCAGAAAGCTTTGATTAACAGCTGAATGCTCTGCTGAATACCCTATGACAGATCTAAAGTCAGTTCAGCCTAAAAACTGTTTGCTGTGTGCCTACCGTGTGTCAGGAGCTAGGGGAGCTACAGAGATGAGGACTTACAAAATGGACACATTCAAAACTAGCCGTGACAAGGGGTATTACGAGAGCACAGAGGCAGTGCAAAGACAATGCATAGACAGACACTGGCACATACCCTCTAAGAACATGCCATCTAAAGTTAATAGCATGGAAGAAGACAGGAAAGGACACACAGTAAAAGGACTATTAATGCAGCATAATGAATATGCTCCACCAGACAACCCCTCCTCTGTCCAGTAACAACAATGGTTACTCTATACCAGGCCCTGCTCTAAAGGCTTTCCATGTATTAATTCTCTGTATCCTTATAGCAACCTAATAATAGTATAATTTTCCCATTTTAAAGATGAGGACATTGAGGAACGTGCCTACCTAACAAGGCACACGTAACAAGTTGCAGGTCCAGATATATGAACACAGGAAATCTGGCTCTAGAGCCCACAGTTTACGTTTCAAAACCAAACTATATCTGGCTTCAGCCTCACTGGGGCAGATAGAGCTTTCAGTGTCAGTCATCATAGAGGGCTCTTCCTTTTCTTAGGGTCCTCTAAGAGTCTAGGGGGCTTACATAGTCCTGAAAATATGGGGAAAGGGCAGTTTTCAGGCTCCCATGATGGCATTTGGGAAGAGAGATGCTCTGACAAGCTGGCTCCACACACCCCTGCCGTAGGGTTCACACCCCAAAACCTTCATCACCTCTTCCCAATCCAAGGTCATACCACCTTCTGATCTAGAGAGGGGGGGCACTGTGTTCAGCCATTAGCAGACTACCCTCTCCCCCACACATATCTTCCTTCCAATTCTAGTAAATCATTTTCCTCATTAAAGACAGAGCCATCCCTTCTGCCTGTCCTCCCTTCAAGCCCACCCCCTCATAGAACATCCATAACCTGGGCCTGGGCTTTGGAAACAAAGGTCTCTTAACTCTTAGGAGAGACAAGAGCATAACACTGTTCAGTCTTGACATTCCTACCAGGTAAATAAGCAGAGTTAACTTCTCATTCAGGTTAAATCACTTCCCAAATATTCCTGGATGTAAAGGGAATTTCACTTTTGTTCTTGCAATGCTCCTATGAAGCAAGTCTCCTTAAATACAGAAACCACCTTTGGGCTAAATTTCAAATTAAGGATTTCCTTGCAGTTCTCATACTTAAAATGATGCAAGCTTATTATTGAGCTGGTGGGGGGCGCGGGGGTGGGGAAGAGAGGGGGAAGACTGCCAGGAAGCCCTTAGCCACGGAGGTGAGTGCCTGACCCTGTGATGTTGCCTTGTCTGTATAATTCGCTGCGTGTTGCATCATACAGAATATGCCAGCCTTTTTCCGCCTGCTCAAAAAAAGGTGATGCTAATTAGATCAGGCAAATAGCTGCTGTTGTTGATTCATTTGAAAATGATTATTCCAAGGCAGTGTGTTATTACCCAACAAGTCACAGCTTTGCCTATTAATGCTCTGAGGTGGCTGCCAGACTTCAAAGTCTGAGGTGGAATTTGAGGCTAGCAGTGTCTGCTGGGTCACTATCACAGCCTTCATCTGAGGACAAGGAACAATCTATTGACATTTAAGAATTTAATCCCTTCTGGTCAGTAGGGACTCCACTATCAATTCAGTGCTAATAAATATCAGTTGGGACACTTACCATGTGCAAACATAATACAGTAGATTACACAAAAACAAATATGAAATCAAGGTTCACTATTAAGGTTCTTACATTTACTGAAAGAGCTAAGATGCTGAGCCAAGTAATAATGCAGGATCTTGCAAGTGGTGTAACTAAGTGAAATAATTAAGTAAAATGCATTTGATAAAGTGCCAAGTTTTCCACATGTTGGTTATTTAGTATATCAGAAATATAAATAATGGGCTGTGGGAACACTAAGGATGTAAAGATTCATTTTGTAGAGGGTAGACATGGGAATCAAAATGAGGCAAAGCTTTAGGAAGCAAGTCTCATCTGAGCTGCTTTTAGAAGCAGGAGTCAAGTTTTGAAAGTGAGTGAATCATTAGCAAGACCAGGAGCAGGGGAGCTGTGTTTAGGTGGTCCAATTTGGAACTAGGAGGCAAAAAAGAAGTAATCTGTGTACTTGTTAAGTGTAATCAGATCATGGAGGGTTTTCAATCTGAACATAAAAGGTTTGGATCTTCTTTCTACTGAAAATAAATGATGATGCAGAAAACAAGTGTTTCTCAGTAAAGACTGTATGTAAAAAACAAACAAACAAACAAACAAAAACCCCCATGCATATGAAAATGGCCACAAGTAAACTTGCAGTTATTGAAGTTAACCTATAAAAAGTGTGAAAATAATTTTTACTCATTTTTGAGGGTTGTGCTTCCAGAGGCACAGATTCTAGATAAAAATCGGGACATTATAATCTAATAACATTGAAACAGAATTCATTGCTACCAAATAAAGAACATGTTTTCCCTTTTTGTCTTCCATTTAAATCCCCCTTCCTCCTTGGGAGACTGTTAATATGCTGAAGTGGAGCATTTAGCCCACCTCGAAACCTTAAAATGTAGTTAATTACAAGATAGGCCAATTTAAACTTTAGGACATACTCGATACCAGAATGTGTGGTGGGTTGTTTCTGTTACTCAGCGGAAGGACGGTGGTATCAGCAGGTGAAGGAAGCGTTCAGGCTGCTCTGGTCCAGACACTGGACACAGCTCCTCACCCAGTGCTGCCTCTACTGGCTGGAGGACAGATCACTTCACTTCTGTCTCAGACTACAGAATGAGGAGATTGCACAGGATTACCTCCCCTTTAGCTTCCGCCTCAAATAGTCTATGAAATCAAAGAAGAAAAATTAGAGAACGTGGTGCAACTTTAAAGCATGCAGTAAGAATGCAGGAGTGACTGGTTATGTAGTGTCTTCCTCACAAAGCTCACTTCTTGTGATAACACGTATTAGAGCAGTGGGTCCACTTAGGCAGAGCAGAAGGCAGACGAGGCCAGAGGCACCAATTACCTGGAGTAAGCAATGATTTTGTTTTCAAACTAACAGAATTACATACTCTTCTCCCCAAAGCTCAACCTACAAATGGCATTTAAGAAGTCAGAAATGAAATGCATCTGTATACATAATTTCCCTTTTTTGCAATCTCCCAATTGTATCCTATCAAATAATGTAATTTTATCCTTGTAGTTAGATTATTTCCTTCAGAGTGGCACAACCTGCAACCTAAAATACTAGGAAAATATAGAGAATATACCTTGAGGACAAAGGCTATAAATAAATTTTCATATCTTTTCAAATTGATTGCTATCCTTATCAAGTTTGTAAGATTCTCTCTGAAGAATCTTATCTGGATGGCAGGTACCTGCATGCTGCTATTTTATTTCATTTACCTTTCCATGCCTTTGAGAGTTAGTATGAGAAATGTCATAATTCAGTTTAAAAAACTTTCACTGTCCAGGAATTAATTGACCTGAAGATTTCAGGAGACAAAGTCAACTTCCCCCATAATATAAGTTCATATTACAAGAAGCTTCTTAGTAGTGAGAGAAGGAGGGCACACAGCTCAAAGTAGAAGTACCTATGTTGGGCAGACCCTCATAAAGTAAATACAATGAGGAGATAATATGAAAAAGTATTCATGTTCTCTTTCTCTGCAGCCTCTCAGAGCTCCTGATCTTCTCTCCAGTCAGTTGGCAATATCATTCTACCCGGTGTGGGGGCGGGGCGGGGAATAGATTGGTGTAGGAGGAATGCAAGGAAAAGGAAAAAAAATATTTGACGTTCAATATAGGATTTTGTAGCAAGACAACAACCATGCAAGCCAGGTGAGGGGGCTTTCTATAGTCCTTTATTTCTGTCTTTAACATAACCAGAAACAAGACTGGAGAATGAAGGTCACTGAGTCCTCGTATAGTGCAAAGAAACTATTCTTTCTGCTATGGCAGCCAGGCACAAGGCTTGCTTGCTGTTCTACAGTAGGAGGTGGATATGACAAAGGCGAAATAAAAGAGAAATGCTGCTCTGGCCTCGGGGGTGGTCAAGCAAGAAGGAGAAGGGAAGAGGTGGACAGCGGAGACGAGAGCTATGTGGGGAGGGCGGTCCTGCCCCACACCCACAGGCTTCCCCGGCCCGTGTGCAGTGGCCCACGCTGGGGAGAAGTGGCAGCCTAGCATAGTTGTTTAGCCAGAAAGGGCCTGTGTTCAGCTCCCGCAGGGAATCCCTGACTCCTTAGGGCACAGAAGTTATCCAGACGTTAGCCTGTGCCTTGTGAAGGACACAGGAGGTTACTGAAGGTGTGGCTAGCGAGTTGTCCAAAACGACTACTTCATCAGGATCCATAGTCCTTGTGGCGGAGGACACTGGGCCTGGGAGGAGGGTAGCTGGATAAAATAGAGAATGTCCAATTAAATTTGAATTTCAGATAAACAACAAATAATATTATATGTAATATTTAGGGCATACTTAACGGTTAAAAAAAAATTCATTGTTTATCTGAAATTCAGTTTTAAATAGGGTATCTTGTATTTTTATTTGCTAAATCTGGTAACCCCTACCTGGGCCTGACCAAGAGCTGCTGCCAGGTTGCAGGGAGTCCTGAAGCCAGCTAGACCCAGGAGAGGCAGAGTCAGTAGACCAGGGGCACCCCCATGCCTGTATCAAGAGCATCCCCAGGAGTATGACCACACCATAGGCTACACCAGTCAGGGACGTAAGAGCAAATGCCAACAAAATAAGAATGGACACGTAGAAGTGGATGCTGCCACAGCTGAGCCAGTGGGTGGGGCAAGGACACCGCATGCATCTTGAGTGCCTTTTTCAAAGCCCTGAGGTCACATATACTCCATCGAGAAGCCACATTAGGAAGAGAAGCAGAGGCAGTGAGGCACCTGAAAGGTAGAGCAATTTATTTGCAAATTATTGTATCAGACACAGCTTTAAACAGGAATGAGCTGGAAAATAGATTTTTCCCTGATATTCTGATCTGGGGTTCATGAAGGAAAGAAATCAGTTGTAGAGACAAATCTTCAAAGTGCATTTTCGGTGCACTTTTGAGTTGCAATGTGAGCAAACTGTGATTCCCTACCTCACACCTATCTTCAAGAACTTTGTAACTAAAGAGAAAGAGAATGATAGATTATCAGGAGAAACTCTGACTATGCCCCTACCAATGAAGTCACACTCTCACCTTTTACTCCTCCTAACTCCTGAGGCCCTAGAGTTCTTTGACCCATAGCTCTGACCTACAGAAGAAACCTGACGGATGTTAGCAGATGTGGTTCTTCCCTAGCCATCCCAATCTAAACCTCTGCAAACTGGTGTAATGTGGTTTCAGAACCCCCCACATTGCCATAGGATCCAAATACAGACCAGAAAGATCCCTAGCAGTGCTGTGGGCACTTGGAGGTCCCCCCCATGCCGCCTCCTGCCAGTGCACTGCGTGAGCAGCTCACCACCCCCGCTTCTTGGAGAGGGTCCAGGTCTCCTTCCTTCCTCCCAAATAATGAGAACATTATTAGCATAAACTGGAACAGATTAACGTAGAGCTGGGGAAAGGGCTAGATATACATTCTTTAGAAACAGCCACAGACACTTGGAATATTTTAAACTTCTCTGAAAGTTTTAAGTCCTCCCTACCCTTAAGTAATAGAAACTTGTTTAAAGGGCCTAGAGGCCTATCTGTCCAGCTTCTACCAGACGCATGAATCCCCTGCACAACTCTGGGTCAACTGGTCACAAAGGCTCTGCTTAAACCCTCCAGTAACAAGGTCTCATTACCCCCAAGGGGAGCTGCCACTCCCATTCCTGTAATGGCCATAGAGAGGATACAAAGCAGAAAATGAGTTCCAATAATCTTAAGAAGTCTTGACTATTACAATTCCTACTTTCCCAGCATTCTGTTTGACCCAGTTTATTTTTCAAGACTCAAATATGTGTTAATCTTTATAGTCAAAGAAAACTCATTGAAGACAAGGTATTTCTCTTTTGAAGACAGAATCAACAGCTTAGAAGGCATCAGTGACAAATGGATGCTGTTTACTGCAGAGTTTGTGGAACCCAGGTCTCATTTAAAATGTAAATGAAATTCTCCCTAGCTTTCTATCCCACATTCTGTGGAAGTTCAAGGTCCCTCCACGATTTCTGGAAATTCCCAGGGGCTTATGTTCTCATGACCACTTTTGGCTCCTGTTGATTTTACTCACTTCTTGCCTTTTGGGCTCTTCTCTTCCTCTGTTCATCCTCATCTCCCCCCAGACTCAGGAAACTCTACCCCTTTGCCTCTCTTTCTTACTGAGCTCAAACAAGTAACTTATGAAACTTTGGGTAGATGAGCCATGCAAACGACTTAAAATTGAGGATTACACATTCTTAAAAATCCTCTAGCCCCGCTGCCTGCTATGACCATCTTTCTGAATAGGATCAAGCCTCCCACGATGGCTCCAGCTCCTGGCTCTCCCTCCCTTTCCTTTCTCCTCTTCTCCTGGCCCCTGTCCACCCACAGATTTCTTCATTTCTGATCTAAAACTGTTAGCTATCTATGTTTATCTTCTTCCTACCCCTGCCCTTAAAACTTATCAAGATGGTTCCCTAAACAAAGAGTTCCCTTCCTAAGAGGGGTCAGGTGCCAAGTGTAAGTATATATAATATATATTTTTACCCACTCTACCTCCATGGACAGTATTGGCCCCAATCCCTAAGGAACTAATTTTCATTCTTTCATCTCTTATCAGTGATATGGTATATGGAGGACAAGGGAACCTAACCTTGAATTATGGTAGCAGAAAAACGGGGCCAACACCTTCTTTTTCAAGAGCACAAGGAGAACTTCTTGGCTGAAATCCCCACGGATGCCCTCTTTGTGGGTGGGCTCGGTGCCCCCTCCCCACAGCAGCAGGTTCATCCTACTTCTGCATATGCAGTGTGGACCTCGGAATGCGGAGGGTGGTAATCTTCACTGCAGAGGCACTTGCTGGTGCAGGGGGAACAGTAGATAAGCAAGTGTCTGATAGTCAAATTCCAAAAAGTCACACACATGCGCCCTGTACAGCAGATGAGTCAGCTGTGACCAGAGCCCTTTTGGACGGGGGGACCCCAACAGCCCTACTCAGGACTTGACATAAAAATGTGCCTGACTAGGCTGGTAAAGCAATTGAAAAGCATAGAGAATCAAAACAGAGTGCCTCTAGGTAAGGCAGGGCTGAAATCTGCACCCTCTTATTTGTGGCTTCAGTTTGTGCTTGTACTCAGGTGTTTGTGTTCTTCCAGGGAAACAATAGGCTCATTAGAACACAAGTGAGGAAGTTACTTAATAGGTTCGTAAGTCACCCCATTCTTACAACAGCCGTGCAGGGCTGCAGATGAGTGAGAATCACTGATGAAGCTTTAAATTGATATATTCACTGAAGTGTGAGCTATCAATACTGACCTTGTTTGCTGCTTCCCAAGCAGGCAAGTGGAGTTCTCTGGAACCTTTGAGTAGCGAGTCATGCATTTAAGCTGATTTCAAAGAACTGCATTTAACTTAACCAAATAGCTTCATTGAATTGTTTCTGGGTTTCAGGGATTAAAATATTAGAGTAGTGGTTTAAAACTTTTTTAGTCATCTAATTTTTTAAAAAACTCTAGTTCTGGCAGAAGAGTCTGTCTTCTAAATGTCTCTTTCTGGAATGAAAACATAGTTGAAAGCTTGAGATTTGCAGCTGGAGCAAACCCACTCTGTCATAGTAGCTGACCGTAATCTACTGCTTGCCGATTACTAAACCCTATGATATGCACCTTAATATGCATCATTTTATTTAATTCTCACCTTGACCTTGGGAAGGCATTAAGACTTAAAGTGGTAAAATGAATTACCCAAGATCTCAGAGCTAATTAAGAATTAAGATTCAAACCTAGGGCCTGAGCTCTTAGCAGGTACCCTATATTGGCTCCAATGTGATTCTACAGATACGTAAGTCCGTGACTTTTTCTTAGTTGAAACTATATTACAAGAAATAAAAGTTGACCATGAGTATTTATTTCTCTTGTTTCCTATTATGTAAATGGCATTCCGTCTGCACAGGTGCTCAGCTTTATCTAAATTCTCAAATTCAAAATCCAACCTCTTAAATACCCCTCTAGCCGGTATCTCCTCCAGCACTGCTGTATGTTGGCTCCCCTTCTCTCCTTCCAATCCAGTTTCCACACTGTGGCCAGAGTCCTTGTTCCAAAATACACAGTTGGTCATGTCCCTCCACTACTTAACGCCATCCATAGCCTCCTATTGTCTACTCTCCATCAAGTGCAGGCTGTCCAGACTCCTTAGCATGGCACCCAAAGCCTGTCATGATCCAGCCCCAACCTCCTTTGTAGATTCCCTTTTTGCCTCTATGGCCTTTATTATGTTGAGGAAAGTTCCCTCTATGCCTACTTTCTGGAGGGTTTTTATCATAAATGGGTGTTGAATTTTGTCGAAAGCTTTCTCTACCTCTCATTCTTAGGTGTACAATTCAGGGATAGTATTACTCTTTACTTCTCAAACTCAGGTTCAGAAAACTTAAGTAACTTACCTACCAGCATTATCTAGAAGCCCTGCTCACAGGGGAGCAGAATTTGGTAAGTTTTCTGGGAGAAGCAGAAATCATAGTTTGGGGAGTGGAAAAAGCCTTACTGATTATCTGTTGTGCATTTCCCTTGTTTTTCAATGAAACACGAAAGTCCAAAGTCAGAAAGTGCCCTACCAAAATCACATAGCCACTTAGGGTATTTTAGCCTATTCATACTAAGCTTCTCCCCAGATCAAGAATTTCTGTTCTATGATTTACACATTCAGTAAGTGAAAGTATCCACCTGCCTTTTATTTTAAGCCTCATAATTTCCAATTTAATTGTATTGCAAGCTTGTACATTGAAGGGATAAAGTAATCGCCACATTTAGAAGGCTTTCACATGTTTTTAAAAAAATCACAGAAGACTTATTAACCCTGCAATTTCTTGGCCTGTTATTCATTCTCTGATTGATTAAATATCCACTAACTCTGTTGCATACCATATATTCCACACACCAGGCACTCTGGAGACAAAGACAAGAAATTATTTTCCTTTTGGGAGTTCACCATCTAGTACAGACAAAAATGTGCATAAATTTCTTTTTTCATTCTATATAACAGCCTTAAAGGAGGGATGTACAATGTTCTCTGGAAGCACAAAGAAGTAAATGACTCAAGGAAAGTTTGCTGGGAAAGATGCAGACTTCTGTGCTGGGCTAAGAATGAGGTGTGTTGCCCCAGCAGACAGTGCGAGGAATGAGTCTGAGCAGACAGACACATTGCCCACCGTTCCAAGGAAGGCATTTTTCTCCTTTTTCCCAAAGAGTCATGAGATTTCAAAAATAACTAGCATACTGCTGACAGTGGGCAAGGAACTCTTCAAAACAGTTTAGGTGTAAAAACTCACATAATCCTCAAAACAAACCCATTGTATAGATGAGGAAACAGTGACACAAGGAAAATTAAGTAACTTGCCTAAGGTCACAGAAGTGGCAAGTCGTAGAATCAAGATTGGATCCCAGCAGCCTGGTTCCTGAGTCAGTGGGTTCAACCACTACACTGCTTTGCCTCTAATATATTTCAGAATACAATGCTAAAACATTGCTCTGGTAGTGGAAGACAATTACACTCTCATCTCAGCCAGTCTGAGGCTTAGCATATGTACCTTGAGTTAGATTGGTGAACCTCTTATTCCCTCTCAGCAGTAACCAGGCTAAATCAATCTTCTTGGGTCTAGACCGGAGGTTGGCAAACTTTTTCTGTTAAAGGGCCAGATAGTAAATAATTTAGGCTTTGTGAGCCATATGGTCTTTCTCACAGTTACTCATTTTTCCTGCTGTAGCACAAAAGCATCTATAGACAATATGTAAACAAGTGAGTCTTGACTGTGTTCCAGTAAAACTTCATTTACAGAGACTGACATTTGAATTTCATATAATTATCAAGTGTCACAAAATATTATTCTTCTTTTGAATTGTTTTCAACCATTTAAAAACAAAAAACCCATTGTTAGCTTTCAGGCCATAAAAAACAGGCAGCAGTCTGGTTTGGCCTGTGGCTATATTTTGCCAACTATTGGTTTAGAGTCTAGAGCATAACTTCCCTTTTTAAAGGAAACTCTCCGGGAATCAGCTCGGTGTTGAACGTCCACTGGGTACTCAATAAACGTTAACTAACACTCCAGGGTATCTCATAGGTATGTGGTAGAGGGAACACCATGACCTGGAAAGAGCATGGGACTAAGGATTAGAAGACCAACCTTGAGTCCCAGATCATTACTTACTTAACAGTAACCTTAAGACAGCTATTAATCTCCAACCAGGCCTTGGTTTCCTGCTCATTTGTCATGGCCAGTGACAGGCCATGGTATCCTTACAATAGCTCTGTTTACTTGTATTGTGCTTAGAAACATGGCACTTTGCATATATTAACTTGCTTAATACCACAGCACTGAGATATGTACTAAAAATATCCCCATTTTTAAAATTTATTTATTTATTTATTTTTGGCTGTGTTGGGTCTTCGTTGCTACGCACGGGCTTTCTCTAGTTGTGGGGAGCGGGGGCTGCTCTTCATTGTGGTGTGCAGGCTCTAGGTGCACAGGCTTCAGTAGTTGTGGCACACGGGCTCAGTAGTTGTGGCACATGGGCTTTGTTGCTCCGTGGCATATGGGATCGTCCCGGACCAGGGCTTGAACCCGTGTCCCCTGCATTGGCAGGTGGATTCTTAACCATTGCACCACCAGGGAAGTCCAAAATATCCCCATTTTGCAGATGATGATTAGAAAGACTAGGTAACCTGCCCAAGGTCACACAGCTGGTAAGTGGCAGGGACAGAACTTGAATCCATTATGGCTTCAGAATCTGGCTCTTGACCCTAGGCTATAATACCTTCTCTTTATAAACGAGGAAGATCTCTTCCTCACCAAAAAAATGCACCCATACAAGCCCCTTCCTATCCTTGGAATAAGGCGTGAGGAATGTTGGCAATGAATCTGAAACATAAGCTCAAAAATAAAATATGTAAACAAATTCTATTACTCCTACCTGGTATTTATTGAGCACTTGCTATAGATCCAGATTGAATATTTTACTGTCTTGTTTCCTTCTAACAATAATTTTATGAAATAAGCACTACCATCAACCCCTTCCACAGATGAGAAAATTGAGGCTTAGAGAGATGAAATACTTGTTCAGGGTCCCAGGATAGCAGAGCTGAGATTTGAACACATGCCACCTGATCTCAGAGTTCAGAGGTGGCAATGACACTCTTTCAGGCATACTTGTATGTGTTACTATTAGTGTAGCATTCAGCTATGTTATAGGTTAAATATGGCTTTGACAGCTGGCCTGAGAACCTAACCACTACTTAGAACTCAGCTTCCATGGGAAAATGAATTGTGAGCTTAAAACAACTCATTTACAAGCAGATTTTGGAAAACAGCCACTTGGTGAATTGGGGGCCGCATATGTGTCTTGGCACAGTTGGAATGATGTTCTTGCTCTCTGGTTTGTTTGCTTATATGTCTGTCTTTATTGTACATGAGTGTTACAAACTTTCGCCTTTGGGGACGGACTTGTCTCATTCCTCTTACCTTCCTGATACCTACTGCACTGCTTCATCTGCAATGGACAGCCAGTGATCTGCTGGGTAACTCCTGATCGCTAGAGGAGGGAGCTGTACAGTGACAGCTCTCATCGGCCACCCCAAATTTTGTCTCCAAACATACTGGAGGAAGCAAAATAATCTATGATGGTGTCTACAGACCCACGTGCTGCCCTGTTATTGAATTACATTGAATTGAAAGGCTATATAGGTCAAAGTCAATGTGAGTGAGAAGCATAAGGAGACTGCGAAGTGGCTCTTGTAATCTCAGAAATGCGGTTCCTTGACAAGGACCTCTGCGTGAACCGTGCAGACACTGGGTGGCTTGCCAGGTACTAACAACAGTCCTTATTAAGCTTGTCTTGTTCATTTGCTTTTAAAGCATGTGCTGTATTTATTAGCAGTGCTTATGAAGGAGTCTCCTTAATGCTAGTTTAGCAACACCTTTCCCTGGGGTATTTTCTGGATTAGCAACACCTTTCCCTGGGGTATTTTCTGTGCCTAGAGCTATGGAGAGGGGTAAGAATGAGTTCAAGGCTGAGATCCAGGACTGGCTTGCAGTGTGACCTTGCTCAAGTCACTTCATCACCAACCTTCTATTTCCACCTCTGAAAAAATAACAGTGCTGATACCTGCCCTCTGTCTAACTCTCAAAAATAAGTCAGTGTCTGAAAAGTGCTTTGAGCTTTTTGGTATAAAGGCGAGCATTCCTTACCATCATTAATTAACATGTATTAATAGAAAGAGTAGTACAGAAAACCCAAAGGTGATCCAAAATAGTGATGAACAAACCTGTCATACTGTATTAGCAACTGTCACAGAACAGGCAATGGAAATGAACAGCTTCTCTTCCTAATACTGCAGAGTTTTTCTCCTACAAACTGATTCCTGTGAAATTCAATTTAGGGGAAAAAAAAAAAACCTTGTATGACAAGTTATATTCACTTGGAAATTTCTTAGCAAGTAATGTAGTTTTCTGAAAAGGGTGTGGGAGGGAAAGCTCACCTCTTTCCTAATTTAATGACTGCCAACTGTACATGATCCTATAATAGAGAAGGGAGCATCCATTGACCACCATTACAACCAAGGTTTAAATATGGGGACACATTAATTTTTTTTAACGCATTACCTCTTTTCTCCTTCATTGGGCTATTTTGGCTGAAATAATTTGACAGCAAAGCAACCTTTGGTCTTGTATGAGAGGTTTTGCTGGCTCTCTCCTTGCACCTGTGTCTGTCTGTGCAGTAAACCTGACTGTAGGACTCTCATCACAGATTAACTGTCATATCATTACTACATTTGATGCAGTATTATCTGTCTTGAAATTAGAATCAGTCTGGCCAGGCTAGGCGTTCACTTACCATAGAGGCTAATTCACTTCTTGAATATGCATTAATGGAGATGCGCCTGGATTTGGAATCCAGGGGGAGTACACGTTAAGAGCAGATTTTCTGAATTAGCATGGTGAGAGGGAAGGGTCCTTCATTTAGACGGCTGCAGATGCCGCTCCCTCTTGTTCATTACAATTGCATTTCATCAGCTTTATGATGTCCACATGTCAATTGAGTGTGAGGATTTTTCACACAAAAGAGCCTCAGGGAAAACGACTCCACTAGCTAATCAGCTGATTATCATACCTCAGATGGGCTGCAGTACTTGCTGCTCCCAACCTGTATGGGCAAGAGAGGAATTGAAGATTAAGATTGCAAAGAAAGAGGGCTCTTCAGCCAGTTTAAGGAAATTAAAGAGGAATTTGTCAGTGAGAAGAAGAAAGAACTACAGGAGCTGAAGAGAAAGCCTTTGAAATAGATGGGTGTTCAAAATAAAATGACTGATGTTTTTCTTTAAAAGGGGGTTGGTGGGAGAGGGTGAAAGGTTAATTAACTATATTATCTGCCCATTTATGCCCAGCTGTGTAAAGCTCTGTCCGCCCCTGCCCTGGATTTTAAAACCAAGATTCAAGAACCCAGCCCAGTGTCAAGAAAAGTGTCTTGGAGTAATTGAATTAGTTTCCAACAAGTCAACTATTCACAGCTGCCCCTCGGCACCTCTTTACAGATTTCCTTGGATTGTTTGGAAATTAATTGATTAATATCAAGGAAATGATGATATTAAGAGAAGAAAACCACATCTACACATCTCCATAAAGAGTGCTAGCTTGGGGAACTATTAATGAAAGTCATTAATTGAGACTTTTATTATCAGAGGTGTATTTTTATATTCTTTGAGGAGAAGAAACTAATGGGAGGTCTTTTTTCTGTTTTTGTCTAAAATTTACCAAAGTTTCTCCCAGCTCCCTAGGGTCTTCCTCAAGTCTATCTAAAATGCAGTTAGAGCAGAGGCTGTCTTTTGCTTCACAGCGCGTCTGCCTTATGCTTTCATCAGAGGAGTCTAACTCACACAGATGCACTATTTAACAATGCCATCCCCTGCTTTCATCAGAAGGGGGAAGGTTGCAGAGCCGAGCCCTGCAGAATAAGGGGGGCAGGTCCCCTGTGATCGGCGAAAGCTGAACATCGGTGCCAGTTTCCATCTGTCATGATAGCCTATCTTCGAACCTTCAATCTGTCAAAAGCTCGCTGCCTGGCTGAAGGCTCCAGGAGATTTGGTGCACTAAACACATTTGACAACAGCATTATCACTGCAAGGAGCCAGCAAAATGCCATCAATGTGTTAATTGTAACTGGCTATGTAAAGTGTCACTTCCCATATCATTTAACACCAGCTTCATCTCTTTTGCAGTCCCTAATTTTCTACACTTTATAAACATATGGATTGTTCTTGTAACAACAATGTGATCTTTTTAACAGAGGTTTAATTTTGCTTGGATACACTGCACTCAAGCTTCTAATCGGGAAACAGCGACAGGCATGGAGGGGCGCTGGGAGTGGGGAAGTGGGGAAGAGAAAATAAAGGGAGACTTGAGAAACTAGAAGTTGGTGGGTGGGGGGAGATGGGAAAGGCCAGCAGGAGTCAAAGCTTCTCATGCAGTGCTACTGTTATATTATTTTACATGCGTGGAATTGTGGTGCTTTTTTCAGGGTATGTTCTTACTAATGGGTAAATAATTCTGTCTCTCTTGCAGAGGATGAAAAATGTATATCCAGAATTTTTGCAGGCGGTGAGCTTTCCTCCACCATAATATGAACAGTTTTATAATGATAAACATGAGAGCAGTGCATAAATAAATGAAAAATCCCCCTTGAAGATCTGAATGGGTTTTTAGCACCCAAGTACCTAATATTCAATTTCTGGTACAACCAGGGCCAGGTGTTAAATTTCTCTAGTTACTGTCACTAATGCAAATTAGATTCTTTTTCTGCTCATAAAAAATCAAATCCACATTAGAAATTAGCTATAAAATGTAATGACTTAAATGCTATAGTGTTTTACAAATCTCCCTGCATTTCTATGGTAGATAATGCTGTAAAACTGAGAGAAGATAATAAAATATGGTAGGAAGTTGAGTTATTTAAAGGTCTTTTGTGACTGCTTACTTAGAAATGTGATGTATTCTTTTGCTCTTTACCTTCCCTGTCCCCCTTCATTGTGGGAAATGAGCACATTTACGATTCCATTTTTTACAAGCTTAGAAGTAATCAAAATTCATTTTTAAATGATGCCACAAGGCTGGAGAAATCATTTGCATTATTGAAAAAATATCACCCAGAGAAGTTTACAATACCTTTGCAACTTTTAATCATTGGTATTGTAACCATCCTGAGGAAAGTTGCAAGTGGTTAAATAAAGAGCTTAATTAGCATTTTAAAACTCTTCATTAACAGTATCACCAAATTTACCTCCGGGATTGTTTCATAGTCTGCACCCACTGCCCTACCCCATTCCCTTGTACAAAAATATCCAAATGCAAAGGAGAAATTTTCCTTTAAAATGGAACATTTGTTTTTTAAAATATTCTACAATACTTAGCAGAGCAAAATTGAACTGAGAGCATAAAAGCTATGCATTTATCAAAATTTAAATCCTAACAACACGGATTTAGCAGCATATTTTACTCTACCCCTGCCAAGTACCCAATTGAGGTCCTTAAATTAAAATCATAATGAAAGTTTAGGCCCTGATGAATTAAGAGCTTTTACAAAACAAACAACGTTATGATTAAGATTAACATTTCTGAACTCAGCTAAAGTAATGTAGCTCACAGAACAGATTTATGTGAAGAATAAACTCCATGATCAAGGAAAGTGGAAGAGAACAACAATTTTTGAGCAGGTACTATGTGCCCAGAAGGGCGGTGTTGCATGAATATTTTCATTTAATTTTTTTAGTGGGGAAACTCAGTGTGAGTAACTCACACGAGGCCACACAGCTAACCCAACTCTTCACCGGTGTCCTTTCTGTCATCCCCTGATGTCTCCCAGAGGTGGCCTGGAGAGACCTGCAGACACTACCAACCAAGGGAAGGTGCCTCTCCCAGCCTCCACCTCAGGGCCAGTCAAGCCCTCCTTCATCTCCTGTAGCTTCGGAGCCATGGCACTGCCCCCAGGGTATGGTGACTATGTTTAGATTCTTCACCCTGGCTGGGAGAGCTTCCGGCAGGATTGTTTCACATTCCTCTTTAACTTCCCAAGCACAGTAGTGTCTGATCTGCTAGTAAGGCAGAACTTTCACTGGGTGCCTCATGTTAGAGTAGGAAAAAATAGGAAAATACATGGCATCTTTCCTAGGAAACCCCATGCATTTCTTAAGATTCACATCCTGCCTTAGGCTCCTGATCTACTGTACTCATTCCAAGTGGCTTTCTTGAATTTTCTGTAACATCTACAGAGACTTTGCCTTTATACCATCCCTTGGTAAGTGGTAGGTCTTGGTACCTGTAATCAGATGCCTCTACCAATGATGAACAGAAAGGTCTCTTCTTCCAGCTGCCTCTTGTTCCAAGGTTATTCTCTCTTTGATCTTGGCATGGATCCGTCCATACTTTCTGCATCTGGCAACTGTGCCTCTTTTTCTTGTCCAGTGGCATTTCCCTACAACATCCTACTTACTTACTTTAGCTTTTGTGCTTTTTTCCACATCCTTCATGCAAATCCGCTCTCAGAGGAGAGAACTTAATTCACAGTAAGATATAACAACTGATAGGATCTACCATGTTTTGCCTTCATAGGTGTTTGAAATTAAAAATCAAGCCTATTCCTAAAGGAGTTTGGGGCTGCTGTTTTGTTGGGCATGGGTGAGACCCTTCCCAGCCTTGACCACATGTGCTCAAACCTGCCTCCTCTTATGTTTGGCCCTGTAGGTAACAACACATTTTAAATTCTTAAAATATTTATACTGGGTTGAATAGTTCCCCCCCCGCAGAATCCATGTCCACCTGGAACCCATGAATGTGACCTTATTTGGAATAGGGTCTTTGCAGATGTCAGTTAAGATGAGGTCATACTGGATTAGAGTTTGGCCCTGAACCCAGTATGACTGGTGTGCTTATAAAAAGAGAAAATTTGGACACAGACACACACAGAAGGAAGACAGCCATGTGAAGAGGGAGGCAGAAATAGGAGTTATGCTACCACAAGCCAAGGAATGCCAAAAACCAGAAGCTATGAAAAGGCAAGGCAAAAGGCAAAATGCAACTCTGGGCAATTATTTAACCTCTTTGTGCCTCAGTTTCATTGTCTCAAAAATGGAGACAAAACAAATGAAAAAAATTTTTAAATGGAGACAAATATACCTACCTCATAGGGTTTTAGTGATGATTTACTTATTATATGTAAAATTCTTAGAACATTGTAAGCATATATACTCTCAGTTTTCAGCTATTATTTTATTAATTTAAAAAGTAACATAATAAGGGCTTGATAAAAAATAATCATTATTATTACTGATGATAAAACGACTGTATTCTTGCCAAGGAAAACAAACCAGTGGATTCAGATTTGATATCTATATCTGTAACTTATAACCTTACTAGCTATTGTGTGGCCTTGGCCAAGTTACTTAGCCTCTTGGTACCTCAGTTTCTTCATCTGTTTACTAAATCTAAAGATACTTTACAGGGCGGTACAGATTCTTTGTAGGGTGGTTGCAAGGATTAAATGAGATAAGGTCCTGGCAAATAACAAGCATTCAGTAAACACCCACCCTACCCTACCCCAACTCTGAAACAGCATACTGCATTTCGCATCGTTCTTGCTTTTGTAAATTACTATATCAAGATTCAGCACCAAAACATACTAAAAATTCCAGAACAGCATTTTAGAAAGTAACAAATTGTTACTTCCAACGCATTTTCCTAAAAATGCTAAGAAAGGCTTAAAGGCCTTAAACAAAGGCAAGCTTACACATCTAATGTGTGTGTTTTCTCTCTATTAAAATGATACACTGAATAGTCCCCATATTTGCTCGCCTTCATTCTTTAGCCTTTAGAGGCTAGAAACTGCCTGGATTTCTTAAATATAATAAGGATATTGTGATATAATGCCAGTACAGTGGATTCTTTCTTTTTATCTGTATAAGCTTTCCCAGTAGCTTGGCTCTCACCACCACCTACTCTCTTCTTCCTCCTCCTCCCTGCCTCTCAGATCTGCTGCCCACACTCTGGTGTTAATGAATCTGAAGAGATGCTATTGGGAGAACAGGGGGAACTCTGTCCCTTCCAGCCACATTCCCTGTCTCTGATAGGCTGCTCTCCCATGTTTAATGGTTTCTGCTTTACTGAAGCTAATAGTGATAGTGCATGTGTGGGTTTGGGGGAAGGGAGAATTGATATTCAGATTTCTAGTCTAGTGTATCTGTTAGTTTCTGCTGTACAACAAACCATCCCAAAACTTTGTAGCTTGAAACAACAATCACTTATTAACTCACAATACTGTGGGCCAGCAATAGAGGCTGGGCTTAACTGGGTAGATGTCCTGTTGGGTTCACCTGGTTGTACTCATACAGCTGAACCCAGATGGCAGGTCACCTGGAGACTGGTTAGTCTAGGATGACCTCACTCACATGTTTGTCTGGGCTGCAGCTGGAATAATGAAGGTAGCTGGCCCACATGTCCTCAGCAGGCTAGCCCAGGCTTATTCATATGCTGGTGGCTGATAGCCACAGGGTTTCCAAGAACAGCAAGAAAGAATATGTCCTAATACCCAAGTCTCTGATTGAATCATATTTGAATTGTCACGTTGGCCAAAACAAGTCACATAGCCAAGCCATGTATGAGGGGACTATTCAAGGGCATGGATAAAGGGGAGGGAAATGATTTGCAGCCATTTTTACAATCTTCTTAATTAGTATTTCCCATCCGTTCTTCATTCAGTTGTCTGGATGAAGTAGAGCACTTGTAAATGGGCATTAGGAAACCTCCATTGTGTATACATATCAGAAAAAGAGAAACAAGAACCCCAGAAAAATTGAGTCCTCAACTCACAAGAGAAACTTCAGAAGAATTCTCAGAAATGAGTGACAAGTCACTTGACAGTAGATAAAGGAATAGCTCTCATTTAGACTCTCCAGAGACGATTTTGAATAACAAGAATAATCTCTGGATACATATATAAAATTTTTGTGACTCATTCAAATGTCTCTTTTCATATAAACATTAATTCAACAGATGCATACTGGACATTGAGGTAGGTGCTGATGCAGTTCTTTGTCCTCACGGAGGTTAGTGTCTAGTAGGGAAGACAGACAATAAAAATTACATATTCTTAATTGTGATAGTGGTACATGGTATCTGGGGCGGGTAGGGGCGGGTAGGTCCGGGTAGGTCAATTAAATGGCACAAGGTCCCAGCCCAGTTAGGGCGGTGTTAGGAGTCTTCTCTGAGCCCTGAAGGATGAGGTGAGTCCTCCAGAAGAAGGGGAGGTGGAAAGAAGACGAGAAGATGAGGCAGAGGCCAGTGTGAGAGGAGGAACCTATAAATGGGAGGGGCAAAAGGACCTTTATCACTCGCACTATGTGAATTAGGCGATATGAGATAGGAGAAAGTGCTATTAACTGAATTAAACTATAAACATGTAAGCACAGTGTTGTAATCAGCCATGTATTACCCAATGTCCAACAGTATTCACTCTTTATGTCTCTTACCATTTACTGAATAACCAGAATGATGTATTAGGTCCCCCTCAGCCCAGCTGTCTCTTCACTGCTCGGCAAACCCATGCAGGCTAGAAGCTTATGAGGCCACAGGGACTCGTCATCTCTTAATATTTGGATTTTCAGGCTTTCTGAAAGTGTAAGAGATCTGGCAAAACTTGGCCTGCATTCCCACATGACAACAATTGGTAGAGTGCCTGCTTCAGTTTAGACACACTCCAGTTTACCACATCCCTACCTGCCCGTTATGTTCCTGCCTGGCCCCTGTAAGCATCTAAGTTTGCAGCTCCTAGATTTTTCTGTGCCACAGGATTTTAATTTTTAATATAACTAATAATAATTACACCCAGGAAATGCTTTCAGCTCTTAAAATGGCAAATTGGTAAGTCAGCATGCAGAACTGCCTTTTTTCTTTTCTTTTTTTTGGGATGTTTTTCCTCCCCTTTTAGAATTTTGGTCCGTCATTGTCACAGAGTTAGTCAGTGAATAAAACATGTGGGCCTGTTACCTCCACAGCAATTAGGTCTAGACAGACAATTATCAATGTACATTTTTACAGTTGTCTTCATAAAATAAAACTCTTATTTCATAACAATATATAAGGATGTTTTCTCTTTTTTTCTGGTTTCAATTTTGAAATTTTCAATCTTCCAGAGCAATTAAAACTGAAGGCATTTTAAAAGATCATGCTTTTATTTCAAGTTATACATTACATTCGTAAGGAAAAGCATAAACAATTATATGACTACATGGTGTGTTGTTAATACACTTAATTAATTAAAATCCAATGTAACAGGTACTTCCCTGGTGGTCCAGTGGTTAAGACTTTGCCTTCCAATGCAGCGGGTGTGGGTTCGATCCCTGGTCGGGGAGCTAAGATCCCACATGCCTCGGGGCCACAAAACCAAAACATGAAACAGAAAGCAATATTGCAACAAATTCAATAAAGACGTTAAAAATGGTCCACATCAAAAAAAGTCTTAAAAAAAAATCCAACATAACAGATAATTTCTGTTGTCTGCTTACAACAGATATGCACCTCTTCAAGCTTTGGCCACCTGCTTTATTTTCAGACCCTCCTTTCATTTCTTATTTAAATACTATTCATGTAATCAGGGGTTTCAGGAGTCTGATACTATTATTACCTCTTGAAAAATAACTTTAAGACAAACTTTGCATTATACCTAGAATTAGCCATTCTAGCAACTTTTGTCATGTTGAATGGCACCTCAGTGTGAAAGACAAGCCAGGCATATGTAGCATTGAATTCTTCCTTTTCTTAGATTCTTTTAAAAGGGAAGAGGAAAAATAAGAGCAATTTACTTTTTTTTTTTTTTTTTTTTTTTTGATTTTTTTAAAAGGGGAGAGGAAAAAAAAGAGTAATTTTTTTTTTTTTTTTTTTTTTTTTTTTACTAAGCTTGAGTAACTAGCATTTAACATAATTATTCCAGTACGTTGCTTGCAGAATACTTTTAGGTCAGTGTCCATGTCCTCCAAGTAAAATCCTAATTATTGTCAATTAAATGTGATCAGGAAATTTTGTCTTTGTTTAATCATTTTAGTGGTGTGAATGTAAAGGACAGATAATTGCTATTCAGCTGGGATGGACACAGAACTAAAGATTTGTGTTTCATTTTCCTCTTCTTCCGTACACTGTGTCATTGCTGGATCACACCCAAATCCTGATGGAAAAGGAAACATAAACGTATCACCTCAATGCTTCTGAAATGCAGCAAGCTGCTTTTCTAAATACAAAAACACTCCAACTAACCAGAGTCCATGGTTAACTAAATTTTTTACTGTAAGTGTTTTTCAAGGAGAAGGATGCAATGGGTACAATAGGGCACAGACTTATTTAATCTGAATCTAAACAATCACACTCAATATCCGACCCCCCCCGCACCCCCCTGACCCCTGGCGGATGTTCATCTGCACAGAACTAAGGGAACTTTCAGCCCAAACTCCTGCACCTTCCTCACCTAAACCACCATCATGGTCCTTGGTGAGAATTATTGAGGTGTCTCGGAAACATTGAAGAATAAGCTGAGAAAGACCCAGAAGAGTGGAATGACATGGCTTAGAAATGCTTTCAGCAGTAGATCAAAATGAGAAGGGCTTTCTTCTTTATCATGGTTAAAAGGACAATTTAATGAGTCCGAATTTCAGTAACCAAGGTTTTGAGGTCAGAATGGCTATGCCCTACGTTTTATGGATTACTTGGCATGAGGTTGACACACAACCAGGGAGCAGAGAGGTGGGACAGTCTTCACTTCATTCCACCAAGGGCTTGTAGAGCCGAAGCTCTATGGTTCCAACATCAGTACAAGCTGAAGCACTTCACCCTGCCAAGCTCTATGCACTCCAAAACCCAAGAGCAAGTGAGGATCTTCATAAGGGCACCTCTGCCTTCCTCTCCTTTCATGGCCCCATTGCTCCCTCTCCTTCAGAGGCTGCCTGCCTCACCTACTCGCTTAGTAATGATCCATGAGCAATTCTTCCCAGTTGCTCTCTTGCATTGCAGGAACTGTGGCAGCAATTCCAGAATAACAGAATAGCTTTTTTAGTCTGGTAATTAAGACGGGAGTGACATTCAAACACAGCCTGGACAGAACGTGGCAAATTACTGTATTCTTTGTGTGAAAAGCTCTTCCCAGTCTGCTTTGTCTGCCCTCCTGGGATCTCATCATCTCCACTAAAAGTCAAAATGGGATTTTGTACCCTCTATTCCCTTATCTTTTTTCCCCCTAATATATATCTGCTTTGTGGGAGCTATGTTTGTCAAAATGTGCTAATTTATGGTATTATAGGGAAAAATGAAACCTCAGCTTTCAATTCTTGTTCCTTCAGGCAGCTTTACTAAGAATCTCCTCCTTTCTCCCTCCCTCTTCTCTATTTCTGGGTAGGTGATTTGCTAAACAGAACATGTTCTTTTTTCCCCTGCAACATATGAGGCAGGCAAATGGCCACTTGTCATTCCTTTCTCAAGTATGTTATACATACAGTTCTCTCACAGCTAATAGCTCCTTCTGTTGTCCATAATTTATCACTGTCAAGGTTCTTTACATTTTATTTTCTTCTTATGTGTTTCATGAGAAATCTATGCTTCTGCTCTTGTGGCCCTGGATTTCATTAACATAAACCGCATGATATCAAATAAATATATATTCTGTATCACACTAGAGTACGGGTTCTTTGCAAAGAACAGGATGTTATTTATTGGTTTTTTTTTTTTTTTTTTCTCATTTCCTTACGGTCTTTTTCTTTTGCCACTAAACCATTATGAAGTGAGTACCCAAGGTATCCTGGGTAATTAGCCATTACAGTACTGTCACAGAGGGTTCCACAGTCAATACAAAGATAATTTGGGCAATGGTGAATGACAGTACTGTCCAGACTTTTGGGATAATCAAGGACACATCCAGCTGTACCAGACATCTGTCAGACCCATGAATCATTTCAACTGGCTCGACAATCGCCAGGCAGCCCCAGCGAAGGTAAACACTACAGCACACAATCACACAGCGATACTTGCTCTTGCATAAAACCTGCTTCTGCTGCAAAAGCAGAGCCCTGTGCAGAATAGGAACAATTTGTGATCTTTCTGTGTTGGTTTAAAAAAAAATAAGAAGAAAGGAAATGTAAATCAAATGGTTAGGAGAAATAGTATTCTTATTATGAGAACACCTTTTTTTCCTTGCTAAAAATATAATGTGTGCTCAAGAAATAGTTTGGAATATAGTGGTCATGATTGGTTTTAGGTAATTAACTCTACTTCCAGATTAGTCCAGACTTTTTTATACACCTGAGTTCCACACTGTTTAAGAGTTTTTTATTTTATAAGTTAACATTGCTCTTATGTTCTTCACATTCAAACCTCCTCAGCAAAGGTGACAGGTGGGCTCTTTGGGGAGCACAGTGGAATGGCCTTCTCTTAACACCAACGGTCTTAGCTTACAATTTTTTTTTTTTTTTTGCGGTACGCGGGCCTCTCACTGTTGTGGCCTCTCCCGTTGCGGAGCACAGGCTCTGGACGCGCAGGCTCAGTGGCCATGGCTCACGGGCCTAGCTGCTCCGCGGCATGTGGGATGTTCCCAGACCGGGGCATAAACCTGTGTCCCCTGCATTGGCAGGCGGACTCTCAACCACTGTGCCACCAGGGAAGCCCTCAGCATTGGATTTTGTCAAACAATTTCTTATGTCTATTAACATGATCGTATTTTTCTTTTTCAGTTTGTTAATATGTTGATTGATTTTCTAATGTTAAACCAACTCTGCATTCCTGGAATAAACCCCAATTGATTATGGTATATTATCTTTTTATATAGTATGAATTTGATTTGATAACATTTTCAGAATTTTTGCATCTGTGTTTATGAAGGACAGTGGTCTCATGTAGTTTTCATTGGTATTATTCCTTAAACCTTTTTTTAAACAGCTTTATTGAGATATAACTCACATATCATACAATTCACTCATTTGAAGCATACAACTCAATGGCTTTCAGTGTATTCAGAGTTGTGTACCAATCACCACACTACACTTGGAACATTTGATTACCCCCCCCAAAAAACTACACCTTTTAGCCGTCATCTCATATCCCCATTTCTGCCATCTCTATACAACCACTAACCTACTTTTTAAAATCTCTATAAATTTGCCTATTCTGGGTATCTCATATAAATGGAATCATACAATATGGTCATTTTTGACTGGCATCTTCACTCAGCATAATGTTTTCAAGGTTCACTTATGTTATAGCATATTTCTTAAATTTTCGGTAGAATTCTTCAGTGAACAATTGGGCCTAGAGTTTTCTTTATGGGGATGTTTTTAACTGCAAATTCAATTGTTTAATAAATACAGGGCTATTTAGGTTATCCATTTCTTCTGAGTAAGCGTTAGTAGTTTGTGTCTTTCAAGGAATTTGTCCTTTTCAACCAAGTTGTCAAATTTTTAGACAAAAGTTGTTCATTATACTCCTTTATTATCCTTTTAATATCTGTAAAACTTGTAGCAATACAATCTCTCTCATTCCTGATAATGGTCATTTGTATCTTCTCTTTTCTTCCCTTATCAGTCTCTCTAGAGGTTTATCAATTATGTTTATCTTGCCAGAAAGCCAGCTTTTAGTTGTATTGATATTTCTCTATTTCTTTTTTGTCTTTTTTTTCCCAATAATTTTTGCTGTGATTTTTTTTCTGCTTATTTTTTAATTGGCTCTTATTTTCTAATTGGCTTTTATTTTCATGGTTTCTTAAAGTGGAAGTTGAGGTTTTAATTTGAAGCTTTTCTTCTTTCAATGCTATAAGTTTTTTCCGTAAGTACTGCTTTAGTGGTTTCCCATGAATATATTTCATTTTTATTTTCATTCAGTTTAAAATACTTTAGAATTTCCTGTTTGTTTTCTTCTTTGGTCTATGGATTATTTAGAAATGGATTATTTAATTTCCAAATATCTGGGAATTTTCTGGTTATCTTACTGTTATTGATTTCTAATTTAATTCCATTGTGGTCAGAGAAAATACTTTGTATGACTTAAATCCTTTTAAATATATTGAGACTTAGTGTATGGCCTAGAATATTATCTATCTTGGTAAATGTTCCATGTGCACTTGAGAAGAACGTGTACTCTTCTGTTGTTGAGTAGACTGTTCTATAAATGTCAACTTGGGTGATAGTGTTTTCAAGTCTACTATATCCTTGCTGATTTTCTGTCTAGGTGTTCTATCAATTATTGAGAGAGAGGTGTTGAATTCCCTGACTATAATTGTGAATTTGTCTATTTCTTCTTGCAGTTCTCTCAGTTTTTGCTTTATGTATTTTGAAGCTCTTTTATTAGGAACATAAATGTTATATCCTCTTAATTGATCCCTTTATGATTAAAAAATAATTTATCCTTGTTCAGAAATCAACTTTGTCTGATATTAATGTGTCCACTTTAGCTTTCTTTTGAGCAAAATTAGCATGGTATATCCTTTTCCATCCTTTCACTTTTAATCTATTTGTGTCTTTATTTAAAGTGCATTTCTTATAGGCAGAATATATTAGGATCTTGCTTTTCTATCCAATCTGAAAATCTCTGCCTTTAGTTATAATGTTTAGACTGGCACGGGGGGTGGTGGGTGTGTGTGTGTGGCAAACTGCAGCCTAAGGGTCAAAACTACCACACAGCTTGCAAGCTAGAATTGTTTCTACATTTTAAGCGTTGTTAAAACAAAACAAAGAAAAATATGCCACAGGAATCTATGTGGCCAAAAAACCTGGCTCTTTAGAGAAAAAAGTTGCCAACCCCTGGTTAGACTCTTTATATTTAATGTGATTATTGATATGATTTGGTTTAAGTCTCTCATCTTGCTATTTGTTTTGTTTTGTTTTGTTTGCGGGCCTCTCACTGTTGTGGCCTTTCCCGTTGCAGAGCACAGGCTCCAGACGCACAGGCTCAGCGGCCATGGCTCACAGGCCCAGCCACTCTGCAGCATGTGGGATCTTCCCAGACCAGGGCACGAACCTGTGTCCCCTGCATCGGCAGGCGGACTCTCAACCACTGTGCCACCAGGGAAGCCCTTGCTATTTGTTTTTATTTGTCTCATCTGATCCATTTTTCTTTTTCTCTAGTTTCCTTGGATTACTTGAGTATTTCTTATGACTCCATTTAATCTCCTTTGTTTTATTTGCATCAATTCTTTGTTTTGTTATTTTAGTGGTTGCTTTAGGGCTTCTAGTATACAACTTTAATTTATCACAGTCTACCTTCAAATGATATACTTCTTTAGGGACCAGAACCTTAAAAGAGTATACTTTCATTTTCTCCCTCACAATCTTTTGTGCTGTTGTTGCTTGCTATATGTTTTATCTATGCGTATGTTTTAAACCCTACAACATATTGTATTTTTTAAATTTAAACAGTTGATGATCTTTTAAAGAGATTTAAATAATAAGAAATTCATCTAATATACTTAGCCATGTAGTTAGCGTGTCTGGCACTATTTCTGTGTATAGACCTATATTTCCAACTGGTACCATTTTCTTTCTGCCTGAAGGAATTCCTTTAACATTTCTTAATGCTGGTGATGAACTCTTACAGCTTTTATATGTCTGAAAGTTTCCTTATTTCACCTTTATTTTTGAAAGATTTTTCACTGGGTGTAGTTCTAGCTGACAATTTTTTCTTTCACAATTTTAAAGATGTTGCTCCACTGTTTTCTTTTTTGTATTGTTTCTGACAAGAAATCTACTGTAATTCTTATGTTAGTTTCTGTCCATAAAGTGCCCTTTTTCTCTGGCTGCTTTTAAGATTTTCTCTTTATCACTAGTTTTGAGAAATTTGATTATGGTGTGTCTTTATATAGTTTTCTTCATGTTTCTTTTGTTTGTTCATTGACCTTCCTGAGCTTTCATGTGATTCTTTTCCTTCAAATTTGGAAGTTTTTCAGCCATTTTTTCTTTAAATATTTTTCTTTCTCACCCTCTTTCATCTCTCTTTTGGGTACTCCAATTTTATATTTATTATGCTGCTTGAAGTAGTCCCATAACTCACTGATGTTCTTTTAATTTTGTTTGGATTCTCTTTGTTCTACATGTTTTATTTGGGATAGTGCTTATAGCTATGCCTTCAAGCTCACTCATATTTTCTTCAACAATGTCTAGTCTGCTGTTAATCATTTCTGATGTATTTTTCATTTCAGATATACTTTTCACTTCCAGAAGTTCAATTTGGGCCTTTTTTATATTTTCCATGTCTCTACTTACTTTTTGAACATATGAAACATAGTTATAATGACTGTTTTAATGTCCTTTTACACTAACATCTATATCAGTTCTAGGTCCTTTTCAATGGGTTGATACTTTTCCAATTAAGCATCACGTTATCCAGCTTCCTTACATTCCTGGTAATCATTGATCGAGCATTATCAATTTTACTTTGAACTTTATTTTGAGATACAGTTGTTTGGAAACTGTATGATCCTCTCAGATCTTGCTTTTATAATTTGTTAGGTGGTTCCAGAGCAGGGCTCAGTCTGGAGATAATTACTCCCCATTCTGAGGCAAGACCTTCCTCAGTATTCTATCCAATGCTCTGTGAATTACGAGTTTTTCCATTCTGGCTGGTGGCAAGAGCACTACTCCTGACCTGTATGAGCACACCAACTGCTCCCTTTAATCCTTTTGGATGTGTTTTCCCACAGCCTCAGGCAGTTTCCTCACATACATGCACTGATCAGCACTCCGCTGAATACTTGAAGGGAACCCTCTGGAGCTCCCCAGGTTCTCCCTCTGTGCAGCTCTTTTCTCCCCAGTACTCAGCCCTGTGAACTTTCCTCACCTTGGTCTCCCTGGGTTCTCTGCTTTGTCTCCTTAGCTCAGGGTGCCTGCTGGGCTCTGCTTCAGTCCCCCCTGCCCACGCCACAGCCTGGAATCTCTCTGAGGCAGAAGAGTAAGCTGGAGAAATCATAGAGCTCACCTCATTTGTTTCCCTTCTCTCAGGAATTACTATTCTTCATTGCCTGCTGTCCAGTGTCTTGAGAACTATTGTATTATGTATTTTGTCTTTTTACTGTTGTTGATTCAAACAGGAAGATAAATCTGGTCCCTGTTACTCCACCTTTGGAACTGAGTGTTTTCAGTGTTTCTTTTATTCATTCATCGGTTCAGCAAATAATTGTGCCCCATGAGGGGCACAAATGAAAAAGTCTGTTCCTTGATGCTGGAGACCTGTCTATTCTGTAACAGTTGTAGCCCCAAAGAATGAAAAAAGTGCTCATTTCATCCCAGTACTCAGGGGCAGTGGGGAGATGGACAATTCTAACTCAGCATGCAGGTTCCATATGCACTGGAACCTGGAGATTCAGAGGAAAGAATGCTTTAATCCACATGGGAGAAACCAAAAGGCCACACAGAGGAGGCGACACTTGGGCTCACTCATAATGGAGGAGGAATAGGAGTCTGCCAGAGAGACAAGGCTGTGAGTGCATTCCATGGAGGTGGACTAACGTGAACAAAGGCGTGGGGGCACAGGCGAAGCATGATATGGCCAGGGAATTAAAATGTACTTGAAATGTTATGTGAGGGGCAAGGGGTGGAAGCTGGAGAGAGGGAGAGTGATCACAGGTGAGTCTGAACAGGCAGTTAGGAGGCAGATCATAGAAGATCTTGTGTATCATGCTAAGGTTGTAAATACTTTTTAAAATGAAACACCATTTGCTAGCAAGAAGATTATGATCATTGGAGAAAAGCAAACCAGAGAGAAGATTCAATCACAATATGAGAGAAGTAGAAATGGAAATCTAATTGCCTGGGAGCCAGAAAGCAGGTCCAGGATTGAGGTGAAGCAAGTGAGGCCCTGAGGGAGCTGAAGGTGAAGAGGCCCTCACTCTCAGGGTTCTGAAGCTGCCTGCCCTGCGCTTGCACGCCCGTGAGAGTGAATCTCATTACATTTTGAACCCAAGGCACTGCACTTGCCTCACCCTAGCCTGGGCCCTAACAGGAAGTCTTCTCATCTCCTGTGGGCAATCAAGCAAACCACAAATCAATTGCAGGAAGGCCTAAACAGGAAGGGGCTGAAGACTGCAAATTAATAGGCAACATCATAAACCGTACATAGAGAAAACACCTCTTGGTACCAGAAGAATTTCACCTAAATCCCTTTCCCCCATCTGGAGCTTTAACCATCAGCAAAAGTCAGTCACATATAAGGGTTCTCTGCCAAGAAAATGGAAACTTCAATTAAATCCTTTTGGAAGTAGAACTTCTACTCATGCTTCATAAACAGCCATTTTACCTGGGCTGCCCAACACAAGTCCTTGGCAAGGCTTGGAGGAAGGGTGGCCATACTGGCTCCCAGGACCCCCTAAGCCTAACCTCGCCCTCAGGAGACAACCCCTTATTCAGGTGGGGCTTGTTCAGCAAAGGCTTGTGCTCTAAAGCCTCAAAGTGTGTTTCACTGACCAACGGCAGAGTCAGCATCTGGGAACTTGTCAGAAACGCAGAATCTCAGGCCTTGCAATGGACCTGCGTTCTCCCAAGCTCCTCAGGTGATTTACATGCACGTCAATTTTGAGAAGCACTGCTAGAGCTGACTTTCTCAGGGCTGATTCCAAAGGATCTTGCTTCACAGAACACATTAATAATGGCCTTGGGAACCTATAGTGGGTCGAATGGTGGTCCCCCCCAAAATATGTCCACACCCTAATCCCGAAAACCTGGGAATGTGACCTTATTATTTGGAAAAATGGGTCTTTGCAGATGTAATTACGTCAGTGATCCGAGGTGAGATTATCCTGGACTGTTCTGGCGAGCCCTAAATCTGATGACAATTGTTATTATGACAGGCAGATTTGACACAGAGAAGACACAGAGAATTTTGACACAGAGAAATGACTCTGAGGCAGAGAAGCCCAGGAATGTTGGGAGCCACCAGAACCTGGAGAGAGGTGGGAAACAGAATTTCCCCTAGAGCCCCTGGAGGGAGCCCCTCCCAACACCTAGACTTGTGACTTCTGTCCTTCAGAACTGTGAGAGGATAATATTTCTGTTGTTTTAAGCCATCAGGTTTGTGGCAGTGTGTTATGACAGCCCTAGGAAATGAACAGAGAACTACCTAGTTAATTTATCCATTCATTGTGAATCAGTCAACCAGTAGGTTAGCAACATTTAATAATCATCTTCTATGTACCATTTTACAGGTGTAAAACTGAGACCTATAGAGCTGAGGTTTGCTCACTGTTACCCAGCCAGTAAATGGCAGAACCAGGGTTTAAGGCCAGATCATTTTCATTTCATATGCAGTTTGTCTTCCTACTATGCAACCAGTTAGCAGCCAAACTTAGAGCCAAGGGTATGTAGTGAGACACAAACAGAATTCTTGCAAAATCAAGGCCTTTGCAGTAGCACGTATACAGAAAACTTCTGCCCACAATTCTTATTTTTAGTACATGAGTGAATATGAACATAGCCTTTTTGTATAAATTCTTATTTTATCTCCCCCAAGTCCAGAATCCCAGTGCGTTCCAATGTCTCTAATATTCTCCTCATATCGGAACAGGAAAACAGCTGATGTTTTCACTTGTCTGAAACCAATTCACTCTAATATTTTACCTCTACCAGGCCATTTGCCTTTTATACCTTTCACAGCTAATTTTAGAATAAAAATTTTATCTCTGGCCATGGAACAGGAAGACAGGTAAATCAAGGGGCCCTGGAAATACAGCTGAAAAGTGATCATTTTAGGGACCTGAGGTGATGAGATCAGGAGGGATTATATCCTACTTCCCTCATTCATTCATTATTCATTCACAATCTATGTCTGTATTGAGCCCTTTCTGCATGTTAGGCACTGTTCTAGGCCTTGAGGGTGAAGTTCTGTACAAGAGAGCCTCGGGCCCTGCTCTTCTATGCTCAAGGAGCTGATAGTGGGGGAGGCCCATGAGTGAAGCTGGCCAGGGTGAAGACTTTAGGGGCAGCAGGGGCTCACTATTGGCAACAGGAGACAATAGAGCACAGTGGGGACTGTGACAAACTGTAGGAATCCCATTCTTAGCTCCAAACAACTCACTTTCACCGAAAGCACCTGACTTAAGCTGGTAAACTGGTGGTCCCAGCCCTGAATGTATGCTGTGGCAGGCTTAAGCACAGGAAGCAATGGGGATGCCAAATGGGGCATCTAAATAAGATTTTCCTTGTGCTGCCCTGAAGATAAGCCATGATGCCCTGCCAGCATGTTCATTCCCTGACAGTCATCATTACCTACTTCACCAGGTTTTTGGGATTTTTTGCTTGTTTGTTTTTTGTTTTGTTATACACCAGGAACCAAAGTGAGACCGTAGCATCATAGACTAAGCTCACACGACTCAGGACTTTTAAACACATCCTTTATGTTTAGCTTCCATAGTTCACACAGCACAGCCCATTATTCACAGATTACAGTCTCCAGAGTAAACGTTCACCCCAGACGAACCTCCTAGGGAGAAAAAGGAAGGAGCAGAGATGGGCCTGGCCTGGAAGGAACAAGGCTTCAATAGGGTGGGCAGTGCAAGGACAAGGCCGCCTGGAGAGGGTGGAGGAATAGGATGGAGCAGAGGTGAAACAATAGGCTACCTGTGTCCTTTTAAAGAGATGAACTTGGGTTGAACTCTCCAGCATTGGCTTTATTTTGATATCCACTTGTCCTTGGGAACACAGGAACAAAGCTGCAGTTATTTGTAGATCAGCTCTACTTTTTCACTTCACCTTTTTTCAATGCCAGCAGCAACATTTAAAACTAAAAGCAGCTCTATCTAGGAAAGGAATTGGTGTCACGCAGACCATGCCATTTCTGCAAGCCAAGGCTACAGCATCTCCGAGGAAGGCCTCCCTTTCTAACCTCAGAGGCTTGTGTCCCAAGATACCCTTTAGCCTTCCTAAGTCCATAGTAAACAGATTATCCCAAGGGCTCCTTTTCTGGGAAGCCCAGGAGTAGCCTCTAAAAGGACATCCAATCTAAAGTAATTGACTTGAAGCTTCTCAGTAATTATGAGGTCACATAATTATGAGTAATTATGAGGGCACTACTGAGATAACTTATTCATTTTGTGTAATATCAGCTACAAATCATAGACGCTGGTATTAAATTATTTTAATGGACACCCAGAAGTACATTAAAGGGGTCCTTGGGACTCAGGAGCAATAGTTGGGGCTAGTAGATTGAGGAAGACAAACCATCTGAAAAGGAGGGGTCACCAGGAGTGGATGTTAGAAGTCCCAAATGGGTCAGACTGAGATGAGTTAGCAGAGTAGTTAAGAAGAGAGACTGCCAGAAAAACCTGACTTCAAATTCCAGCTAGGCTACTTGACTAGCTTTTTAATCTTGGGTTGATTACTTAACCTCTCTAAGCCTCAGTTTCCTCATCTGATTAGTGGGTAAGATAGCCCTTGCCCATAGAATACCTGAGGAGTTTCAATGAGATAACGTAGTGCTTTGCACCGTGTCTTATTTAGAGTAAGCACTCAATAAGCAGGACCTAGATCACAGTGGCAGAGGAGGATGGCCACAAGTACTAGGAGAGCATAGAGGGTGCGGTTGACAGTCGTCAGGCGGGAAGTGAGAGAGAGAGAGGTGGCTAGACGCAGTTTGAAGGCTGGGGATTATCGCATCCCCAGTACAGCACCAGAGTTCAGGTTTCTCAACCCTGGTGTCACACTGGAATCCTTTCAAGTCAGTTTTAAGGAGTTTTTATTTGTTTGTTTTGTTTTTTAATACTCATGCTTGGGACTCCCCACCCCTGCCCTGTATTTAATTGGTCTGGTGTGGGGACAGAGCACCAGTTTTGTTTTGTTTTATTTTTAATGTTTTTAAATTTCCCAAGCGTTTCTATTGTGCAGTCAGAGTTGAGGACCACTGGTTTAGATGATGCCAGTCTAGAGCTTTAATTCTGTGCCAAGGCCCAAAAGATATATATAGAGAGAATGACCCCTGGCTTCTTGACCTGAATAACTAGAAGGACAGAGTGACCATTTCCTGACATGGGAAAGACTATGGGAGGATGGAACAGCCACTTTGAACCCAGCGGTGAGTGCGTAAAGCACTGGGGCTAAAGGGTTGTATATGAGGCCACCCCTGCCTTTCTGGAACTCACTAGTGGGTGGGGACCGCAGGTGTGTATACAGAGAATGACCATGCAGTATGACCGAGTAGGGCTCTAGGAGCAATCTGCCCTGGGAGCCACAGATGCACAGAGACGGAAGAGACTAACTCTGCTGGGGGAGATTTGCAGAAAGATCCTGCACTCAGCGGTGTGTGGGAAAAACTGAGGACATCAAACTGGAGGGAGGGGAAGGGAACAGGCTGGGGACCATAGTCAGGCAAGTGATGATAGAGGAGTCGGGAAGGCTGGGTGGGACCATGAGAACATGCCTTGCGTGAGCCCTGTTTGTTAATCAGTTGTTAAGTGAAGGCTTTCCCTTCTTACAGAGTCTCCCCTGCAAGCATCTTTGTTTTGCTTCTGGCCCCAGTGCTATTTGTAAATAATCTGCCTCTCCCATAAATTCAAGGTCAACCTGCCCTTCACTTCTGTGGCCTTTGGAGTCTCTGTTTTTGACAGGCAGAATGACTAAATGGAATTTGATGGATCTTTCACCTTTTTAACTGCCTCAGTCTCCTCCAACCTCTTAACTTCTCTACAAGCAGTTTCTTACCACTTGGCTTTCCAGACTCTATCAACTGATCCAAATACTGATTTCACCAGGTCCTTTTGTTTTCTTCTGCCTTGAGTGCCTTCACTGAAATATTGGTTCTCCCACAGATATGGACGTTAGTTACATCGTAACAGTAAATTGAAATTCGCATAATCTTTGGGGAAAATTCCTTACATTGTGCAAAGATATTAGCACAGTAGTGCATCTTTATTATGCTGCTCAAACCCTTTTGCAGGGCATCCGCCCCGATAAGTAATTCATTTTTTAGTTTTGTTTTTGTAGTTTCCCTGAGACTTTCTGTGAGGTCAGCAATTTGCTTTGAGTTCTATCTTCAGAGTTCTCCAAGGACCCAGCAATAACTGTCACATTATGGGTGGGCAGGAAAGGACATACCAACACGCTGAAAAACAATACAAGTTTATCTTGTTACGCCAGTTTCTGGCAGATATCTATATATCACAATCCTCGTATGCCAGAAATATCTATCTATGTATGTATATATAATTTATGATTATGAGAGAGTATTAGCTATGCTTCCAAACCTTACCTCAATCCACAGCCCTAAATTAACCTCCCTGGCAAGCTTTAAACCCTCTTCATGGAGTAAACTTCCATGTGAAAGCATTTAGCCCAGTTTAAATCAAGTCCAAAGATTTAACAATCCAGTATTGCCTTTTCATAATCTGCTTTAATTGTTATTGATTTGTATGTTTGGAAAGTTCCCGGAGATGATAAAGGCCTCCCGTCTGTCGTGCTGCTGACCATTTGCTAGTTGATCTCTAGTTCATCCTTGGCTCTTCAATTGGTCTCTCTTTAGCACTTCTACAGCTGGTTACACCTCCTGCCCCACAGAGGTCCCTACTTCTGTAGCAAATCAAATTATCAATAAAAAACAAACTGGTAAATAATAGGGAATTAATATCAGTTATTCAAAAGCAGATTTAATATGGGAAGGCAACTAGATCCTTATTCAGCAGTGAAGAGAAATTATA